>NW_025544778.1:0-394224 GCF_000003525.1 Blastomyces dermatitidis ER-3 | reverse complement strand
TCCCTCATCACTTAACGGATATAGATCGAACTCGCTGATCGCTAATACTGTATGCCTCTTGTTTAGTAAAAACATCCCCACGCAGACCTTCACTCCGCGCTACCCTTTAAAAACATACACACACCTCCTCATCCCTCACTTTCTCCGCCCATAGAGAGGGGGGGGGGAAAAGTCAAACACTAAATACCCTTTACTCTATAGCATTATACCAACAAATGCATCATCAACGCCACTTATCCTCAACACCGCATACCCGCACTCCACCTCCAGCGTCTCCAGCCACACCCGCGCCACATGCTTGTCGACCCGGATCTCCAGGCCCGGCACCGGAATGCCAAGGCTGTGCAGCCGCTCGAGCTCGGCGCATTCAAGCTCGTGCACGTCTTCTGGCGTGAGGTCGTCTTCGGGTGCTGTTGTTGTTGGGGCCGGGGCCGGGGCCGGGGAGGGAGAAGGGGAGGGGGCGGGGGCGTTTGTCCCGCCCGAGGCTGCCGGGGTGGAGACGGCGCTGGTGGTGTCTGTGTCTGGTTTTAGGAGTGTAGATGCTGATGTTGATGTGCCGTTGTGTTTAAGAGGAGTGGTGGTAGTGGTGGGGGCAAAGGAGGTGTGTTTTATCTTTGGCTTTTCTATCGGGGCAATGTTGGGGCCGAATTGCGCTTCGAGTAGCATGCAGAGGCGCGCGAGGCGTTCTTCTGCGGTTAGGTTGGAATGTGGGTTTGGTAAGTTGAGGGGCGGGGCGTGCGAATGTAGATGCTGGTGCTGTTTGCTTGAGCCTGCAGAAGCAATACCAAAAGTTAGAAAACGGTGAAATATTTGCAAAGGGGGATGACGGACGACAGGGGTTTCATACGTTTTACAGAAGCTGGGCTTGTCTCCACTGTCAGCAGCACGGCCATCACCGCATCGGCAATCCCATCGTTCATCATATTCCCTTCCCACTCGACCGCCACCTCTCGCGTCCGTGGGGTGTAGCGGATAGTCACGCAGCCCATCACCAGATATGCTAGTGATTCATCTGTCGGAATCTCCTCATCAGCTTCCTCTTCCTCCTCTTCTTTCTTCACAAGCCCACTCTCCTCTTCAAAACCGTTCGTCTTTACGTCCTCAGTCTTATGGCGCTGGGGACGGATTTCCTCAATAGACCCAAAAGTCCCCTCCAGCGCCCATCGGATCAAGTCAATACTCGCTGTGCTGAGCGTAATAAGCTGCTTACAAGTGATGGTCGTGGTAGCAAGCCCTGCATACTCTCTAAGATCTTCCGGCGCCATCAGGGATAACTTGAATCCGTTTTGTACAAGAACCCCATTCATAATTCGCGACTCGTTATGGTCGGATGGTGGTGAGCTCTCTGCGAGACGCCCAACAACTTTGGCCACCTTGTCGACTTGGAAGGGTATTCGGACTTCCTCGCAGTTTGCTGGTGTATATACTTTGACCTTGACGGTTTTGTCCGCATTTAAACTTAGTAATTTTGATTTCAGGCGCATCATTTGGTTTTTTTCGCCGTGAACAAGGATCTGTCACGAATAGTTAGTACAAAAAAAGTACGTATAGAGATAAAGTTTAACAGGAGGTGGTTAAATAACTTACCACAACAGGGGCAGCAACTTCCTCAATAAATTCGCGATTCTCCATCCCATCTACGTGGGCCGCAAAACTGATTTCGTCCACGGTGCATCGCCTCGGAATCATGACTTTTTGCTCATCATCTCCAGCAGCCATTCTCCTGGCTGGACCAACTGCATTTCTACCACTCATCACCGCTGGAATCTGCTCTGGCTCATTTAGGATCTGTTTGCCCATGGTCCCCTCAACACTGTAACCCGTCATGATAACACCGTTACGTTCGCTTGGTGCCCACCGCTCTAGAAGTTCCCGACTGGTGCCTGTTTGCAGCATACCAGGAGACGCAAGCATGACGCAGCCGCCAACATCATCGAAGCGCTCAATGCTCCTTACACTGCGTACGAAACGGAAATCCCACGGTCCGGCGCTTACGCTCTTGTCTCCGGAAGCTTCAGCCTCCGCCATTCGCTGGCGGAAGAGACGTTTGATATTTTCGTTCATGGCTCCGATGTATGTCTGATAGACAACCATACATCTCCGTGCGATGTTTCCGATATAGTAGATAGGAATTTTCTGCAGCTCTGGATGCCGACTCCAGTATTCGTCGAGAATTAATAGGAGTTCCTGCGCTCGTCCCAGGGCAAAAACTGGCATGAGAACTCGTCCTCCTCGATTCAGAACTCCGGTGATAGATTTCATGAGGGCTGCTTCTCGCTCCAAGCGAGGTGGGTTGGAAGATACACCGAATGTGGATTCCGTGATGAGGACATCAATTTTGATGCCCTTGGGTGCTTCCGCGGATATAAGATGGCGGTCTTCTTCACGAGAGTAGTCACCCGTAAATAGAATGTTAAGACCGGCGATTGATATTAGGAACATTGCTGCGCCAAGGACATGACCAGCGGGAAATGGAGTAATGCGAATGCTATTGATCGTATGGGTGGTGTTAAAATCAATGGCCTCTATTTGGGATAAGGTCGAAAGATGATCTTGTTCGGTGTAGAGAGTTGTGCGCTGGTCGGAGGAAGACGACGTATTGCTGACCCGGACATTGTCCTGGATCAACCATTTGTAAATAGCTTTGGTAGCATGGGTCATAAAAACCCGCCCTTTGAAATTGGTTTTGCTAAGGACGTACGGTAGACTGGCTGAGTGGTCCAAATGGAAACTAGGCGGTGCCAAACACAGGGGGTTAGCTATGTGTCCAGCTTTCAAGTATGGAAAATAGACCAAGATACGCAGCTTAAGGAAACAGGGGTGGGTATGGTATGTAGGCACTGGTTGCTAAGGTTGAGAGCAATACAAGGTGATACGGAGAAACAAGAAACATAGAGGACGAAGACAAAAAGTAATTTCATTTGTTTTCTGATATGTATATATATCCAGGACAAGGGAAAATAAAGAGGTGATAAAGGCTGTGTGGGTAATTTCCCAAAAAATCGAAGCAGAGTGCTGTTCTGCGAGTGCTGACAGTTCTTGGTACACAGTACAACCATACTCTTATCCCTCCAATCCAGAATATCCGCACCAAGATCAAAATTTAAGACATGGTAAAACAAAATAAACAGTTCTACGTACTGGCTTATAAGAAGAATATCGACAGTGCTGAGGTCGAAATCGTCGAAGAAGGGGAGGGCAGCGAAACCTTCTTTGGCTGGGTGCATTCCAGCATCAAGCTATACAGTTGGGAGTCAGCGAGACAGGACAGCGACGCGGCGCAACGGACAACGACAAACAAAACAACAATTGCTCACCATAACTGTCTTCCCCTTGTATTGGATGATATGACACGACCTCCCGACCTCATTTCCACCTCCCAGATTGTAGAACAGGAGCTCATCAGAAGGGTCAACGGGCTCATCACCGCCAGTGGCCTGGAGGGCAGACGCCTTTCGCTTGGTCGCCATGATATATATTGGTATATGTATTGATGTCTCCCACTTCCCTAGCTAGATAGACGTAGCATCCGTAAATTGTGTGATATTTTGACCTGTATCACAAATCCAGTATTCCCAGGCGCATCGAGAAGCAAAGCTTGTTTAACGAGCCATCCCTCTCTCGAGGACCGGTTGGGGCTCAGCTGTGGCACTCCAACGTAGGATATACCGGCCCGTAGATTGCAGTGGTATCCGCTGCAGGTATCTAGTGATCCCTGCTTGAATAATCGCGTTAATATTGCTCCTCGCACTTCGCGTTTATCGTTGAACGTCGTCGTTTGATCTTCCACCGCAGAAATTGACCTCAACAGATGGATTGCTTATATCATCAGCTCCTCACGTGACCGTGAGCCCTTATCAAAGCCGCAATCAAACTCCTTCCAACTTCCAAACAACAAGGACAAGGAACGAAGACAACATCAAATATCCGACATCTATATCAACACCCAGCTAGACAACTGCGATAGGAAGAATATATAGGAACCGTTCGTGACTGCCCGGTTATACGATATCGCATCACATCCCTGTCCACGCCTGGCAGAATGACTCTGAGATGACCGCGTTTCCTCCACACGTCTCTTGGCCGGGCGCATTGCTCTCCCTCTTCACTCGGTTCTTTTGCGAGTTGACGCTTCACTCGTGAGCTTAACAGCTATTCACATTTAGCGCTTCTCCTCTGCGCCTCTTGGGCGATCTCCTATTCACCATGGCCCAGACGCAACCTCAGCAATTTGCTGCACAGGCCTTCTCCCCGCCTGCCTCCACTCCGTCCCCATCTCCTGGAGCCCCGTCTCCCGTCAGCGGCATTGCCCCTCCTCCGAAACGACAACGCCTCTCACCTTTACCTCAGACTCACTCTCCCTACGCATCTCCTAGCTTTGGCACATTACAGCTGCCTCGTACAGGAAGCCCAGGTAGCGGCAACTTTGCCAACGGTACCTCCACTCCAACCATGGCTGCCCCTCCGCCTCCAGGAGTTATGGGACCACCATCAAGGCCCGTCGAGAAAGCCACCGATACAGCTGAACTAACCGATGTTTTGGCTTCATCTGGCATCGATGTGAGAGAAGAGGAGGAATATTTGACCCACGCATATGGACAGGCTCCCACGAAGCAACCGCCGCGGATCCAAACGAATTTCAACAACTCCTTTGCCTCCCAACCGTCTGCTGGTAGAGTCTCCGCAGGAACCAGCTTTGTCGGCTCAACGCTGCAGAAACCAACGCCCACGCAGAGTGCATTTCCTGTTCGTACATCAAATACTGCGGAACCCGCCACCGTACAAACGCCCGAGGCTACCGCCGAAGATGAAAAGCTACGCAAAGATACTGCAGCAAGCAGGCGTACACAATACCCGCTGCAGGCGCCTTTTCTATTCACGGCAATGGTGGAAGATCGAATACAAAAGCGAGCCTATGACCTTGGAGTGCGGATGCCGGCACAAGGCGTTTATCGTCCGTTCCCAGGCCGCGCTGCTGGCCCGGTCGAGGTGACAGGTCCGGATGGTTCTTCAGTGATACGTACCGGCAAAACACTTTTGACCCAAGATGCTCCACTTGGCGACATTCTGTCTTTGATATCTCTGGCCTGTGAAGAACGGCTTCGCTCTGTGGTCGATCATTCTTACTCGATTGCAAACAACCGACGTGCAAATTCTCACGGCGCTGTTCCATTAGAATGGAGCGACGTCGCAGTTACATTAACACCCCCTGGTGAAAAGGTGGAGGGCCCGTCGGGCAGAGAGACGGCTGCTAACACACTAACTCCTAAACGTATGCAAATGGTGCGGCCATGGAAACTTATGATAACCACTGAGCTAACTATCGTATCTACTAGGTCCTCTATCGGACACCTCAAAGAGTGATGAACCTCCAAACAAGAACCAGATCACAGTAGCCAATATCATCGCGAAACGGAGCCGCAGCCTAATCGAAAAGGACATGTCACATGAAGAACGACGGGCTCGTAAACGAGCTAGAAGGAGTGCTGACGCGATCCTAGGCGGTGATTCCAATAGAGCGGACTCTGTTGGAGCTACCACCCCCGGCGCCGCCACACCCACTGTTCTAGCCAGTGAACGTGCTCCGGATGACCGCAAAACCACAAAAAAGGACTTGAAAAAGGCCGACTCCAAGGTGACAGAAGCCGTGCAGCATCAGCAGTCCGTCGAAACGGCGCGGATGGCCACGAACAGCCTGACGTCGGGTGTCAGATTTGGCGGGAAAAAGAAAACCTATAGCTGGCTAACCAGTGGATCTCCTGCAACATCGCGGAGTGGTTTTTCCACGCCACCAAGGATCAGTGCTGCTGGTGCCGTTCCAGGCGCGTCTGCTGCAAAACCTAGTGGCGGTAGCGCTGGAGGAGCTAGTAAACCCGTGGCTAAAAAGATGGGAGATTGGCGAGAGGATGACAAGGAGCGTGGAGCCGGGATCCAGATTAGGGACATCCTTTTCGTGTTGGAGGTGGACGGGAAGGGCACGAAGCATCTACAAAAGGCTTACTCGAAGGAATCCAAAGAGGATACGGACAGACCGGTGCTGTAGTAGCCTTATTAAAGTCTAACCCCGCAAATTGAAGAAGTGGCATGTTGAGAGCAAGGAGAATTACGGAGCACAGGCCTCTTTGGTTAACCCTTGGTTGTCTCGTCTCATTCTAACTCCATTCCCCAGGTTGTTTGGCTGAGGCCGGTTTTTTTTCTTCCTTCTTTTCCAGTTTTACACATGGATGGGTTAGTTTATTATTAATTACCTTATGTTTTATTAGTTTAATCCATCTGCAGTTGCATAAATATGTACTGCTCTGCATGAAAGTGGCATCAAAAAATTGCTACAGTTCTGATATTCTCCCTATTTACTTTGTTCTACGAGCACTATCAAGCATAGCTCATCTCTTTCTCAGCTGTAGATTTGTCATTTTTCCACCTCCGTTTTAATTCATTCTCCACGGGTTCTTCTCCAGGCGGACACAGTGTCCATACAGATAATATGGCCCTATCCATGGCTATTACTGGTCGCCATTCTGAAGATTAATGGCTGTTTCCGCTTTATCTTCTTCCCTAACTATTTCGCTATTAGGAAATCACTTATTGTAAGACGATACGCGGGATCTGAGATACGCGTTGACATGGATAATAATTCCCAACTTACATAAATTCGGTGTGTTCGTGTCAGAATCTGCATCGACGGCGCATTTATTTATTTATTTATATTATTGTTTCGATGTCCTCCGGCGTTGGTTATCTCCCCACCAAATCCGGCCCAACGGGACATAACACCGGCCTTGCTTTGCCTTCACTGTTCCTCGTTTTTCTATATGAAAATTATGCGATGGCTACCTGCGAAGATCTCGGCCCGGCCTGTTCTTTTTGCTCTATATGGAGTATCCTGGTGGAGCTCAATGAGAAGCTCGAGGCTCGACTTTGTTAACTCAAGCCCTGTTTCTTTCCTGATTGTGAACATGTGGTTGAAATGTCTGCTTTTTCTATCTAAATCATTCATTTCATTAAATTTCCCCGACCCCCGACCCTATTGGCCCTTTTAAGCTGGTTTTGAATGGACAATAATACATGCACAGCAGCGGAAGAAACCCGGTTATACCGCTATGGATGAGTTATTTCTTGAACATAACGCGTTCTTACATGAGCCCATGCTTCTGCCTCTGCTCCAACAGGGGCATGCTATCCGGCGCCGGAACGATAAATACGTTCGCCGTTGGCGTTGTATGTACTTCGTGCTTCTTGCTTCATGCTTCGAGCTGCTTGCGGCGGAGCTTCCAACAATGTGTGGCCACCGTGCAGATTATGAAATTTGCCATTGCCAACAACGCAACGCGATGCGAGGGGGAAGGAAAAAGAGAATCAAAAACACGGGGGAGAATGCCATGCGGCCAGCAGCAATTTATATGATTGCATATTATTGCGTTTTACATATATCAGACCTCTTTGATTCACTCCTGTGCGTGCATCTCGGCGGACCGCCAGTGATATATATATATATATCTACCTATTTACTTCTCTCTTTATATATATGTATATAGAGAGGCATATATGCCACTCTCACATTCCAACAAGCGGATGACAGGAGAGGAGGTAAAATGATGTTCATCGCTTGCCTGATGGCCGTGGCCATCGCCCCGGGCCTTGTATCATCAACGCCAACTCCAAGTTCCAGGGAAATTCTTGCGTAAGTACCTCTACTCCAACCTTTTACACTCCAATTCGACCCATCGTGAGCAAATGTGAAGACAAAATGAGGCTGGAAGAGAGAAGAGGAAAACCACCTTATACTGACTGACAACATCCCTCCCCGCGCCCCGCAACTGCAGCCCCCGCCGCGCCGTAAGCATCCAACCCGGCCAACTCATAATAGACACTTTCGCCCGCCTCCAGCAACCCAGCCAACCTGGCTTCAATGAAACCACGACCAGTACCGCCGCCTCCGCCTGTGCTCTGAGCCCTAACTTCGACGCCTCTGCCTCCGAACCCACCGCGCCCCTCGCATACATCAACCCCGCCCTCCTCCACGAGGGTCAAGGAAACAGCAACAGCAGCAGCAGCAGCAGCAAATTCAAAAGCAACAGCAGCGCTAGTGCCAGTGCCAGTGCCAGTGCCAGTGCCAGTGCCAACGGCACGAGCCTCTGCGGCGCCTCCATCATAGTTATCAACCCGTTTTTGACCAAGGCGATAGCCGCGACGGTTGGGGGCGGTTGTGGGAACTGTTCGCTGTATGATCTTGAACTGTCGGAGGTGGCATGGCGGGAGTTGACGGGGACGGGGCCAGTTAGGGAGGGAGGAGGGGAGGAGGGGGAACCTGAGGGGTTGAAACCGGGCTCTGTGTGGAAAGCTAAAAGAGAGAATATTAGTGTTTCTATTCAGTGGTAAGTGATGGAGAATTCTTTGTCTTTTTTTCCTTTTTTCCTTTTTTCTTTTTTTTCTTTTTTTTTTCTTTTTTTTTTCTTTTTTTTTTTTTTTTGCCCTTTATTTGTATGTCTATCTTGTTACTCACAAGCATAAAAAACTTACTTTTTGTTCCCCTCTCAGGATGATTTCACCACTTTTATCAGCCAACAGTGGTCCACAGGTGTCGCTCGATATCGGTCAGAAACAAAGTCTGAATACGAGTCAGGCTTCAAATACGTCTAACAAGGCGCGTGTTCCCGTCTCTCCTGGAATGCGCCAAGTGCGAATATGGGAATCATGGCAGAAGGAGAGGGGGTAAGGGAGATTGCTAGAATTATTTTTTTAGGGGGGAATTGGATCTGTTATCTATTGCACAATTTGACATCACCCATGTTTATTTCTATCATCATCTTTCTGTATTATTATTCTTTTTCTTCACCTTCCTTTTTATCATTATAAGATTTCCCCCTGGAATTGATATATATATTTGTTGCCTTTTTACCCCCTTGTCCCAACTAATCATGCTACAAGTAAGCATCATTCATATTCATAGCATCTCTATGTATTTTCTAACAAGAATGATCCAAGAGGACAAAACAGGCCCATGACCCATCTGCCATACGGTAGTCGTCAGAAAATTTCCATCTTGCTCAAACAGCCTCGCCCAAATCTATGTGCAGCGCACACAGACGAAGCGCAGTGAGCGGCTTAACTCAACTCATCTCGCCCGCTAGCCAGCCAGCATAACATGACACGCCGCCCTTGGGCGGAGATATTAGGCGGGATAAAAGGGGATGGATGGCGGGTATGTCAGAAGTGACATGCTTTGTTTTTGTTCACCTTCATCATAAATATATACATATATATATGTACCTTGATTTTGCGCCCCTTTGCTCCAAAGTCCAAGGCGCGTTTTCGTCTTCCCAAGTGTGTGTATCATTCAATCAATCAAGCCAAAGAAGTAGGAAAACAGGGAAAACAAGGCAAGAAGAGGAGGGAATAAAAAAAAAAAAAAAAAAAAAAAAAAAAAGCAAAACAAGAAGTCATGGACGAGAACAAGGAAAAATAAAAAATAAAAATAATAGCAGTAGTGTAAAGCTTTCCCATGCACTGTAATGTACTTTAGTAGTAAGTAGTAGTAAACAAACAATCTCACACGCACACTGAGTGAGTTCCGCTCGCACACGCCTCCTCCACGCCAATTGATTACTGGTGATGAAAAGCCGCCCCAAAGCCAAAACAACCTAATTAGCCAAGTCAAAAAAGAAAAGAAAAGAAAAGGTAATTACTTAAACACCCCTTCCAACGCCCCTATTATTTCGTTCCTAATCTGGTCTATTGTCTGGCTCTGTTTTGTTTGTTGCTCCGGTATATTGATAGTGCTAGACGGGGGGTGCGTGCGCGCGGGTATATGCGTGTGTGAGGGAGAGAGAAAGAGAGAAGGAGAGAGGTGCGTGTGGAGAAGGCCAGAGATTAACGGATATCAGAGCACTGAACATAGACAGACACAGAAAAAGAAACATTCATTACTTCGTAAGCACACATAGAAAGCACCATGCAAAACTGTGGAAAACCATCCACACACATATGTATATAAATACCAAATCAAAATAATATACCCCTGATTTCCCATAACAATGAAATAGCGAAGGGAAAAAAAGCCAAGTAAGGGAAGAAGAAACGTATATAGACAGCCATTATCTACTACGAAGCAGACCTTGACGTCGCGGCAAGATCATCGCGGATTTGCTGCCCGATCCTCAGCGCCTCGGTGCCGTCGTCTATGATCGATTCTTTGAACCACGGGTGTTTGAGCGCTTGTTTTGCGGTGATGCGCGCTTTGGGATCGTAGACGAAGATGCGGCGGAGCAGGTCGAGGAAGTGCTTGTTGAAGTTTGTTGTGGCGGGGATGAATTCCTGGGAGGGAGGAGGTTTTGGTTAGTATCAGGGGTAAAATTAACAAGCAACAATAAAAGGGGGGTTGGTGAGATATCGTACATGGAGTGGTTTCATAGCACGGACGTATTTCTTTGATGCTTTGGATGTTTCCGCATTGGGATAGTCGAGTTTACTTCGGTTGAAGTATCTGTTTTTTTTCTCGTTAGATACAAATAAATAGAAAAAAAAAAAAAAAAAGGGTGGGAGGAGGGGAAAAAAAGGTGGAACATACTTAGCGGCTGCATTCACACTCCCACCACGGCCCTGCATTACCTGCTTGACAATTTTCGCGTCGATCTTGCCCCCACAGACACTCTCCATCATAGCCAGGTGTTCGAGATTATCATGTGTTTGGAAGAGGGCATCACCTGTGAAAAACTCGACGAGGATACAGCCAATGCTCCAGATGTCACAGGGAAAGCTCCAGCCTAGGTTCAGGATGATTTCCGGAGCGCGGTAGTGGCGTGTCGAAACGACAGATGAGTGGTACTCGTCATTGAAGGTGGCAGATCCGAAGTCGATGAGCCGGATCTCGCTATTTAGGAGGACGCGCCGTTGACGGGCGTTGCGAGAGGAGGTATGTGAAGATGATGGGATGGCTCGGTTGTATGTGAAAGTCTGGTAGGCATTGTTGACTAGGAGGATGTTTTCGGGCTTTAGATCAGTGTGGATCAGATTGAGATCGTGGAGGAAGGCAACGCTGGTAAGGAGCTGTCGAGCAAAGTTCTGGATCTGGCTACTTGGGAAGGGAACGAATCCGTTCCCTTTGAGGAAGTCGAAGACGCTCTGGCCCAGCAGATCCGTCACGATACAGATATGATTCCGAAAATCAAAGCAGTCCCGGAGATGGATGCATTTGTTGCGATTGGTTCTGTCGTTGGAGGCAAGCGTGGAGAGCACCCGCAGCTCGATCCGTGAAGCCTCTCTGTATTTTTGCACGGATCGGATGATCTTAACGGCACAGCGTGTCTTTTTATGTTTGTCATACGCCTCCACGACCTTTCCGAAGGTCCCTTGACCGAGTAGTTTGATAATTGAGTCTTATATACCAATTAGTAAGATGTGTGCTTTAAACAAAACCGATCAGGGTTAGAGACACTCACATCTCTCTGTTAAATCAGTGTCTGGGGTGACTATGTAGTGTCCATCATCGTCGTCTACCTTTTGGTTTTTAGGAAGATTGTACTGTTCAAAAAAGTTAGCCATGCCGAAAAGGGTAGTTTCATATATATCAGTCCCCCAGGGGTGGGGTTGGGAATGGTGGTGATGGTATGCATACATCTCGGATCACCGGTACAGTCACATCTTTGGCCTTTATAGGCGGTTTTGGAGGGGGTATATAACTGCTAAATGCATCGCCAGAAACCTCCAACTCCCTCCGTTTCTGTTCATCACGGGCAGATTTGCGCGTCACCACCCGCTTCCGCTTCTGGCCAATGGCAGCGGCGTCGTCGTAATATAAACTGTTCGACGCGGCACTACCGTGAGAGCCCATTGACGTCGGGGCAGTGGTGTGCAGAGAGGTAGTTCGATCCGTGGAGATGGAGGTGCCTGACGAATCTTCGCCGTATTGCTGGGGGTGGATAGAGAACGCAGGCCGGTCGTAGTAGGACATATCAATAGCGGTTTCCATGCCGGTGCGTCTTCTTTTGGTTGCGGGGGCAGGGTGGGCAGCGCCATTGATGCCGGACGCGATGCCAGACCGCGCAGTGATATGTGAGAGTGGCAATTTTTGGCGTGTGGAAATTGTTGCGTTGTTTTCTTGGTTGTTGATGCCATTGGGGTTGACATCGTCGTCATCGTCAATTACGATTATTTCTTTTGGCACTCCGTTCTTGTAGAACTCGGCCCAGTCAGGCTTTTTCCGCCGGCTCTGGGCAGTAGGTAGCGTAGTAGCAGAGGAGGGCTGGGACTGGTAGAGCGCCATATTGGCCTGATGGTGGCTTATGGAGGAAGAAGAGGCGGGTTTTGACGGAGCGGGGAGAGGAAGAGTGGCATTATTGGGCTGGGAGGAGGTTGCCGTAGCTGTCGGATAGGAGTAGGAATTGGCCAGACGAGAGGAGCTTGCAGAGACAGCGGTCACAGCAGACGACGAAGGATACGCAGTGGAGGCAGACTGGTGGTAGGTCTGGTGGTGCGGGTAGCCATAGTGTGGGTGACGCGATGGGTGCGTGGCCGTGGCAGTTGAAGGGGTTGACATGATGGGGTTTTTTTATTAGAGAAAAGCACTAGGTGACGGGGACGCTCTCTCTTCGCGGGGGAAGAAAAAGGCAAAGGGAAAACGAATTCCCTTGCTCGCTTTCGATGTGGACGAGGGTAGTGAAAAATATCAAGAAAAGAGAGGAAGAAAAGGGCGTGTGTCGCTCTTGATGGCCGCCGAGCGGAAGGGTAAAAAGAGGAGGCGACTCAAGCGGGCTTCCAGGCTAAGAGAGAGCCATGGACACCGGGGTGAGACAAAAACACCCAGAATTAGCAGTAGTAGATAGTAGTTGGGGGGTAGTGAGAGAGAGGAGAGAGAGGGCGTAGTTGACGGGTGCCAGAGAGAGCTGGATATGAGGATAGGTGGATGATGGCAGGGGGAAACCGCGAAAGGTTGCGGAGAGAGGAGAAAAAGCGGTTGAAGTGAGAGGTTTGTGGTTGTGGTTGTGGTTGTGGTTGTGGTTGTGGTGGAGGAGGTGGTCGTCGGTCCTGGTGGTGGGTGGTATGGTAGTGGTGGTAGTGGTGGTGGCAGCGGTGGCAGCGGTGGCAGTGGTTGGTGGTCCGGAGAGAACGTCTCCTCGCCCGGGCTGAGGACAGGGGAGGGAGGCAGACGGGACGGGGGCCAAGAGAAGAGCAGAGGCGAGCAGAGACGAGCAGACCCGACCCGATGCGAGGACGCTGGCGATGGAATGGCACCCTTTGATGATGGGCGGGAGATAGAAAAGAAACAGAGAGAGAGAGAGAGAGAGAGAGAGAGAGATAGATAGAGGCAGAGGCAGAGGCAAGGTAGAGTGGACTCTTTCGGTCTCTCCAGATCATCCAGCTTAGGATAGACGTTGTTCCGTCCGACGCTGGTTGACGGGGGATGTATGTACATGTACATACATTACGACAACTATTATACATAAGTTAGTTACCTACATATTAATTATATATCTCTATACACATGTAGATACGTGAATATGGATTTCTACTTCTGTGCAACTCCCCAGATATCTCGCTATCTCTGGTTGTGGCCACTGTGTGTGTATGTACAGTACATACATGTACATACATTGTTGCTTTGTGGATGGATCTACGGAGTAGATAGATAGATAGTTAAATACTTTATATCCGGGGGGCGAACATGGCCAAAAAACTCTACAACCAAGCGAGGAATATTATTTATTTATTATTTATTCCACACAAATACCTCCACTAGTTATGTATCTCTCATGAGATTTGATGTAGTTATGTATTGCTTTCCTTTTCTTTTTCTTCCTAAAAAAATAATTATCAAAAAATAGAACAAAAATAAGTACTTTTTACTCTATATATTGAATTTTATATGCAGGACGTGGCATTAAATAGTAGGGTTGTGTTGTTACACTGCTGACAATTCGCCAGGTTTTTTTCATTGCTGGAGCAACAACAACAACCTCCTTTTATCTTGAAAAAGGAATGAGTCTTCTCCTGGTTCATATGTAAAATACCCAGCTATTAATAAGTCGGATGGATCCTAAACTCAATCTGCTCATTACAATACGACATCTGGACATGCCAGTCATTAGCCATACTATACTACTACTACTCTACTATCTACTAGTTACTGTACACTCATACATCGTCCAATATACCCTCGTAGCGCCCATTAGTTAATAGTTCTTCATATTAAAATGCCTGACCACAGTATTCCTGCACAGTGCTCTCTCTCGCCCCTGTAAAATGCGCGACTAAAAGGAAGCTAACATGTACAGATATTCACTCCTTCATGACTGGAAAGGATAACATATTTAAATCAAGTCCGCCGGGAGCCTGTAGGTATCTTGTGGCCTATGGATGAGGCTTATGAGTACAGTAATCTCTTTTGCTTCTTTTTGGTGTTCTGTTATTCTGACGGAGGACAAATATTTTTGGGAGGCTCCTGCTGGAGTGAACGAAGCGGGAAGTTCGGGTTCAGACGTTGCCATAACTGTGGAAGAGACCACATATCTCCGATCCCTTTGAGCGCTTGATTGTCCCTTTTCCGTCCTCTTTCCTGCCTTCTAGAGCCAGCAGCTGGAACGAGTACACGGGAGGAGTTGCGTGGTTTCCCCTGCGCGATAAAATAGACATGGAAGTTTTTTTTTTTATAGTCGCCAGCCTCTGTTTAACAAGATGGTAACAGTGTAATTAGGGCAGATGAATATATAGATCCAAAAGTTTATCGAGAAGCAGGAAAATGAAGGGAGAAAGAAGCAATATTTTATATAACCCGAATCAGTCAAATCTAGACATCTATATTGAACATCTATGCCACTATACAGTTCGGGAAAAAAAAAAAAAGGCAAGAAAAATATCAAGAAACCCACACGTCTAGACGCCCAGCTGGATGTAACCAGAAAAAGAGAAGAGGAAGAAAGAATCTAAAATCGAGATGGCATAAAAACAAACAGTGATATCGAAAGGGAATTTTTTTCGGGATAGTCGAAGAGGAAGATCATATACCCCTGTTGAATTCAACTTCGTCGTCCTTCCCACCGCGGCCCCAAAACTCCTTTTCCAGGGACCGAGCACTAACCGCTTGTCGTTGCGGGAATGCACCAAGTGCGAATGGAAGTGCACAGAGGGAGGTCGTTAGAATCAAGCCTGCACGAATTAGCCACAAAAATACAAGAATACCTCTCTCGTACCTAACTTGATAAAGGAGGAAAAAAAGGAGCATACCTAGGTTGATAGGCATCACAAGCCGAGGCCGCGCCTTGAGCCAATGCTTCGCCTGCAGTCGTACGAGAATCAAGGGGGGAATAGCCATGACCGGAGTCGCATTGAGCACTCGACTAATCGCCGTTTCCCCTACCGCTAACGTAGCGGCCTTCTTGCTTTTCCCTAGACTTTGCACCTCCACGTCTCCGTCCGCTTCTCGTTTCGCCTTCTCTTCGTCGGAGAGGACGGGGTAGATGTCGATTCCCTTGCGGATTTCCTCGCCGCGCATTAGGAATACGTTCAGGGCGCCGGCGGTGGCGACGGCCGCGAAGGGCACGAGGCGACCGAGGATCAATTTTGTGTTGGGCGACACCCGTTTTAAGCGGGGCACTACGGCATTTAGGCCCAGGGCGACTGAGCACGAGGCGGAGACGGCCATGAGGTATGATTTCGCCATGGCGGAGTAGGAGAGCGGGGTTGACTTATTTGCGTTCGCGTTGTTGATGGCTACGTTTAAAGATTGGTTGGCAACCTGCCAGAGAACTATACCCCTTGTCTATTTGTCATTCATGAGCTGGTAGATCTTCAATTGAGAATAACAAGAGAAAATATATGGGTTTGGAGACATACACCGAGGCCGGGAGTAAGCATTCCTGCAGTCACGATTAGATTGGACAGGACGAAGCACGACATGCGAAAAGGGAGAAAGACTGGTTGACCAGTATCTAGATAGGAAATTAGCCGTTAGCATTCAACGCTTCGCTATTGTGTAAATCGACTTCACAGGGAGAGCAACTGCTAGCATACCAGGGTGCAAAGTCGAATCGACAATTCGTTTCGCCCGCCATAGCTCCGGTGTCATTGACGGGACATGGCCACTTTTATATGAGGCAATGAGGTTTTTAGCCTTCTCCAGGCCAGCGGAAGAGACAAATAACGTCCTGGATAAAGCATTGACAGCGATTAGTCATTGCCGAAGCAAGAGAATAGAAATGAACGACTTTGCCATGAAGCCTGCTCTAGACAAGACGTTTTGATGTGTAGTGTGAGGGTGAAGAGCCCTACCTAGGGTCCGAAATTTCTGCAGCCTGTTTAACTCTACCCCAGTATGTCCTCAGATCATGTCTAGAAGGAGGGAGATCTCGATTGCCGGAGATTGAAGCCGCCATGGTGGCGGCAGGGGAATCAGGGATGCGAAAACCCCTGCAAGCAAGACAAAAACTGAAGGGCGCAATAGAAAAGAGTATAAGCAAAAATCAATGGGCAAAAAAAGAAAGGACTCGAGCTTAGAAAGCCCCCTGCCGCACGAACGAGAGAAGTGCGATTCTGCACGGGGCTCTTGATATCGTTTCGGCGAAATGGCGGCGGTGAAGAGGAAAAAACAAAAACCTTATCTTGCTGATAAGATCTTATCTGATCTGGGTTACATAAATCAATAACAGTTTGTGTTGGCCCTTACGGCCGTTGCGGTTAGCGATCCCACTAGATCACGTGACCCACCACTATATTATGTTCCTGTAGATAGATCTATCAATACAACCTTCAACTATTCTACAGGTTATAGCCTGGATAGCATATTTTTCTTTTTAGAACATTGTATCAACATATTTTTAACATGAATAGTTCACCTTTTTTGAAAAGACTCTCACTGTAGTGTACGCCGCTACATAGAGTCAGATATAAGAGTAAAAACTTGTCTCATTCTCTAAAAGATGAGAGATGAGTGTACACTCTTATATATACAGTGATTGTTTTATAGAGATTAACTCTCATAGAAGAAGTGATTGCATATGAAGAAAAGAACAGAGAAAGAAGATAGAAGTAAAAGCTTCAGAAAACAGTAAGAGATGAAGTGAAAGCTAGAGCTAAATAGAGAATTAACTTGAATAGAGAGTAATTATCTATGAAGAGAAGAACAGAGACTCTGTAGAGAAGAAGTGAATACTCTCATAGAAGAAGTGATTACATATGAAGAAAAGAATGAAGAGAGAAGATAGAAGTAAAAGCTTTAGAAAATAGTAAGAGATAAAGTAGAAGCTAGAGCTGAATAGAGAATTAACTTAAATAGAGAGTGAAAGTATATCACAGTCTCTTTATCTGAAAGAATGTATCTGTGAAGAAAAAATAATATTGAAAAAAGATAGTGAATATCACAGGCATTAGACTTAAAGAAGTGCTAGTTCATTTATATATACTACAGATATTATAGAAAAGAGAAGACTGAGTAATAGAATTACTTATTCATACAAAGAGTGATTAGATATAAGAATTATTTATCTCTATAAAGAATGAAAGATGTAAGAATAACTTGAAAAAAAATAATAAGAAAGAGACTGAAGTTCTTTAATCTAAAAACAGCTGTAAGAAAAGAAAGAGATTGTAAAGAAATTATAAGAAGCTTGAATAAGAAAGAGTTCTTTAATGAGATAGATGAGAGTGAAAGTTTCATTATGATAGAAGAAAGATTCTATAAGTGATAGAAATTAATGTAGATGAATAATCATATTAATATATATATTATAATCACATTCTTCTTATTCTTCTCTTATTTCTTACACATCTTGCTAAAAATTTTACATAGTAAAATTAGTGAAAATTGTGATATATAGAAGATTAGATCACAGAAATAATAAGTCTTAAGAAGAAGTTAACAGCTGTGAAGATGAGTGCAGTAAGTATGATAAAAAAGATCTTAATCTTAGAGAAATTATTTCAGTTGTTAAGTTAGAAGAAGTGTGATACTCTTCTTTATATAAGTGATAGAGAAGAGAAGACAGATGAGAAGACTGATAAAGAGAAGACAGATGAGAATGAGATAAAAGAAAATAATAAAGATAAAAAGTTAAAATTTCAGACAGATAAGCTTCTAACACTATCAATTTATCTTTTCATATACAAAGTGATCAAAGACTAAGATAAGGAAAAAGCAGTAACATCTCATTATCACTTAACTAGACTGTATAATATCACTGCAGAAGAGTCAACAGATGAATTACATGATAGAAGCTTGAAGAGTTAAGAAGAATCTAAGACTGTGATATAAAAGCTTATAACACTGTTTACTTATTTGAAAAAGTCATGATTATTCACATACTGATTTTCAGAAGAAGATATTAAGATGAATGAGAAGAAAGAGAGTTAGAAGACTGCTGTGAGAGCAGTCAATGATAAAGAGCTGTAAGTAGAATTAAAAGCAGAAGCTGAACAGACAGATACAGATACTGAAGAACTGTTATTAACAGAAGAGAATAAGAAGTGCTGAAGAGCTAGTTGAAAGCAGTATGAAACTCTGAGTGATGATATTTTGAGAAAGTCAGAGTGAAAGAAGAATATTAAGAGTGATCAGATATCTTAACTATATAATATAATATGTATGAAATACCTGCATCACAATGACAAGACTGACTTGCACTTTTAACAGAATAATAAGCTCACTCATCTGAGCATGTTAATCATATGAGACCTGACTGTGAAGAGGCTTGTAGATACTATCTCAATCATTGAAAGACTTATAAGATGTAGTAAGAAGATGTCATTTATCAATCATAAATTTTTTATTTTACTCAGTTAGTGATTGATTAAAGATTTGAGATAGTTATCTGCTAAGTAAAAGTTATACTGATAAATGAATAATAATGAGCTAATCACTTCATAGATTATTAATTCTAAGAATTTCACTAATCAGAATATTATTATTCTGCAGATCTGCAGAGAAATAGCTTCTATGTTATATTAGTTTTATATGAAGAATCAGAAGTGATTCAAGAAATATGTGATTATCTCTGTAGATAATAAATAGATGTAGTAAGAGTATGATACTTATATCAACTGTCAGTGAGAAAATAAGAGATCTCACTGCTCTTTAAATCACTGTAGTCAGTATGAACTCAGATGAAATATGAATAACTTACTATTTAAAGAGAGTATATCTGAATTTGAAAAGACTGTAACTGAGAAGATGAATGTTGATAATATTATTGAGATCAGTAATACAGAGAAGAAGAACAATTTAACTATAGTTTTAATAAAGAGAATGTCTATATCTTTCAAGCACAAGGCATTAAGTCTGATTGCACTGAAACTCTTAAAATATGTTCAAATCAGTGAGTGAGACATCTTGACATCTGTGAAGATGAGTGATGAGATGAAGATAAGTCATTCAACTTCTGCTAAGATAATTCATAAGACTAAGATAAGCAGTGTGTGATAATCATTGATTCTGTCTTCTGAAGACTGCATGATTGATTATAGAGCTCAAGATTTGAAGATACTGAGACAGCTGCCTAATCTTGACAAGTACAATCTGAACACTGTTCAGACTGTGTGAAAGAAACTGAACAAGATAGCTGAGTTTATCAATGTGATTTCAGCTGTGAGAGATACTGTGATTAATAATTATTTCTTTAAGTTGCTCAGTGAGATGTGTTTCAGTGATCTTATAAATGAAAAGTTATCAGCAGATATTGCATTTTGAAATGCATATCTCACTGAGCAGAAGATCAAGCTGCAGAAAGAGCTTGAAGATGATTGATAAGAAGAGACAGAATGAAATGATGAAAAGAGTGAAAGATAATGATTTTCTTATTTTCTTTGTCTTCTCATTTAATAGCTAAAATTAGATTGTAATATATTTTCTTTCTTTCTTTCACTCAGTCTCTATTTTACTTTTCTTTCTATCATTTACTCAGCTGACTGCGAGGCTTCTTGATCATGAAGGCCTTGATCAGATGTGAAGTGTCTTATGTAATGACTTCAAGAGACTCTCAGATCAGGTCTTTATATCTCTTTCACTTAATCTGAAGATAAGTCTTATCATTCTCTGTGTGCTTTCTTATGATATTTTCAACTTCAAATTGTAACTAATCATCAATAAGTACTGATTCTGATGATAAATGCTTCATATCTGCTTCTGTTAACACAGTCTTTTTTAGATGAATAATGAAGATTACTGAGTGCATTTATCAATCAGCTAGTAGTTTCAATTGAAATGTGATATCTGATATCTTCTGAAGAACATGAAATAAGTCTATCTGTAAGAGTGATAGCTTGAATGTTTCTTTTAATATGTAGCTCTTTTGAGCTTTTTAAGTGAGGTTTAAGAAGACTCAATCATCAATCTGAATAGTTAATTGAGAATGAAATCAGTTGAAGAACTCAGTCATTCTAGCTTTTACCAGAGTGTATGAGTCTGTAAGAATAAGTGCTCGCAGGCGATTATTCAGGTGTTTGCAGCTTGGTGTGATATGTACTGTTAACTACTAGAAGTATTTGCGGTAGAAAGATAAAATATAGAGGTCAAATATATAATAGCATTCAAGCTGAGTTATGAATAGTATTCATGAACTTCAGTCTATATAGTTGTATGTAGTCAAGAGTCACTAGCTCTATTGATTATGTAAGAGATAGAAATAGAGATAAAGAATCTATAAGAAGCAGAATTTCTTATATATTTCTCTCTCTCTAAGACTTTATCTGCAAAGCCTTTCACTGAGTGACTTCATAGTCAGCTCAGCACTGTAGTGATACTCACTAAAAACTCTTTATATCTATAAAAAACCTCAGTGAGGAAAAATCCCTTGTTACTATAAAGAGAAAAGAGTCTGTTACTCAGTTTCTTATTCTGCAAGATTCTTTGTAATCTACAGATTCTTCTCTAACTATCACACAGATTCATCTCATATCTTTCATATAGAAGAGTTTCAGTTGACTCTCAATTATTTTCATGAGATTCTTATGTAATTATTATACAGATTCATCTTGCAGATGAATCACTCTCTGTGAGATCACTCTTATCAAAGAGAAACATTTATGAGTTAATCTTTCATTCATTCTCACAAATCATTGCTCTTTGACACTGTAGAATTGTGAGGAATTTTTCATTCTTTCATTAACTCTGTAGAATTGTAGAATCAAGATATCTACAGTCTGTAATCACTCTTTATAGTTATATAAAAAGATTCAGATCTGTGATTCATAATCACTTTTATTTATTAAAGTGATCTGACTGTTTTATAAAATTACTTACAGTGTAAGTAAATCTCTCTAGAGTAGTATAAATATTTCAGATCTATTCACAGAATCTCATCTTCTTTTTTCTTTTTCTGTAACAGCTTTCATTCTTATAAACTGTGAGTATTCTCATTCATCTGTGAAGTGTTTTCACTCAGATAATAGAGAGAGAGTGTTTCTGATAATATCTGTATATTAATTCAAGAACTTTTCAAGAATAAAAATTTTTTCAATTTCAATCTCTTTACAAACAATGTCTGATCACTGCTGAGCTTCTTGTAAGTGTTCTTATAACTTCTCTGATTGCTTTTTATCAGCTGATGAAGCAGAGACACTGCTGCTTATGATCATATCTTCACTCTTCTCAGCTCTGTCACTGTATTCAATCTTCAGATCAGCAGTCAACTCTCTGTCTCTCTCAGATCAGTCTCTGACTTCAAGTAGTGCAGTCTCTCTCTTTACTGTAAGTCTTCTCATAAGTAATTTCTTACAGATTCTAGCTAATAGTTCTTATAAAGCTCTCAGTGTTGTCAGTGTCTTCTGCAGCTCTGCAGGCCTATGATCATCTCTCTTCTGTCTGTACAATCTCTGATCAGATATATATGAATATGTCTAGATTCTCTATCAATGATTCTCACATCACAGTGCATTTTCACAATCTTATTGTTAATGAGAGATAAGTCTCTGAGTATCTGCAAAATCTGAGTAATCAAGATAATGTGAATGTCATGAATTTATAACAGAAGTTGATCTGAGTAGATGAGCTCTCTCTCTATATTCTCATTGTTTTCAGACTGAATACTTCAGCATAACTGAGAGAGTGAATATAGCTTTGTAAGAAATATCTGATCATATATACAGATGATCAGTCTTCAAGACTCTGCTGTAACTGTATATATTTTAATATTCAACTTCTCTGAAGTCTGTGCATTTCTGATGATCTTTGTGTCAAATGTAACAATTGCCTGTATCACAGATATGATACTCTCTGCTTCTTTGAAAAGAGAAATTGATAGTTGTGAGAAAATTGAGTGTTGTAAGTATTAATGATATAAGTATGAGTTTTCTTTATTTTTTCTTTATTAATCTCTAAATTATATTCACAGCTCTGTTTATTTTCTTGTTTTTTAGCTTTAATAAGAACATGTTTTCTTCTTTTCTTACATACACTGCAGACTGTTCATCTCAGTAGAAACTCATTATCTTATAGACTAGAGTTTACAAATGACAGTGTTAATATCTTTATTATAATCAGATTCTTAGCAAAGACTGTATCATTCTGACTTATCAGAATTCACAGTATAAAAGTTATATCTCAGTTTCTGCAGATGTCTTATCTGTCTGAATAATTCTTAAGTGAACTTATTCATCTTATCAGAATACTCTTATCACTGAATCTTGAATCAGAGCTTGTAATCTTGCTTCTCTGAGTTAATAATCTCTTTAATCTGATATTCTCTTTCACTCTCTAGTGCTTTGCAGATAGAGTGATAAGCTACAGAATTCTCTTCTGAGAATTTCTTATATTCATGAAGTAAAGAGATATGAAAAACATTATATATCTACAACTCAGATAACAGTTTTAATCTGTAGAACTGTGAGCTAACTTTCTTCATAATCTTGTAAGACTCTGTCTATAAGAGATTTAGCTTCTTACTAGATCTCTGTGTGATGATGTTTTCTAGACTTAGTCAGACTCTATCATCTTTCTTAAAACTCTTTATAATGTGCTTGAAGTCATAGTATCTCTTCTGATACTCTTGAGTCTTTCTCAAGAATTCACAGACTTTCTTCTGAATCTTCTAAATTCTCTCAGCTTGTTTATGAGTATTATCACACTTTATAATGTACTCTCATGAGTTTATCAAGATCATCTGTGAATGAGTCTCAGTGAGTATCTCAAAGAGAGTTTTATCTGTACTAGTATACTTTGAGTTATTGTATGTGAACTCTGTGAGTAATAATCAATGCACTCAGTCATTCTGATTATAATTGACAAAGTATCACAGATACTGTTTTAATATACTTATCAGATATTCTGTCTGATCATCTGTCTGTTGATGAAAAGCTGTGCTTAGATCTTATAAGATCTTCAATATAGTTATTAGATCAGACTAGAACTCTTCTATGAAGATTAATTCTCTGTCTGAGATAATATTCATAGATAACTCATACAACTGAATCACATTGCAGATGAAGATATGAGTCAAATTCTTTAACTTCAAGTTCTTGTAAGTGAATATAAAGTGTGTTATCTTGATAAAGTGATTCACTACTATCAGTACACTGTTAAAGCAGATATTATATATATTCTTGCTTTCAGAGAGGCTCATAAGAGCATTCATTTCTAGCTGTTTTCAAGGTTCCTGCGGGATGAGTAAAGAAGTAAGTTCTTTATATGATCTGAACTGCACTATCTGTGAACTCTGATAAACAGTATAAGAATTCACTATCTTCTTCACAAGTTCTTGTATCTTCAGTCAGAAGTATTTTCTTATAAGCAACTCATGAGTTCTAGTGTCTGTAAAATAACTCACTAGAGAAGAGTCATGATATCTTTTAATAAGTTCTACATGTAGAAACTCATTCACAGATATATAAATTCAGCTCTCTCTTTGTAAGAGATTATTTAAGTCTCTTCAATTCTTTGTTTCTGCAGAGTTGATCTCTGCTATGAGCAGTTTCTGAATATACTGAGTATATTCATTCTTCAGTTGCAGTTCAGATAATCTGAATAGAAGATCTTATAAAGACTTATACTCTGTTTCTTCTTACATCAGATCTTTCATAATGCTTCTCAAAGTTCACAAACTCTTCAGATTATAGATACTCTCTTCAAGAATCCTTGCAGAGATTCTCAGAGTATTGACTCTCAGTGTTATAGAGAGTAGTTGCACAGACTTCTTTTCTCTCTCTCTTCTCTTCTCTTATGAGAGATTGAGAGACTCTTCAGTCAATCTCTTTACAATACTCAGTCTGAGTATTCTGTGAAGCTTTTCTGTCTTCTCTAGTCTCTCTGTGTCTGTCACTCTGATCTTCTTAACATAGTCTGATCTATAAGAGAATCTGTTCACTGAGTTCTTAGTTCTCTTGATATATTCTATCTTAAATCAGAACTCACTCAGTCTCTGAGCTCAGCAAATCTGTCACTGTGAGAGTTTCTTGATTGAAGTAAACTGTTGTAAGCTATTATGATCAGTTCTAACAGTAATCACTGTTACAAGGCTCTTGAAGTAGTGACATCAGTGATAGAAGAATTTCACTATTATGAGAAGCTTCTGATCATGAATGTTATAGTTAATCTTCACAGATTGCATCTTCTGTGAGAAAAAGATCACTGAAACTCAGTTCTTATTTAACTGTAGTTATAAGACTATTTCTGAAATTATAAAGAAGAAGATATCTGTCTTTAATCTGATTAAGAGTAAGAAATCAAAGTGAAACAGTATCACTGCATCTGTGAATATCTGTTTCAATCTTATAAAGACTCTGTGAGCTTCTGAGATAAGAAAGTTCTCACAGTTCTTTCTTCTTAACAATCTTTTTATTCTCTATTCATGAAATGACTTCTTCTTATTTTCACTCTTCAGTATGTCTGTAAGAGTCAAGAAGATTCTTATAAATACAAAGATAAATCATCTATAGAAATTCACAAAGCTCAGAAAGATCTGAATCTTATAAATACTAGTTAACTCTGACTATAATAGAATAGTCTCAATCTGTGAAGATTTCATCTGAATATTATCTGCAGTGATTATATATTCTAGGAAATTAATTCAGTGAGCACTGAAGTTACACTTTATGAGCTTAATATACAGTTCTGTCTTATCTAAGACCTTTAACACACTTCACACATGCTCAGTATGTTCTTTCTTCTTTATAAAGTACATCATCACATCATTCAGATATATTACTATGAAGACATTCAGATATATATGAAGTGTTTTATTAATGAAAGACTGAAATATCACAGAGATATTAGTCAGATCAAAAGACATCACTAGATATTTAAACAATCTCAGTGCAGTTCTAAAGACAGTCTTTCATTCATTCTCAGACTGTATTCACAGTTATGTATATACATTGATCACATTCAGTTGTATGAATATAATAGCTCTCATGAGACAGTTGATCACATTCTCAATCAGAGACAGAGAATAGCAGCTCTTTATTATCTTAAAGTTCAGATTGTGATAATCTACACATAATCTGAGATCTTCATTCTTCTTCTTCACAAATATCACAGAGACTCTCATGAAGATCTGTGAAGATCAGATAAAGTCATTCTTCAGATTCTTCTTCACATAGATCTGCAAGACCTCTGTCTCATAATAAGAGAGCTTATAGATTGATTCTCAGAAGAGTTTCTGTCCTTCTATCAAATCTATTGTCAGATTCTTCTCACAGTGAGAAGAAAGCTCAGCTGCCTTAGCTGAACTGAACATCTCTGTGAGATCTCAGTATTTCTCTAATATCTGAAGCTCAGTTTTCATAACTGTGAGATTCTCAGATACTTACAAAGTCATCACATAGATGAGCTTGTCTTCTCTAATCAACTTTACAGTATCAACTGCTTCTATCTCTATAAGTGAGTCTGTTAACACTGATCAGAAGTATAAATCTGACTTGCAGATAGCTATGTGTGAATTATATCTTTGAAGTTATACAAGTCTTAAATACATGTTATCTGTAATATCTGTAATAATCACAGTTTCTATAAATCTTCTTCAGATTTCAGAGAGATCTTATAATTCAAAGATGACTCTTATGAGTCTCTCAGTTCTCAGATCTGAGTTCTCATACTCTGTTTATTATAAGAGCAGGTTCTCAGTCTTTATCTTTCAGCTTATTCACTCTATAAGCTTTAGAGATATTACAGTGACCTGAGATTCTGAGTTCATTAATACTTCTTATACTTACAGAGCAGCAGCACTGCAGTACAGTCTCTTCTCATGAGTAAGTATTTTCATTGAGAGAGTAACAGATTCAGATATCAGTTTTAAGATCTTTAAGAAGACTGTTGCTGACTCTGTCTGTGACTTCTCAAATTTCTATTTTGATTTATTTAAATAGTTTGTGCAGAGATGTTCTAATTTAGAACAGATGAAGCAGAGTCTCTTTTTCTTAATCTCTCTATTATATACTCTGTTTATAAAAGCTTATGAAGCTCTTTCTCTCTGCTCAGCAGTCAGATATAAATCTCTCTATATCTTATCATCTTTTTCTGATAAATCTGTTCTCTGTTGTTCTGACTCTCATGAGACTGATTGATAGTTCACTCTCTGTGAGTCTGTGACTCTCACAGTGATCTGTAAGTGATGAATGAGAGTTATCAGTTTCTTCAGAGTTAAGAACTTAGAGTCTTGCTCAATGAGCTTGTTCTGCATGTCTTTATTCAGTCTCTTTGTGAATATTATTATTCAGGTCTTGTTTCAGAGCTCTGTTTTCACAGATCTCAATTCATGTTATAATTTCATGAAGTGCTGTGAGTAGTCTTCATCAGATTTCTCATCTCTTTTTCTAATATTGATGATCACAGTTCAGGTGTTCTCTGTTCAGCTCATGAAATTTCTCAACTTATTCTCTAGATAGATCTTGAGAACAGATTATTAAGATCTCTCATGATCATTTTCTAGATGATTCAGCCAGTTCTTGACTTCAGTGTAATAGAGGCCTGTCATTGTATAGATAACAGCTTCTTCATCTTTCATATCATACAGTCAGACTTGTGAGTTAATTTCAAATACAAACTCACAAAAGCTTTTATAGATTGTGATTCAATAGATAATCTTAAGTAGTCACAGCTTGAGAAAGTTTCTTTTCAGTTCATAAGTATCTCTGAAGATTATATCTAGAGACTCAGTTCAAGAGTGTTTACAGATAGTAAGCATTTCTTATAGAAAAATAGCTTGATTCTGTGAAAGATACTCAAGAATGTTCTTCACTGAGATTGATTTGTTCATGAGTTCAGAGAGTTTCTCTGTCACAGATGTAGAGAATAATGTTCTGTAAGTAATTGATAAGTTCTCTGAGACTTCTTTCATGAGAGTTATTCATGATTCAGATGACTGCTTCTGAGTGTCTGTAGTAGAGTTTGCAGAGATTGAAGTATATGAGTTTCTAGTTCTTTCAGTCATAACAGGTGATTGCTGACTGACTGAGCTTGAAATGTAAGAATAAGTGCTCACAGACAATTATTCAGGTATTTGCAGCTTAATGTGATATATACTATTAACTACTAGAAGTATTCATGATAGAAAGATAAAATGTAGAAGTTAAATGTATAATAGCATTCAAGCTGAGTTATGAATAGTATTCATGAACTCCAGTCTATATAGTTGTGTGTAGCCAAGAGCCGCTAGCTCTATTGATTATGCGAGAGATAGAAATAGAGGTAAAGAATTCGCGAGGAGCGGGATTTCTTACAGAGTCAAGAACATCTTGCTGTATTATATCTTATGCAGTGATGAACTCAGCTACATCTAGCAGAGCTTTCTCATTATTCAATAGCAGTCATCTAGACTTTACACCTGTGAGTAATTCAAAGAGAGAGATCATTGCTAACTATGCAGTTACTGAGTTTAACACTCTTTTCACTTATTTAAGCAGAGCAGTTCAATTTGCTTCATATTCATCTATAAGAAGTGTTCACAATGTGACTTCAACTGTGAGATTGATCTGCTCACTTTGACTGTTTGAGTGAGAGTTGTAAATAGTTATCATTCATGTCTTAATTCTCATGAGTTGAAGAACTGACTTTTAAAATTGCAATGTAAATTTAAGATCTCTATCTGAAATAATCATCAGTGAGAGCTGTCAGCAGCAGATCATCTTCTTATAGAAGTCTTTCACTTATTATAAAGTGTCTCATTATTTCTGTTCTGTAATTAGAATTACTGCTTTTGAAAATTTATCTGTGACTGTCAATATAGTGTCATGATTGTTGCTCACAGATAATTCTGTAATAAAATCAATTGAAAGAACTTCAAACAGCTGTTTTGAGAGTGAGATGAGGTGTAATTTATCCTCTGATGAGTGATTCAGTGATTTGACTAGTTGATAATTGAGGCATTGTAATAGATGGTTCAGAATTCTCTTTCAGATATGAGAAAGGAAGAAGAACTGATGAATAAGGTTTTTCATTTAATAAAGATCAGAGTGATCTGCTATGTTGTGACATATACAGATAATGTCTCATGTCAGTGATTTGAGAATACAGAGACACAATTATTTGAAGAATAATAGCTCATCTCACACTGTAAATGACTGATATCACTCTTTCTGACTGATCTTGCAAAAGACCTTTCTCAATGCTGAGTTGCAGAGAATATCTCAGTGTAGTTACTTTTTGAATTCATCAGTAAGCTCTATCACTGTAGTTGAAACTATATATATCTTCACTAAAGATGTGTCTGTTATCAGTTCATCTGCTTGATTGATGATAATCTGATGAATTTTTTTCTGCTCTTCAGAGAAAATCTCTTCTGAATCATTATCTAGACAGTGCAACCTGAATAGAGCATCAGTATTAGTATATACAGCACTCTTGCAATAGCAGATTATCATTCACAGAAGGTATAAGCTTAGAACTAAGGCTTAATTTGTCAGTCAGTTGCTATGATGATCTATTACTGATGACTGAAAAGTGAATACAAGAGTGATATGATCTGTGATAACTGTAAACTCATCATCTAAATACTGCAGTAATTTCTGCAGAGCTCATATGAGTCTAAGACACTTCAATTCAGTTGTTCAGTAGCACTTTTCAGCTGTGCTCAATCAGTGAGAGAGAAATAGAACAGGTCTTTCAATGTTATTCATTCTGACTTAGTGTAGAACTACTCTGATATCTCTTTACTTACTGACATTCACATACAATATGAAGAGGTGTTTAAAGTCAGAATATGCCTGAGTGAGAGTATTCATCAAGACTTGCTTTACCATGTTAAATGAATGTCTGACTTTTACAAGCAGAGTGTGAAACTGCAGTGAGTTCTCAAATCTCATCAACTTAGTCTTAGCTGTGTATAACACTCTTTTCTGACCTGTTTTTAAACTGTTACACAGTAACTTGATCTTGAGAGTCTCTAATACTTTTATCTGATCTGTATAAAAACTGATAAAATTGTGATAATAATTGAAGAGGCTGATGATTCCTTCTAGTTCTCTGAGTGTTATAGAGAAGACTAGATTAGCAATAGTAGCTACTTTCTCTTCTTGAGTAGATATGTCTAGTTGACTGATATGATGACTCAGTAAACACACTGAGAAATATGCAAAATGACATTTAGTTAATGACATTATTATCTCAAATGTCTTGAGAGCTGTGAAGACTTGCTGCATATGATGAAGATGTTTATTCAGTAAGTGAGAGAAGATGATGATGTTATCTACATAGACTAATATGAATTGTCATAGAAATTTCACTAGAATCTTCTTCATACACTGTTGAAAGAACTCAGGCAAGATTGCCAATCTCATTGTAATAACTGTAAAATGTTCAAGATCTCAGTGTGAGATCATGAACATAGTTTTGAAATAATCACTCTGTTCAATCACTTATTGAAAGAAGCCTTGATGAATATTCATGAATGAGAATACTGTAGAACTGCTGAGTGATTGCAACATATCTTGTTATATTGATAGAAGATATGCATTGAGAAGTAAGTATGCATTTACTTTTCACAAATCAATCATCACTCTCAGCTTCTCTCTAAGCCAGATCACAAAGACAGGTGAAGCAATGAAGTTTCTGTCTTCAAGAGAAACATGTTCAATTCTTCTATCTTACAGAAGTGAGTTCAGAATCTGATCAGTGACTTCACAATCTCTTTAAGACAGAGAATAGAGTCTCTGTTTCAGGCTGGAAAAGTTGCTCTCATCAATGAACTGCAGTGACATCTTAACATCATTTGAAAATAAGCCTAGGCTGAAGCTAAATAGTTTGTGATGTCAGTCAATGATCACTTGAATGACTGCTTGATTTTCTACTACTCAGTGATCTGATATGTCTGCTTAAACCTGCTTAATAAGAGTGTCTGCTGTGAAAATTTGAAGTGAATTATTCTGGTCTTCTGCATCTGTCAAATGTAATTTAATGTATGAGGTAGGAAACAGAGAATCTTCTCAGTCAGAATGATGAATAACATCAGCATTGACAGCACAAATGACAATCTTCTTTCACTGCCAGAGCAGCTGTGAGTTTGACAGATATCTACCTGCATGAATAGTGTCTCTGATGATCTTGATGTTTATGAAATATCTTCTGTGAAATGTAATAAGCTTATCATGAACATTGATAGTTGCTTTCACTGATAATAATACATCATTAGCTATGATTATATTGCATCTGAGATATCACACTAAGTGAAATTTGTCTTCAACAATGAAAAGAGAATCATCATCTGTTCTCAAAATGAGATCTGTTATTATGAATAGGTTTGATTCATCAGCTTCTGAGTCAACTTCTCAAATGTTCATGCATTGATCATGTGGCATAGGAATTGATTGACAATGAGAGAAGAATAGGTTTGCTATTATTACATTGATAAGTGATATATCTGTGTCTGTATTCATGCAAACAGAGAGATTGTCTTGTGATGTAATGACAGAAATGATGAGAAAGATGTAAGACAAATACTGTAGTCTGCTAATGTATTCTCAATCACTTATAGAGATATCACACACTGTAACTGCATATATATCAGTATTAAAGATATTCTGATAATCATCTGAGAGAATGTCTGTAAATGAGATAAGTCTCTCAGTATCTGTCTCACTGATTATTTTTTCAACTCACTATCAGAATCTAGACTGAGATCTAGATTCAGCAGCTTATTATCATCTTTCTCAGTACTCTTCAGTTTAACTTGATTCACTGAATAATCACTGTTCTTCTCTTTTTTGAGGCAGTGATTGATGTAATGAGAGTCTTTGCAGATGTAGCACTCTGCTATGAGTGCTGATGATCTTTCTTCTTCTGTTGTACATCAAATCAGCAACTTACTCATTGTGAAGACACTTGTGAGAATTGCTGCTGTCTCTGTGATAGACACAGACAGCTTTGTAACTTCTGTCTGCTTAGACAGAGAGATGTGATACAGATGATGATCATTATTCTGTTCAAAATATCTGAAACTACATATATAGTCAGTGAATTGAGTCTTCTGATCAGTTCAGATGTATCAGACAGCTGACTCATTATCTCTAATTTGTTATTAAAAGTTATTCAATTGTTCAGCAGAAATGAGCAGTGTGATCAAGAAAAGATTGAACTCTAAATTCTCTCACAAGAGTCTCTTTATTATAACAGAGTCAGAGATTGCAGCAGCTCACAGTAAGTTAATCTTCTGTGAGATGTATAACATCAGAAGCAGTTCATCTGACTTCTCAAAGAAAAAACATAGAGTCTGAGCTTTCATTCAAGCTTCCTCTTCTGATAGCTGAAACTCGCATTTTAACTCATTGATAGTGATAGAAAGAGAGGCATTCATATTCTTTCTCATTTCAATAGACAGATCATTATGTCATTTCAACACCTGACTCTTCAGACACAGAGAGAATATGCAGAGAACTGTGTTATCTCTCTTCTACATAGCAATGAATTTCAAGTGACTGATAAACACTATTATATTCATTTTCACTGAGTTGAATAGTATGATATCACTAGTCTGTAATCTCACTGGTCTATCATCACTTCATGCAGATGAATAAGATTCACTATTAAGTGAAAGATCAAGATTGTTATGAGTGAGTATCTGATCTCTGCACATTCAGTTTCTCTCTGAGTCATAAGTAAAATGTGCAGTGTCAGCTTCTCTGAGGAAATTAATTCTGTCTCTTATTAGGTTATAACAGCATATTCTGCCTCCAGCACCGCGCAGTTCCTGTGGAATTGCCAGCATTTGTCAGGTTCTAGAAGATGGTTTGAAGCCTTTCTTGAAGAAGGCATCTAATTATCATGCAGACTTGTTAAGAGAATTGTCAGCTCTGACATCTGTTCTGTTAATCTGAGCTGAACAGTTTATCTGCTGACAACAGTTCAGCTTCTGTCTTTGAGTGATGAGTGTGACTTTCTCAGTGTAGAAGCTATTTCACACTTTCATCAATCTGCTTCTTTCATCTGTCAATCATTTGAGATTCTCTTGAAGTTTGCTGACATGTTCATTAACAAGAGTGATATACTCATTTAACTACTTCTTTCACTGATCAAGCTGATGTTCATGATCATTGAGCTCACTCTCTTGTCAGGCTAGTCAGGCTTCTAGCTGTTCTAACTTCTCAATCATATCTAGTATTACTGCTTCATCAGAAGAAGTGTGATTCTGACAGTCAAATTCACAGAAGCTTGAGACTATCAAATCTCTCTTCTTAGTATTCTTTATAATGTCTGTGCAGAAGGCCTGTAATCAGAGATCAATGACATTCTTTCATTCTGCTACTGAAGTGAAGTTAAGAGCTGTTTTTATATCATTATAATGTCTGGCTAATACACTCATAAGAATGCCTTCTGCTTTGATATAATTGTATGATATCACTTAGCTTTTGACACTCTCATACTGTCTATCTGTGTTCTGTCAGACTTCTGCAATCATAATAGCATGCTTTTCAGTCATTGCTTATAAGTAAGTTTGTCCTGAGTTGAGTTCATTGATGAATTCTCAGATGAGTTGTTTAATTTCACTGACAGACTTATTCAGTTCAGTGAAAGAGAGTGACTGACAGAAGTCACTCTAAGTAATTCATCTGTTCTGCTTCATTATCATGACAGAGCTGATGAAGTTGTATAAGAGTGTGAAGATGAGTTTATCATGACTGTGATCATGTTCTAGACTGATCACTAGTGCTATGATGTTCTGAAGTGAAAGATACTTAAATGATTATTAGCCAGACCTATCACCAGCTGTAGTATTGAATGAGATAGATTTAAATAACTGCAGATCAGATCAATCACTAGCTGTGATGCTGAAGAAGGTAGAACAGCTGAATAATTACAAGCTAGATCAATCACTAGCTGCAGCATCAAAAGAAGGTAGAGTAACTAATTAGACTGATTATCAGCTAGTTAATCCTCAGCATTCACAGCCTGGTTCAATTATCAGTGCTACATATATTAAGAGCAGAGCAGAAGTTAAAGAGACTAGAAGAACTTGATTCTTAACAAGACATACTATCAAATTGTAGCATACACTGCTATGTAGAGTCAGATATAAGAGTAAAAACTTGTCTTATTCTCTAAAAGATGAGAGATGGGCGTACGCCCTTATATATACAGTGATTGTTTTATAGAGATTAACTCTCATAGAAGAAGTAATCACATATGAAGAGAAGAACAGAGAAAGAAGATAGAAGTGAAAGCTTCAGAAAACAGCAAGAGATGAAGCAGAAGCTAGAGCTGAATAGAGAATTGACTTGAATAGAGAGTAATCATCTATGAAGAGAAGAACAGAGGCTCTGTAGAGAAGAAGCAGACACTCTCATAGAAGAAGCAATTACATATGAAGAAAAGAATGAAGAGAGAAGATAGAAGTGAAAGCTTCAGAAAACAGCAAGAAATGAAGTGAAAGTTAGAGCTGAATAGAGAATTGACTTGAATAGAAGGCGGAAGCACATCACACTCACTCTTTATTAGAGATATTTCATTTTCTCTGAATCTGTCAGTCAGCAGATTCATATACTTTATTTTTTTTGAGAAAGTGTGTTCTTCATTGTGAAGAATATCACTTTTTACCTTTTTTTTTTTACATATCTAGAAGAAGCAGAGCTATCTTGATATGAGTGATATGTCTGTTACTTCAGAGTTCAGCTCAAGACTCAGAATCACACACTTCACTAGACAACTTATTGATAGAATGATCACTCATTATGAGAAAGCTTCTGACTTGCAAGATGAGACTGAGGTCAGTTTTCACCAGAGTATGAAATTTGATGATGATGAGACAATGAAGAAACTTCAGAACAAAGAAAAGCAGAGTCAATATTAATATTCATCTGCAGAATCTGTTCATTTCAACTCATCAAATTCTTCACTGTCTCTCATCTCTGAAATACTGACTTTTAACAGTGATCTGAATCAATCTATCTATTGCACTGCAGGCAATCTTATGAATCTTATATAGATGATGCTACAGAATCAAATGACTGCAGCTGAAATTACTTAACATCTCACTACATCTGTTTCTGTATAAAGAGACACTATGAGAGATGAGTTACAGAAATACCAGAAGAAAGTCAAATATGCACTAGACATTAAATCAGTGATCACATTTAATAACTCTAATTATGAAGTCTGATGTGTTAATATGTTGACTGATGTGAAAGTTATTGATGAAACTGACATTCTATTGAGAACTTAATGAGAATTCTCTTTTACATGTCATATTGACTCTGAGAAGTGAAGAATTCATTTCAAGTCTCTATATAGATGTATGCTATCAAGTCTTGTTGAAATCATTTGAATCACTATTGAAATCTTGAAAGCTGACAATACTGCAGCTCTGTGAGACAAGATTAACATTGAATATACAATATCACTGACAGAAGAATGAGTTAATATCTTCAAGAAATTGACAAAATTACAAGTCAAGAAGAATAATTATCTTACTTTTCAGAGATATTTCTGCTATCTTATTACTCATTATAAAAAGCTCTGTCAGAGTACTGAGAATGTATATCATAATCTTTTTCTCAACAATCTACAAGATTATCAAAGACTGTTTATTAAGATACATTTGAATGAGTTTTTCTTCACTGATCAGAAACTCATTGTTAATATTGATATTAATGATTTGATGAAGCAACTGATTAATTATACATTCAAGAAGATCATCACTGAGTGAAAAAAGTAGTTTCAGATCAATTCTGTGACTGTGAAGAAGAACAAGAACAAAGATAAGAACAAAGATAAGAATAAAAGCACATCTGTAATGTGCGGAACTGAAGCGGTGACTAGTCAGCAGCATCATGTAGAGATAGTTGTTTAAAAAGCTGTATAAGTGAGCTTGACTATCTTGCTTAAATAGCAAGCTCATAGGCTACAAGGTTATTGTGAGAATATCACAGATATGATACTTAGTACACTAAGAAGATTGTATAAGACATGCAGTAACTCTTGTATATATTTCAGTAGAAGTAAAACAAATCACTGACTTCTTTGATAAGAAGTCAGCATCTAGCTATTCTATATAGATAATAGATGAATACTCTTCTCTCATTTCATAAGTGAGAATAGCTGAAGTGATACCTCAGCAGTGTCTTATTATCAAGAAAGAGTAATCTGCTGATCTTGTATAAAAGTGAGGTTTTCATATTCATCAATCAGATCTTTCTATGATACATCTGAATGATGTTATAGAGTGATTGAAAACCAGTTCAGACAGAATGAAATCATTCACATGAAAGTGATAAGCTGTGTGAAATCACAACAGAGTCTTGATACAGCTGAGAGTATGATAATGCTCTTCTCTTTAAGAGTATAGTCTCTATACTCTCAAGATTACTGAATTAGAAATTATCTTTGTTGTATAGCAACAGTTATCAACTGATTGACAGTGTATATGTTGTATGTGATATAAAGAAATAGATGAGTTTTTCTGCTGACTGTATAAATCTTTCTTTTTTCATCATCATTCAAATCAAACATGTGATAAGTGAGTTTCTTATATATTAATTTGAAATGTGAAAAACATAGTTAATAAGTGACTTACAGATCTCTCAACATATTTCATTCTATATATGAAATTCTCTGTAAAAGTAATGTATTTTAGAGACAAAGCTAACAGTAGTGACAGGATTTTTCAAAAAGATTTCTCTCTCTGTGAAATATTTTTCTTCTCTCTTCTCTCAATTACAACAGTGAGTGCATGAGAGTATTGTTCTTGAAGAATAATCAAGAACTTATTCTGACATTTTCTAGTGAATAACAAATGTCTTCATGATGCAGCAGCAGCCTTCATGACTGTCAAGAAAGTCAGGTTGAAGACAGAGACAGCAGTATCAATGAGCCGCGAGAGCACTGCTTTCATTATCATATCTTCTTCTTCTCCTGCTTCTTTTACAGTCACAGTGATAGTCACTGTGTCTTGCAGTGAAGTATTATCTCTTCTGCTAGTCAGTTCATTCATGTTCAGTCTGTCTCTCACTCTCTCTGTCACTGTTGTGACACCACTCTTCTCCTCAGTCAATACAGTGATATATGACCCTGTGTGATCATTCAGAGAGAAACCTGGGAAGAGCTTGATTTCAGAAACAGTGACTTTAAGAAGCTTAATCTGTAGTTTCTCTTCTGTGGCATATCTGAGCTCTGCTTGAGATGCTACTGAGTTGAGTCTGCAGAATTCTGTGATTTCTTTATCTTCTCTCTGTGAGAAGGCTCTGATGTAATCTCTGATCAGCACTGCTACTTGTCTGTACTGTGCTAAGCAGCTGAAGAAGAAGAGGATTTTATATATCTGCTTCTTCTCTCACTTCTGTTATTTCTGTTATATCTGTAATAATGACTTCTGTCTTTCTGTAAGTATCATCTCACAGAAAGACATTGTGTCAGTTCTGATAAGAAGTCTAGATGCTCAAGCAGTACAGAGTGAGAGTCTTGAAACTTCAAGTATTAATGAATTTCATCAAGGCTGAGAAGGTCTCTCTTACTTATCTGTAAAAGAAGATGAAAGTGTGAATCTCTGAGATGAAAAAACATCTCAGAATGACTGATCTTAAGAAGAAGTCAGCTGACACTGCTGTTAAAAGTGTCATGAAGATCAATTGCTGATTGAAGAGAATCTTACTTCAGTTGAAGCAGATGACTGAGATGTTTTATAAGTTAATAAGTTAATACTTTCAGTATCTCTTATACTCTTCTGCAGCATACTTCTCTGCAGTACTGCAGTACTAACTTCTCAGTAGACAAAGATATCAGTGCTGAAGACTTCAATAATAAAGAATGAGTTTGATAAGAGTGTGATTGTTGATGAGTAGACTCTGATTCTTCTTTTTACTTTTTTGATGAGCTGTGACTCTATTAGAATAGCAGTGACTTACAGATTAATAATATTAATCTTTTTATTGATTTTCAATATCTCTTTTCTCTAATCACTTCAGGAATTTTACACTTGTGTAGTCTTATTAAACTTCTAAAAACTCTTTAAGAGAAAATAGAAGAAGAGTGCTACAGAGTCTACAAGACACTGACTCATCACTGTGAGATTATCTCTAAAAAAACTCTTTGAGAAAAATGAGAAGTCTTAAGCAGTATTTCTTACTCAATGTCTCTGATGTGTAACAGAGCAGTCTCTACTAGCTGTCTCATAGATTATAATCTCTTTCTCAGTATTTTTCAAATACTTAAGTGATTTTCATGAATTCTCTGATGATGAATAATCTTCTTATTTAACAAGATATTGAAGCTTGCTGTAATGTGTTCACTTGTTTAATATTTTCTTCACAAGATATTCAGTATCACTCTTAATCTTGATGCTATTTGACTGAGATGACTTCATCTCAGAGTATTACTTATAGAGCTTTAAATAGAAAATGTGAAAAACAGAATGAATTGATTTTAATTCTGTGAGTAATTTCAACTCATATGTCTGCTTATTTATCACTCTTATTACTGAGAAAGGTTCTAGTCATCACTCACTGAGCTTCTTATATAATCTTGTTATCTTGATATTCTTTGCTGAAAGTAGCACTTGATTCTCTATTAAGAACTTCATTGAAAGATGTTTTCAATTGTAGTATTTCATCTGCTACTTCTGAGTGTGATGAATACTTTTCACTGCCTTCTCATAAATTTTATTTAAAAGTTTCAATCTCACTTTTACTTCTAGTACTGAGAGATACTTCATTCTCTGTATCTGTCTGATATTCTGACTGTCTATCTCTCTCTTTGAAATGTTGTCTGTGATGTCACTGAGTAATGAAGAATTATATTCATAATAAGCATAGAAAGAAGATATCTTTAAGATTGCATTCTTTGCATTATTATATATAAATTCAGTGATTAGAAGATATTTGAGTCAATCATTCTAATAATATAAATAGAATACTTGAAGATACTGTTCTAGTGTCTGATTCTGATGTTTAGTCTGATCATCAGTCTGTGAATAAAAAGTGATACTGAGAAGACATCTTATTATAAGATAATAGTAAAAAGCTGATCAGTACTTGCTGATGAAGAGAGATTCTTGATCTGTTATCAATGATTTTGAAGCACTGTGATCATAAATGATGATATCTAAAAACAGGTCAGTTAATTCAGAGGCTTTAACCTTTTTATAAGTAGAGATATATCTGATCATCTTTGTGAAGTGATCAACAATGATCAAAATTGAGTCATATTCTTTGACTCTTGTTGACTTCAGCAGGTCAACTATGAAGTCCATTAATAGGTTCTGTCATGAGCTCTTTGAAACAGGCAGTGATGCCAACTCACTGTATTGCTTATACTGTGAGATCTTTATTCTTTGACAGACATTGCAAGTCTCAACATACTCTTTGACATCTGCCCAGAGCTTGTCTCAAGTGTATTTATGTTTTAGAAGCTTCTCAGTCTTCTCTAACTCAAAGTGCCCTGCATGGAGATTATCATGATGAATTCTCAATAACTCCTGACGCACCGCTCTACTACAAGGGACGAAGACTGAATCATTCAGCATCGTGGCATCTGCGAAAGCTTGTTTCAATTCTGCAAACACCTGCGCGGCGCCTTGGGTGAGGGTAAACAGTCCTGTTTTCCTGCCTTTCACACTTCCCTTCAACAGATCTGTAAGGGGGGCAGTAATCTGTGAATATGTATAGATGAATTATCTGTAGAAATTCACAAATTCTAGAAACACCTGCACCTTGTGATATGTCCGCGGTGCTGGCCAGTTCTCAATGATGAAGACTCAGCTCCTGTTCATTGAAATGCCATTCATCTCAATAATATAATCTAAGAAATCAATCTTCTGCATGTAGAACAAGCATTTTTCAGTGTTTGTATAGAGTTGATACTGTCTCAAGTGACTCAACACTTCTTGAACATGAGTATCATGTTCTTTCTCTGTTTTTGAGAAGATTAGAATGTTGTCCAAGTATACTATGCAGGAGATGTTGACAAGGCCTCACAGCATCTCATTTATATAGGCCTGGAAGATGACTGAAGTGTTACAAAGATCAAAAGATAAAACAAGATATTTAAAATTACTGTACTTAGTACAAAAAGCTGTTTTTCAAACATTGTCTTCATTAACTCTGATTCTATGATAGACATTCTGTATATCAATCTTTGAGAATATCTTTGCTTCAGATAATCAATTGATCATCTTGTTAATTAATAGTAATAAATAGTGATTCTTAACTGTCATCTTATTGAGGCCTCTGTAGTCTATACATAGACATAGTCTATCATTCTTCTTAGACACAAAGAGTATAGATGTCTCTGCTGAACTCTTTGATGAATATATTCAGTTCTTTGATTACACTTCTTCAAGATATTTGTGCAGAACATTCAACTTCTTTACAGACAAGTTGTAAAAAGATCTGTATGATATCATTACACTGTCTTCAAGATAAATCTTATATCACATCTTGATATCAGAAAACTTCACTGCTTCTCTTTCTGAAAAGACATTCTTAAAATCTGTAAAGAGATATTGTGTACATTCATCTTCAATAATGAATACTGCTGCTAATCTTACAGTGAGAGTGATGACTTCTTCATCTGTTCTCAAGTCTTAATCACCTGCTATACAGTATATTAACTTAATTCTTTTCTCAAGATTCTTTCAATGAAACTCTTCAGATTTCTCTATCACTGTCTCTTTATCAGTGAGGTGATACTGTCACATCTGAGTGACTCAGTCAATGAGAGAATTGTTTTCTCTCAACTACAGAAGATCTAGAATAACATTCTCATTTATAATATTAACTGTATGAAGAAGCAGACTGCTCTTCTTAAAGATTTCTTCTGAGTCTGTGATCACACACTTTGTCTGAATTATGTCAAAATAATGGCATTTCATTTCATCAGTAAATTTCATATGATCTGACAGATCTATCTTCTTTCAACTCTTCATCAAAGAAAAGAAATAGAATATGAAGTTGATATCTGTCTCAGAGTTGAGTAAACATCTCACTGATACCTTCTCATTCAGAGTATGCATTGTGATTATAATATGAACTTGAAAATGTGAGAATTGTCAATTCTTTTCTTTCTCTTCTTTATCTTTCACAGATATATTTGTTAGAAGAGAAGTTAACTTTGAGAAGATATCTTCTCAGTTTCTTCTCTTCTTCAGCTTCTTACAATCACTGATATAGTGATCATCAGCTCTGCAGTTGAAACAGAGATCTTTGTCAAATCTTTTTTAATATTTCTTCACAGTGAGTGAAGAATTAGAACACTTGAAATTCTTCTTTACTTTCTTCACACTGAAGCTGTTATAATGCTGTTTAGATTCTGTTATTGATTGCTTAGAAGAGGTCTTATTAATCTTTTTCTCAGAGAATTAATTATTCAAATAGATCTGAGAAGTCAGATTGACAAGCTCAGTGCAATTAATTGATAAACTCTGATATTGTGATATCATTGTTTACATCTTATAAGTCAGCTTTGTAAGATAAAGCTGTGTTTTTAATTAGTTCAAATCATCAGTCAATTTCTTTCAATATTCTTCAAATCTTGTATTGAAATTAAAAGAATTCTTATTATCTCATTGATATAATGAGTTGAACTGCTGTGCTGCTATAAAGCTGTGATTACAGTGATCTTTGATTTGATTCAGTAGAAAGTTCTTGAATTCTTTCTAAGTTATAACAGTATTAATACACTCAAGCTCTCTCTTCTTGATGACTCAAGTAGTTGCAGAGATGCCTTCAAGAAGGTTGATGATGTATATTACTTATATCTTATGAGTATTATACTGGCTTGAGTTAAGGTGGAATTTTCATTCAAGAGTATGAGTAAAGCTGTGAAATTCAGATAAGATGTTTCTCTTGTATCTCAGAGAATCTCTGATCTTAATCTCTCTATCTCTATGATAGATGTAGATGTGTAGAGACTGCAGCAGTGACAGAGCAGTTGAAGAGCTTATATTAAAATATACAGCAAGTTCAGAAATCTCAGATTTCTGCTGAGATAGAGATGTATACACTCTAGAAGATGATGTAGTGTTTCTCTCAGAGAATGAGGTCAGATCAGTCTCAGTGTAAGTGTATAAAGTTATATCAGTCTGTTAAAGCTCAACTGATTCAAATGTGTAATCAGATTGAGTGATTTGAATTGTAATATATAGAACTGAAGCAGTGACTAGTCAGTGATATCATGTAGAGATAGTTGTTTAAGAAGCTGTATAAATGAGCTTGACTATCTTGCTTGAATAGCAAGCTTGTAGACTACAAGGTTATTATGAGAATATCACAGATATGATACTTAGTACACTAAGAAGATTGTATAAGATACACAGTAACTCTCATATATATTTCAGTAGAAGTAAAACAAATCACTGACTTCTTTGATGAGAAGTCAGTATCTAGCTATTCTATATAGATAATGAGTGAATACTCTTCTCTCATTTCACAAGTGAGAATAGCTGAAGTGATACCTCAGCAGTGTCTCATTATCAAGGAAGAGTAATCTGCTGATCTCATATAAAAGCGAGGTTCTTATATTCATCAATCGGATCTTTCTATGATACATCTGAATGATGTTATAGAGTGATTGGAAACCGGTTCGAACAGGATGAAATCATCCGCATGGAAGCGATGGGCCGTGTGGAACCGCAACGGGGCCTTGGCGCGGCCGGGAGCGTGACAACATCTGTATGAAAGTGCACTCACTGTAGAAGATATGAATATACTGTTAATAGATGTTTCATCTTACACTCTGATAAAAAGAAAAAGAAGAATGACAAGAAGAATGACAAGAAGAAAGAGAAGAAGAATGACTTGATAAGTTCTTAATCAGTAGCAAATGCAGTAATTACAAAGATTGAGTTCTATTTCTCTTTCACAGTCACTGAAAAATCATTCTTCAGATCTTGATATTTGAATACATGTGTAAGTCTGAATATGACAGATGAGCTTCATTCTTTTTCAAATATCAAATCTTTTAATAATAATATCTCTGTTGATTCAGTGACTGAGAGAACTGAGTTTATCAAGAAAATTGAGACTGTCATCTTGAAGATTGAGAGTGATGATATTAACTTGCAGAATGTTCACTATATTTCTAATATTACAGTTAACCTGCTCTTATTTATAAAGCTTGAAGATCAGAGATTCTGATTTACATTGTCTTTCACTATTCTCTCATTTTTCATTTGCAGAGCTCTGAATAATGTTATTTTTCATACAGTTCAGACTACTCAGAATAATATATATAAGATCAATAAGTGAGAGTTTAATGAGAATCTCAATCATCTGAACAGAGCAGTTAAGTATATTGCAATGATGTCTTATAAGTATAATTTTGATTGAAAAGTTGATCTTTCTGTGACTGCTGTTACTACTGTTAATAATGTCAATTCTGCAGACACGAATACAGGTCTCAAGAATACAAGAATATCAAAGACTCTTTTGAACTGGCACTGTGATCTCAGTCATATTCACACTGATGCTATAATTGCTATAGTCAAGAATTTTCATACTGAAGTTATAATTAAAGATTCTAAGACTAAGTTCTTTTGCAAGAAATGTGTCAAGACAGGTATGATATGAGATTATTCAAAAACACTGATACCTAGATCTATCTGACTCATTGAGAAGATTCATATTAATCTTATAGATAATAGATATACATTGAAAAATCTCTCTGATCATCTCTTAGAGTCTCATTAGAGAACTAAATACTGAATGCTTATTATCTGTGATGTGATCTGCTACTGTTGAGTATATTTTTTAAAGTTCAAGAATAAGACTATTCAATACTTTGAGTTGTGACTCAGATTCATGAATAATCTCAGATATACAGTCTCTGCTTTTCTACAGACTGATATTAATAATGTTTTCTGATTCACATGTATACACACAGTTATGAATTCATATAGTATCAAATGAGAATCAACAGCATCACATTCACTACACTAGAATGATGTTTCTGAACATGAGATCTACACTATCATAGAATAAGTTAGAGCTGCTCTTTTGAAGAATAATCTCTCTAAGAAGTTCTGAACAGATGTTCTAGAGATAGTGATTACAATAATCAATAATACTCTCACATCTACAGTTCTTTATAACTCAAAATTTTAGCCTTCTACTGCAGAGATCTCTGTGATTTCAAGTTCACATAAGATTTCTTAATGTGCATTTATAAATATCTTACTGAATGTAAGACATTTTCACTGATTGAGTACAGAGGTTTTTATTCACTTGCATGAATCTCAGTGATCTGTGAATAAGCTCTCTTCACATGCTGATTTCTATCATATCATTGAATTCAGTAGCATATCAATATATCATCTATAGTATTTCAAATCTGACAAGATTATTATCAGTAGTGATGTGAGATTCTCAATCACTGAAAAACCAGTTATTACATCTGTGAAACTCATTAATTATGTTATTGAACTGATTGTCACATCTGTAACACTCACTAATAATATCAGTGTACTGAAACCTGATATTCATCTGATTGATGATGAAGATATCTCTGACATTGATAATTCAAATTCTACATGATTGCAGCCCGCGAAATCACTGACTACTTATACTTTAAATCTTATTACAGATAATCTTCTGAAGTTCTACAAGAATGCTACATCTTAGTCAGAGAGAGTAGAAGATTATTGAAAGAAGTTCATGCAACATAAGATTACTGATCTGAAGAGACATAATATATAAAGTTTAATCTCTAGATCTGATATTCTGAGAGATGAACTGATTGCTTCAGACTATTAAGTGTTTCTTGAGAAAGATAGATCTGTGAACCTGAATACTAATTCTAATGATATTCTTAGAAAATCATGTTAAATAATTTATAATAACTGACTTAAGAAGAGTTCTAGAGAAGAGATCTACACTTCTGTTATCACTGATACTGTTAATTGTATTCTTTTTACAATAGCAGCACTATACAGTTGAACACTCTGTTAAGTGAATATAGTGATAATATATCTTTATAAGTGTCTTACTAAGAAGATCTATATGAGACAACTTATCAGATTTGAGACAGATTCACTGAAAACACTTATTTATATGATTGAGAGTAGTCTATACAGTCTGAACTCTGCAGTGAAGATCTGATATAATTACTTAATAGCTCTGTTAAGCAATCTTGAATTTACAGTTAGTACTTATAATTCAGTACTCTGATATTATACATTCAGACATTATCTTTATATAATAATCTATATTGATAATCTTAACATTATATCTGAAGCTTCTGAGAATGTTAATTGACTAGTGAGTATACTCAGTGAGAAATTGAAAGTCAAGAATCTACATCAGTTAATCAAGTATTTGAGTATGAAGATCAATTGTTCAGATAAGAGAATTGATTTAATATATTATTAATATATTAAATATCTTATTAAAGATTTCTATCTTGATAATACAGCTATTATCAGAATATCAATGAAGAATGAATTCTGTATTAATAATTTCTCTATATCTGAGAAAGAGGCTGATTTCATAATTCAGTGATATTAACATAATATGAGTTACTTGCAATATCTTGCAGTTAAAACATGTTCTGATATCACTTATACTGTCTTACTACTCACTTAACAGAATATTGATTTAACATCTTAATATTGAAAAGCTCTATTACACATTATACATTATTTAAAAGAGATTATAAATCTGAGTATTTTCTACAGACACAGTCTGTATAAGAGGTCTGTTTCTACTGTTTCTTTCATTTCTATCATTTCTTCTGTTTTTTTCATTTCTATTAATTCTTTCATTATCTCTGATTTCTCTGATAATTTCTACTTACTCTTCAGCTACTCAAATTCTGATTGAGCTGATCTCTTGAATGATGATAGAAAATTAACATTCAGCTATATTTTTAAGCTCATAGATGATCTGATTTTATGATATTCAGTAAAGTAATTTTATATATCTTTAAGTTTTAATAAGACTGAATATATAACTCTTAGTAAGACAGTCTGTGAGGTAACATGAATCTGAAATCTCATGATTAAGCTTGACTTTATTACTATATCTCTGATACAGATTCTCATCAATAATAAGAGTGCTATAGATCTCACAAAGATGACAGTCATTACAGCTTAAAACAAGCATATTGACATATGTTTTCATTTTTCATGTTGACAGTTGAATCAGAGAGTCATTGATTTAGAATACATTCTTATCACTTAGATAATAATGAATGAACTTACTAAATCTCTAGATAATATAACATTTGTGTAATTCATGGTTTTACTAGGTCTTACAGGTGTAAAAGTTGGGAATGTTTAATTTTACATTTGTATTTGGTTTTGACAGACTATCTTGGTGGTTTGGGTGTTTTTGTATGTGATTCTTGTTATCTCAAGGGGGGGTGTTGGCCCTTACGGCCGTTGCGGTTAGCGATCCCACTAGATCACGTGATCCACCACTATATTATTGTTCCTGTAGATAGATCTATCAATACAAACCTTCAACTATCCTACAGTTTGATGCTGACACTTGTGAAATTGTTATCAACATTCCACGGCTCCTGATGGCAATATTCTTTGGCGCTATAAAAGAGATGTCCTCAGGTTATCTTATAGGATAAGCAGCGTTAATATCACCAGAAATTATTCTTCAGGGAACGAAGAACCGGGCCGTGCATGTCAAGGGAACAGGAGTGAAAAAATGAGACTCATGAAAAGAAACTTCTTACTATAGTACAATTCATGGAAAAGTACTCTTATTACTGTCAGAACTCACAGTTACTCACCATCATTTATACTGATCATAAGCCTCTTCAGTTCTTCTTGAAGAGAGATGCTCATGAAGGAATTTACGCCTGGTGGGCAGAAAACAGTTTCTCTGACTTCAACTGACCTCGCCCTCTCTTTGTCTAAAGACATTCGATTTCTGCCCTGAAATTTGTCCTTCTGACCGCTAGCCAGCTGCTCCTTCAGTGATAAAAGGCTCAATTACGGAAATTGACGGAGACATGCCAGACTGGCAGGCGACTATTGAGGATGTGGCCAGGAGTGTAGTGTCTGTATATTTTCGCCGGCCCAAATCATTCGATACAGATGCAGCCGCGTCCTCACAGGCTACTGGGGTCCTTGTCGACGCCACGAATGGGTATATATATCTTAACAAATAGACATGTGGTTGGTGTTGGTCCGTTCCGAGGCTATTGTGTCTTCAGCAATTTTGAAAGGGTATGTGCCTTTTTCCTTATGCACATTGACTATTTCATCTGCTCATGCCTTATTTTGTGTAGTGCGATGCTACAGCTGTATACCGGGATCCTGTTCACGACTTTGGTTTCCTCAAGATCGATCCTACAGCCATCAAACACATGTCCCTCGAGCAGCTGAAACTCCGACCAGAATCTGCGAAACCTGGAGTTGAAATTAGGGTGGTGGGCAATGATGCTGGCGAGAAGTTGACTATTCTCCAAGGAACCATCAGTCGTGTCGATCGGAACGCACCAGTTTATGGAACGGGCTATAATGATTTCAACACGCACTATATTTAGGCAGCGACTGGCGCGACTGGTGGAAGTTCCGGGAGCCCTGTAGTTAACTTAACGGCCATGTGGTTGCTCTACAAGCAGGGGGCCGCGTTGATAAGGCGACTACATCTTATTTTTTGCCCCTTGAGCGGACAGTGCGTGCCTTGGAAAGTATTCAGAGGGGCGAACCCATCACACGTGGCACGATACAGACGCAATGGCTGATTAAACCCTTTAATGACTGTCAGGAGCTTGGCCTCTCAAAGTTGGGAAGCTGTTGTTCGAAAAGCAGCCCCAGAGAACACTGGAATGCTCGTGGCAAATATTGTGCTACCAGAAGGCCCTGGTGATGGAATGCTTCAGGAGGGTGATGTTCTTGCCCAGGTCAACAACGAAATGCTCACTGGATTTGTACGACTTGATGAAATTCTGGATTCAAATGTGGGGAACGATATCCGGCTTCTTGTTCAACAAGGAGGCAAAGATTTGGTGGTCTCATGCACCGTGCATGATCTACACAAGATCACCCCGTCTCGTTATGTTTCTATCGCCGGTACTATATTTCATGATCTATCATATCAGAAAGCAAGATCATATGCTGTAGCGTGTCGAGGAGTTTATATCTGCCAAGCTGTGGGATCAATTTGTGTTTTACCGTTGGGTTCGATTTATTCGCACATTACACAATAAATGTGTTGAAAGTCTGGATGAGTTTATCTACGTGATAAAAGCTATTCCAGGTAGGGCAATCTCACTCTGAAAATCCTAACCTACTAACCTCTGCCAAATCTCTTTAGATGGTGCCAGTGTCGTTATTTCTTATCAACAGTTAAATAACCCTCATGACATACTCACTGACTATATTTTCCTGGACCGCCACTGGCATCCTCACCTGATGCATGCAGCAAGAAATGATGAGTCAGGACTGTGGGAATTCACCAACATCGCAGAGCCTATTCCTGCGAGAGACCCTGTTCCCCAGAGCGCTGGTTTTGTTCGACCCGATGGCACTATGCTAGGGGCCACAACTCATGGCCCGCCCCCGCATAAACTTGTACATGAGCCACGCACCGTGGTCGGCCATGATACCCCCGATGTCCATGGCTGAATCATGTAAATTTGTGGCCATCCCTGATCCTACTAGCATCCACCTTTGGACCATATACTTGTGGTCAGCCCTAGCCAGCAGCTCCCAGGATAGTCCATGATAGTCCACGTTTCTTTGATTAGTGCCCTGGTCTGGTTACTTCCCTACTCCATTCCACGAATTTTACAGCTTAGCAGCCATCCCTGGTCTGCTTTTGTCCCTAATCATGAATATTGTGGCTGGCCCTGATGCTCCCAGCATTCCATTAATATGGGTCATGAACTATGCAGGCTCATGGCTGCCCCTAGTCTTCTCCACTTATGCTCTACAATTGTGGCTATCTCCAATTTAGCCTGTGTTTCTCAGGTGATGTGGTTGCCCCTAGTCCACCTCTGTGTCCCTACTCCTTTCTACCCTATTCCTCTCCATGATTCCCGCCATTTCATGACCATCCCTGGTCCATCTATATCCCTATTCCTCTCCATTAGATTTCCACCATTCATGGCCATCATGGCCATCCCCCTCTGTCCCTATTCCTCTCCATGATTCCCACCCATGGCCACCCATGGCCGTCCCCGGTCCCTCTGTATCCCTATTCCTCTCCATAGATTCCCGCCATTTCATGGCCATCCTTGGTCCCTCTGTATCCCTCCTCTCCATAGATTCATGGCCATCACGGCCATCTCTGGTCTCTCTGTTCCCATGGATGTCTCTGGTCCAATATGTCTCAAGGCTTTCAAGACCATCTACATTAAACAGCAAAATTAAACAGATTTAGATTGTGTAGCTACAATTATTAGTTGATAGAACTCTAAAATCAACATCTAGCTACATGTAGAAAGAAAGAATCATTCACCCTGACCTAAGTAAAGAAATACATAGGAAACATGAGATGAAGAGGATGATAGCCTGCTCATGAAATGCTGTCATGATATTGAGTTCATGCTGTGACTGCTCTGCTCTCTGTCAGCAGGCTCTGTTATCAATCACCCCTATAATATCCCACAGTCCATCTCATCGATGGGACCCATTACTCAATTTATCCTGGAGTGCAAGCCCATGGTTGGGCAAAGTAGCTTTAAGACAGTTGCAGTGCAGTATCCCGGGTAAATAGTGTTGTTATCCTCACATACACCTGGGCATGCTTCACATCCAGCAAATTCCAGCATTCCTCCTCTTCTTTGTGCCAAAGAGGGTGTAATACAACTGACAACATCCTCGAGTTCTGTGATGCGCTTGTCTTTTGCCCCGAGGCGATCTTTATACTCCGCGTCTATCTTGCTCTGAATGCCCAGGAGGAGATCGCCAAACTGGCGTGATTTATCACACTCAACCAGGAGGGCACACAAGGGAAGTGCGAGGGAGGGATCTTGGCCGTCTCAACTAGAAGTTCCATCCAGAAAGGCAGAGCAAGGCCGGGCGGCTGCTGATGATATGACTACCATTACCTTCTACGTCTACGAATGGAATGAGTGGAAAGTGGATAGGGTAATAGCTGTTGATCCCTCTGACTGTTCCTTGGTTGAGATGGCGGTATGGAAGTACAAACGGCGGGATATGTTTGTGTACAACATGAAGATGAAAACAGTCGATGTGGCATCCAGCTTCCGAGAGGCGACAGCTGGTGGGAACAATGTGTTGCTGCTAGTTCAGTTCCCCGACAGACCAGAGAGAATATTGACTTAGTTAGGATGGATGATGAGGCCACCTGAGCCATCTAAATGAAGGAAGAGATGACTGAACAGTCTCATTATTGCAATGGGCTTGGGAAAATATTCATGGCAGCCCTATAGGCTTATATTTCTCGAAGAGCTGTGAGTGTAGATTCATTAGATATTTCCCCATAGCACTTTCACCAAGATCTTTCTATGATAGAAATCCCGCCAATTGGAAGGCGCCAATCCAACCCATTCCCTTTTCAGCCTAGTGGCTGCGCAAGGGCTCAATTATTCAACTCCTGAAAACCCGAAATCATTAACATTTCTACCTCTTCTTTTCACCTTTCCATTTTGCTACTTTTCCACTTTGCTGGTTCTTGGGGAAGTGTTTCCTAGCGCAAATACGTTGTATTGAATAACCGGTTGCCCGTGTCGGTCGTGCCTTTTCCAGTATATTTATTAGTAGATAGCCGAATCGCAACGAAGTCGAGGTGCTCATAAGGCACGAGGACCCCCGTGAAATCCAAGTTCAAGAATTGAGCCTGGATCACTCCGGCGATGATGACAATGCGGATGCTGCCATGCAGCTTGCGGATATGTTGCACGAATTGAAGAATTGTCTTCCCGCTATTCACAACCGAATCGACTAGTATTATCGTGAGCCGACTCTCCAGATAAGAGCCGTCGATGTCCGTGGGGGCATGAGCGTGCACCAAAGCGGCGAGGGGGAAGGCTTTGCTGACTCCTTGAGCCATAGGCTCACCACCGCGCATGAGAGGCACGATCAACGTCTGCTCCTCATGCAAGAGTCGAAAACGTTTCGCTGTCTGACCCTGGACGTGCCGCGTAGAGAATTCCTCAGAGCCGATTGTGTCAATCAGGTACTTGATGGCCAGATAGTTCCCAGTACGACGATGCGCTGCTCTTAGGGCTGGGCCGGCGACCGTAGCATCTCGCATTGGTGTCATGAGGAGCTTGGATGCTCCTGTATCTGTTTCATGCTGAAATCGATGTTGTGGTTGTTGTACATTGTCGCGGTGGAGAATGGCGCAGATGAAATCTTGCTCGGTCACCCGAACCGATGGGAGTAGCTATATACAACCTTGGTGAGGATAACTATGACAAGGAGGTGGCCTTTGACGTTCTGAAATGGATGCTCAGTCCTCCTGAGCTAGCCGAGGAGCTCGCCATGAGAGAAGAGAAGTAGCCAATTTTGTTACAAGCAGGCATGAAAATGAAATGTGGCGAGGTGATTTGCTAATTTTTTTCCCTGGAGTTTGCTGGTACAAGGCTGTGTCTACTCAGAGATGGTTCAAATATTTGGCGATTTGTTTATTTTCTCTTTGTCATCCAGGCTATTCTCACGAGCATTACTATAATGAGCTTGTATTCCGCTTCACAGACCGTATTAAGCATGTTATTCATGGTTTATTTGAGACATTCTCCACACGCAAGCTTGAGTTTTGAAAACCTGTCAACCCGAGTGAGCTCTCTACTGTGATTGATAGGTTGCAAAAGCTAGAGCAGTGGTTATATGATGGCGGGGAAGCTTACAAGGTAGAACTCCAGAAACATATACGGCAAAACAATGAAAATTTTACTAAGGACGGCAATACAGATAATGGCATCAGAGTGGTGACCTTGTATTGCTTCATTACTAGCAAGAACATACGCAGTAAACACGCTCCTTACCCTCGAGATCAGAGAAGCTTATCTTCTTGATCACGATCAATTTCAGTTTAGTTATATATCCTATACTCAGTTTACTATTTCACTGTCATGCAGCGCACCTCTAAACCTGCTTTGCTTATTCTCCCTAGCTGTATCACATGGGATATAACTGAGTTGGAAGTGTGCGCTCACTCGAGCTAACTAGAGGTTATCCACGGCTTCAATTCTGATATTCTGTCAATGGGCGGCGGGTAGGACTAAGAATGAGCCCTTCTTCTGATTTCCCAAGCCGTCAGCATCCTTCGTCCGCTCGACGAAATCCGTGCGGAACCAAGTTGGCTTCCTAGCCGCCCGTGGAATTACTATGAATGTATGTATGTACGTTTGATCTAACCAATTACAGGATGATGTATATCCTTCTTTTCAAATGCCCAGCGGGGTGACCTGATATTTCATCCATTCGGGCTTTCTGAAATATTTTGTCAGCTCTAGCAAAGGTTTTAAGAGTAACTAGTCAGTCAAAAAACAATAAATATATGCTTAGCAAACCCCCAACCATGGTATATATCATGGTGATTTCATTACTAGAATAGATATTGCCAAAGTCCCGACGTCGAATAGATACATCGCAACACTTCCCCGGGTACTGAACAGGAACATGTTATCAACCACCGCCATTCACAGCAGCAAAAACATCCTCAATGACCCTGATAGTTAGTCCCGCAATAGTCCTGATGTCCTGCTCCGTTGAATTATATGCAGGCGCTAACAGCACATGGTCCCCGCGAACTCCATCCGCCGTTCCGTTTCCTCCATACAGCGAGAAGCTATATTTGGGCGTCATGGATGTCTGTTGGATTTTGGTGGCGATCCCAAGGCTTAAGTCAAAGGGTTCCTTTGTGGCTTTATCCTTGACGAATTCGATCTGAAATCGGGGGTAGTTTTGTTAGTTGGGTGAGAGGGGGACATATTTAATATTTCAAGGGGCGGGGAAAAAAAAGGGAGATTGTAGGAGAGGTTTTCGGATTCTGTGAATAGAGAGTGAACATAATAGTTTTGGCAACAAACTTACACCCCAGAACAGACCCTTTCCCCGAATATCGCCAACATTGGGATGGTTACCAAGGCCCTCTTTCAGCAGTGATTCCAGTAGCGAACCCATATTCTTGATGTTCTCTAGCAAGTTCTGCTCCTTGATTATTTTCTGCACAGCCAATGCCGCGGCGCAGCTGATGGGATGCCCCTGATACGTCTGCCCGTGTCGGAAGGCACCAGTTCCCTTATCCATTACATCCACCACTCGCTCGTTGATAAGCAGGCCAGATACGGCGGCATATCCGCCGCCCAACCCCTTGCCTATTGTCTGGATATCGGGAACCACATCTTCCTGCTCCCAGGCGTGCAGTGTCCCCACACGCCCCATGCCAGACATCACCTCGTCGAGAATGAGCAGTGCGCCATACTTATCACATACTGCTCGCATTGCCTTGAAATACCCGGGAACTGCGGGAACGCAGCCCAGAGCCTGGTGGTGTAAAAGGCGGATGAGAATTTCGTTCTGCTTTTGAGTAATTTATTGTTGAACGCAGTGGGACGGTCAACTTACTGCACCAACAACTGGTTCAGCAACGAACGCACACACGCTCTCCGGTCCAACCCTTTGGAACTCGTTATCCAACTCCTCCGCCAGCCGAGCGACGTACTCTGCATCAGATTCACCGCTCCGTTTCCCGCGGTACGCATAGCAGGGTGAAACATGGCTGATGTTCTGGAGTAATAATGGCTCGAACAACTCTCGTCGAGTAAGATGGCCGCCCATCGATAGAGAACCAAGCGTAGTACCGTGGTACGACTGCTTGCGAGCAATGAACCTGGTACGTTGCGGCTGCGGTGTCTGGAGCTCTAGATAATACTGCCTGGCCAACTTCATGGCGACTTCCATTGCCTCAGAACCTGCAGCGTTTGTTTAGCCATGTACTATAAAATATCCCATGCTTTCTACATTTCCTCTTCCTCTTCGCATTGAGATATTTCCAACATTAGTAGCAAAGATAAAAGAAAGAAGTGGAAGTTCAAGATATGATAAATGTTAAAAAGGTAAATGATACCGGAGTTAATAATAAACAGCTTCGACAGCTTTCCTCCCGTTGAATCTGCCAGGAAGTGTGCCAACTCCTCAAAGACATCTGTCGCAAAGAAGAACGTGTGGCAGTATGCGATCTGGTCCAACTGGGCGGTTATAGCGGCCTTGACCTGTTCATTCCCGTGCCCGAGACATGAGACTGCAGCGCCGCCAGTGGAGTCGAGGACTCTCTGTCCATCATTAAGAATGATGTAATTCCCTTCTCCGCCCACGGCAGTCTTGGGGATATCATGTATGTTGCGGTGGAACACGGCGGTTTGGCTTTCGCGCCGTTCTTGGGACATTGTGGCCGTTTCTCTGATATTTCTTAAAATTAATTGGCGGTTATCAGATTGATATGTTAGATAGAAGCCTTTACTTTCCCACTCAGAAGAGAGACGCTGCGGTGAGATAATTCGTGAACAATGAAGGTTTGGGGTTGACGGTTGATGTTATAAAACGGACCCGCAATTGGATTATTTAAATATATATTTACCCCATCATGATGATGGCGTTCCGGCCACTTGGGTCCTCCCCTCCCTAAAATAGCGATTGGGGAACGCTTCCACATGCAAGATCGGTTCCGAGGTCTATATGCGCCAGCAAGCCGACTAAAGCTACTAGGCGGCGGGGTTATTGGCCAGTTAATCATGATAGGCCAACATCGCCGTCGGAACAAGGTGAAATCATGGAGGATGTAGAGGGCGAGTAGTCGGTATCCCGATATATACGGTGCATTATTGCTGCGAGAGATATGACCCCCCCGCAACTGCGCACAGTCGTATATAGGCGGGAGCCCCACCGAGAGTCCCTTATGCTGCAGATTCGTCCAGTGGGTTGAATCAATGGGTGTTTTACCAAGGTGCTAACAAGGGCTACTCTGTAGGCTCGACGGGAAATTGTGCATATACGTGTAGATGCCGGGTTTTCGTCATGTTTCGTGCTTTGGAGAGCAGCCAAACCCCTAGTTAGTTATACAAATAATTTGCTCCATTGGCGCATGGCATGAGATGTCAACACACTGAACTCGCTTGAAATTGAACTCAAGACACAGCTGACATCCTATTCCATAGCATTGTAGAACAGTGAGAGAACACGTCGATGATGTCCATAGCAACCAACCGGAAGCTAAAAATGTGATCCCTGTCTTCACGTTTCAGCACTTAAGTTTACAATATATCAGCAAATCTAACACGACCCCACGCTTTTCAATCGCCTTGCGCCTCCGTCCTTCTAGAACGAAACCCGCCTTTTCCAGCACGCGACCGCTCGCTTCATTCCCTTCAAAGACATGCGCTTCAAGCCTCAGGATATGCTCAAACTTCTCAAAAAGCCAGTCAGAAAAGATTGAAACAGCCTCTGTGCCGATCCCCTGATTCCAATGGTCCTCACCAATCCAATAACCTATCTCCATCGTTCGATAGTAGATATCTTCTTTAAATGTTAGTCCGATGCAACCGATCAGCCGGTCATCAGTTGGCCGGCAAATACCAAAAACGGAGAGCGGCGACTCGGCTGCCGATGGAGATGTAATGAATGCCCTGGCGCTCTCTAATGTGTACGGAAAAGGAAATACGTTTCTCATGCATCGGGCGATTTTGGAATTGTTTGCTTCCATAACAAGGGCTTCAGCATCAGTCTCGCGACAGGGTCGGATGCGGCATTTCTGCAAATTCCAGACCGGATTCGCATCCTTGATGAGCGCAGAAAAATCCGGAGCCATAAGCTGCTGAGAACTCATGGTGCGGGTTGGATTTCCTCGCTTTAGTTCGGATTCTTGTTTTGACTCTTGCCTGCTGATGGGATGTTAGCAAGCATAACACCATGATCCTTTTTGAAGAGACTAACCTCTGTGTCGTTTTATCTGACCTCTTGTCCATCTAAATTTATACCTCTAGTGCTACTGCATAGGATACAGTTCTTTTCGAGACGGGGCATACCGAACCTTTTTTATCACCAAAGGGAGCTGTGTTCTTGGCCGCTGTGACTCACCTTGTAAGAAAGAGCACATAGATAACTACAGCGCGAAACCCCTGGCATGGGCCTGGCAGAGTATGTCATTAACATGATGCTTAGGCTCCTTTTGCTGATCTACGAGTAGTTATGGGGGTGCTGGCATTTGTTTCAATCACGGCCGCTGGGTCCATATTCGTAAATATCCCAAACTACCATCATACTTTAAACCATAGTTCTGATTATTGAAGGAAGTTTAAAGGAATCCTGGTGTCCCGATCCGCCCTTCTACTTAAATAGGACTGTTAAGGTGAAAACGCATGCAAACCACACAAACATGTCCCGACTCGTCCATTCCTCCTCCCCACACAACTTCTATGCCACGTCCAACTCACATCGACATCTGAATCGACATCTAAATCGACACTACATCTACGTACATCTACCTTGACGGATTATACCTGGTTAGCATTCCCGGTCTATTTTCTAACGAAATACCTCACGACGCTACATTCCGTCCCAAGTAACACTCCGTGAGCGAAAGAATAACAACCCTGGGTCCCGCAGCCATTGCGGAGACAGATATTTTATTTTAGCCAAGCTCCACGAACACACCTCCGACTGCCAGTCATGTCCCGCCATGCCCGAGTGGAAGAGGTCTCGGATTCCGATCCAGATGACATGGATCCCGCCGACTTCGATCCTAACAACTTTCCTGCGAATTCCATTATATCCCCTGTCAATATTCCCTCAGTAGCAACATCAAGGCCGTCCTCGCGGCCCCAAGCGCAACCCCCTACACAACAATCTCACCCTCCCCAAATCGACAATAGAGATATCCCCCGTTACTATCAATGTCTGTATCCCGTATATTTTGACAAAACTCGCTCCCGCGCCGAGGGCAGGAAGGTCAGTAAGAAACTCGCCGTGGAGAATCCACTAGCAAGAGATATCTTGGATGCGGTACAGGTGCTGGGACTGCGTGTCGGGATTCTGGAGCCGGAGAAATTGCACCCGAAAGATTGGGCAAATCCTGGCCGAGTTAGAGTGCAGTTAAAGACTGAGGATGGCACCCCAGTAACCAATGTTGTAAAGAATAGTATGTTGTGTGCATGACCCCATCCCGAAGCTCTCTTCTTAGCGCATTCAATGAATCTAACCTTTAAATTTCCCACAGAACATCACCTTTATATCAAAGTTGCACAATATCTCCGCGAACATCCAACCACTGAAGAATCTCCATTTCGTCTCCGTATCCGCGGGCTGCCGGTACCAGAAAAACCCATGCCACCCCCAGCAGCCCCCCGGGGCTGGAAGATCGGAACTATTTTACCGTTCCATTCGCCAGCACTCACTGGTGGAGGCGTGAGTGATAATCCCTTTAAAGAAGCGATGTTGGAAATGCAACAGCAAGGACTAGGGGCAGATATGCCGATGATGCCTGGTGGCGCTCCAGAACCGAAAAAGAAGAAGGAGAAAAAGAAGGCCAAGGCTTGATTTACTGAATTTATTGGAACATCATACATTTTTCTCTAGATGAGCACGACGCAAAAATTGTAGAGCAAGAGCGCTATGGGGTTTCCATGCGAAAATGGACAGAGTTTTGGAACACCTTATCTTATGTGAGGATTGCAGAGTGGAAGACGGCCGATTCAAGATTTTTCACTCCAAATCATTCGCCTACCGCCACTTCGTTGTTTTCGAATGAAGTGCGAGACATATATAAGAGAAGCTTGTCACGGGCTCTCTGGATGATTCTGGATTTTCTTCTTGCTCTGGCCCAACTACCTACGCAGCATCCCAGGCTCATGAAGCAAAATGCGCCCTAGAACGGTCGCCAATATCTAACAACTACGAATCCTAAGACGCCAAAGGGCGAACAAATCGCCCATATTTACTGGGTTACGTTACTACATTACCACATCTTTATTGGACATTTTTGACTTGGGCGCAAATATAAAATATATGTCATACAATAAGTAGATGGGACTATTACAACGAGTTAAAAATAAATATCAGGAGTATTTATAGATAGTCTCTAAAATATAGCTCTGGGAATTTTTCCTTCAATAATCATAGCTTTATTGTTAATTCCTGTATCTCCCCTAGTTCCGTCGATGGCGTAGGTGCTAGGTAGCAGCAGCTAAATACTGTGCGGAGTTTCTGAGTCAATAAGAATAGGGATGCAAAACGCAGCTCTATGAATCTAGTTCCCGCAACCCAGCAACCCCACTCACTCCGCAGCTCTGGGCTTCTAGTTTCAGTCGCAGCCACTCGACGCATCAGTAGATATTTTAACCTGCCGTCTACCTGCCCCGATTTTCTTATTTACACTGGTGGCTTCGGGTCAGGTCTGCCAATCCCTCCCGTCCTGAGGAATAGCATGGCCAATCGTCAGCAAGGGGAATCAGCAAGGGAACAAGCTATCCAGGACAGCAGCCCAGTTAGCAAACGCCCAACTGGCGATATCCGACCCACAAATATATACGCTGCGTCTGCATCCAAATCATACCTGTCCTCAGGAAAGCAGATCACTCGCTTCCGAATCAGCAAGAGTTGCCTTGTCTGCCGACGGCGCAAGGTGAAATGCGACACTGTACGTATATACTGGCACAACATAAGAAATATCGAAACGATGGCTATATTAAATATTTTGCTAATTCACTCCTGCTTTTTTCAAATTTATAGGTCCGTCCGACATGCGGAACCTGTGAGAAAACGAAGTCTGAATGTGTCTACAGTTCATCGTCCTTGACTGACTCCTCCCAGTCACGACACCATTCACGGGAAAATAAACATGGCATCAAGCGACAGAGGGAACTGAACGAACCTGTAAATATCGACGACTCATCGATTGAAGTGTTGTCACCCTACCATATATTGAAAGAGATACAGCGGGGACAGGCTGCGCTCCGTGAACAGTATTCGGATTCTCAGGCTATCGCCGCCAGGTTGGACCAACTGACGGCCATTGTTGAGCAATGGGCTCGAACAAATGACCCCCAGTCACTCGAAGAGCTCAGTACGACGAGGCATAGACAAAGGCATGATGCACCAACTAATGCTGGACTTCAGCAGCAAGGTGCGCCTGATTTACCCAGCCAGTTATCGGATACCTCGCCCCCCGTCGGTCCGCTGTCGAAAACTCGACTGTGCCAAATAGCCCAAGCTGAAAATAACACTGGAGATGACTTTCCGATTCCGAGTGGCCTGGAAACGGATCTTGTCGATCCGGTTGGCTCGTTGAATTTGGGGCACCTCAGCTTGGAAGAGGGTGGGAAGCCAAGGTTGGTGTTACCCTAGGACGGCATGGAATGGAACAAGGATGTTGGAAATCAGTTAACAATTCTTCTTAGATATGTTGGGACGACCTATTGGGCTTATATCTCGCGTGAGGTACAATCACATTGAAATTAACACAATGTAGTATCTCTAGCTGATTTCTGTTAACTGCAGATAACGGAGCTAAACCAGCTTCTCCGGGGCCAAACCCTCTCTGTCGATCGTTCACCCAGTCCAGATGATGCCTATTCTTCTTTGGATGAGAATGACTTCGCAGATTCAGCACTCCTAAGCAGCAGTCGCGGAGCGAAGACCTCGCTACCTACCCGCAAGGACTCGTTTAACAAATCGGTGCTGTTCCCATTGAGCGAGTCCCCTGGGTCACCAGATAAATCTGTTGAACCATATATGTTGGAGAATGTCCCTACAAAACGACAAAGCCGTATTTTGTTAAAAGGATTCATGTCTGGAGTGCATGCAATTAGCCCGGTTGTGCATCCTCCTTCGATTCTGAGGAAATATAAGGCATTCTGGAATTGGTATGAGAATAGCAAGGAATCTGCTGAATCGTGCCCCGATCCTTCCTTCATTCCACTTCTTTATGCCATCTGGTACGGTGGCTCTGTCACGATATCACGCTGGATAATCCGCGATGAATTTGACATAGAAAGTCGCGCCGTTCTGTCCACGCGTTTCCATGACGAGGTTACTCGCTGGCTGCGTAAAATATCTTTTCCTAGAAACCCCTCAATCCACGGCCTGAAAGCGTTCCTTCTTGTCCAGACTATTTTATCCAGAGAAGAAGAGCCACTGGCAAGCAGCTTGTTCATCAGTTTGGCTCTACGTGTTGCCCAAACCATGGGGCTGCACAGGGACCCGGCCCAATTTGGCATTTCGGCTTGCCAGGCAGAGGCTCGAAGACGCATATGGTGGCACATCGTACATATGGATGGCGTGGTGGCTATGTCTAGCGGCCTCCCTCCTCTTGTTAGCGATGAAAATTACTGGGATGTTCGCATTACAAGCGAGGTTAAGGATACCCTTTTAGACTCCCCGGAAGCGGCCGAGTATGAGCGCATGGTTAACAACAATGAGCGGAAGCCTGACTGCCCAAGTGATCCGAATATATGCGGAGGTTCATCTATGGTGAACGTGTATTATCTATCTGCCAAAGGGAAATATGTTATGGCTCGTTAGTCCTCCCTAACTCTATCGATAGGTTTCGTTGCAATGCGCTAACCAAGTGCTAATTTTCACCGCAGAGGCGATTCGAAAGATCCTGAAGATTCAACTGGGAACTAAGCCAGTTACGCGACGGGACATGGAATCTTTGCGTACAATTCTTATTGACCTTCAGTCAAAATTACAGGCCATAGTGGATCGGATACCCGTATCGAAATGTGCGAACCCGGGCAGCCGCGATGGCCACAGTTACCACTCCACTCCGTCATGTACGTCATCTACAGCTATGGACTCTGGCGATTCTACTACAGCTGAGGTCGGCCCTAGCTGTCTTGAGCAGTATCATTCCCCAGTTTTGGTTGCGTTTCACAAGTGGGCTAGGATATTACTCTCTCTTTTCGTTGACAAGGTAGTGTTGGTTTTGGCTCTTCATTTCTTTACGTTTATGCTGACGGGTGATCTAGGCATTTTGTGTTGCTTATCAACCTTTCTTGAAGAATGCAAAAAGTAATATATGGCCAGTTGCTCGTCAGCGGTATGTATACATACACCTTCATCTATATTTACACAAACATAGCCCTAAGAAGTTACTTTGATATATAATTCTAATACAAGCTAGAGCTATTCGCCATTGCCATGGGTTCATGGAAAAATTCATCTTGTTAGCTACTGATCCCGACTTCCAGCCATTCCAATGGAGCTGGCCAGGGTTAGTTCCTCTTCGCCTCTCCAGAATGCATTGGTGACAAAAACTAAACTCAAAACACAGAAACCATCAACCTATGCATGCCACAATGTATGTCACCAAACTTCCCCCCACACATGTATTTGTGCCCTTCATCCTAATACCCGTGGGCAGGATAATGCTTATTGACCTATACGAACGCCCGCAAACCGCGGAGGCCCCTAAATCCCGCGCCTTCATCGACAAGATCTTCTCCCTTTCCGGCCCTGATGGCGGCGTGGTTGGCGGTGAAGATGGTATATCAACATCTCGACCGCTCAGAGACGGCGGCCGTCAAGCGTGGGACATGCTGCGGCGCCTGCGGGAGAAAGCCTGGCTCAAAGCAGGCCTTGACCCGAGTGTTCTCTGGACAGAGCAGGCACAGGCGGAGGCTCGACGCCCGAGTAATAGGCATATGTCTACGGATGCTCCTAGAGAGCGTCGAGAGTCTTCGGTCCAGAGTTTTACAGATAGTTATTATACGCTCATCAAGGAACCGTATGATCATAATGTTCACAGTAATAGTCAATCGACGAAATGGCAGCGGGAGCGAGAACGGGCGCGGGCGCAGAGTGGGAAAGACAATGCGTATATAATAGACAAAACCGCTCAAGAAAGCCATTCCCATACCCAGCTGGAAGGCATCGGTGTTTCCTCTCAGGAATACGCCACAACTACACTTCCACAGTCAGATACACCATTACCTTGGCTCCGTACATCTCAAAGCCCCCAGACGGACGACATCGCCAAACAACCCTGGGCAACTGCGTCCCCGTTCCCACGTGCTCCTATCAACGACGGCCCCATTTACCAGTTCTCTACATCCACCACGACCACCACCCATACCACTAAACCACCGGGACCATTCAACATTCCCACGTCCTCTACCAACTACAGTGCCAGCAGCTACAGCAATGACCCCCTTAATGTCCCCACCTTTACGTCATCCCACACCCCCACAGCACTCGACCTCCCCATGCCGCTACCTATCCCCACCGCATCCGACATCGACATCGACATCGATATTCAGCCCAAGCCAGGCCCCTATCCCAACCCCACCTTCCAATCCGCCAGCCCCAGCTCCAGCCCCATCCTCGACCCGCACAATTTGCAATTCGACTGGGACCAGTGGGATGCCGTCTTTGGACCTTCGCTGCCTGTCGTTGACGACCTGATGCATCTTGATAGCATCAATACTGGCGGGGCAGGGACGGGCACAGGGCCGGGTGGGAATGGGAGAATCGGTATTACCGCTGATGGCGGTGACGGACCCGCGGTAAGCAAAGATGAGACCGATACGGTATTAAGGGACCTAGGGCTTGCGGCTGATTATTATGACGGGCACGGGAGCTGATGATTTCGCGGAATTGTAAATAGTGGATTTGGATCGGAAGAATGGCATGTGAGAGGAGTAGAGAGAGGGTGGAATTTTGAATTTTGACCAGTTTTGGTTTTGTTAGCTACATGATATCCTCTTTTGAATATGGTTAATGTTAATGTATCTCCGTTCACTCCTGGTTGATGGACATATTCCTCCTAGGCATATTTATTCTCATCATCAGCGAGAAATACGGCAGCTGATACTATGTATGTCTGTAAATCACAATATTTCCCCCCTCCCTTTCCTTTCTCAAGTGAACAGGGTACGATTATAGATTTACCAAGGCTTTATTAAACTTGGGAAGCCAATTTTTTTAAAACCCAATTCCATCTTAAAACCATGCTTTTAACGGATCACTCCTCTTGTCTTGTAAAATAAAAAAATAAATAAATAAATGTATAGGTTTTCTTTTCTTTCCCTTTTTTATTTTTTTATTTATTAGAGAGAAAAACTGGACTTGCTTTATTTCGTCAGGCGTTTAGTAGATTAAGAAAGCGGGCGGTTGGGGGTTGGGGAATGGATAAATAGAACGCGAAGATATGGAAAACGGAAGAGGGAGGGAGGGGGATAACGCCGGGGCCAAATTCCTTCAAGCCCACCGGGTGGATGGGGGAAAGAGAATAGCTGGAGTTGGCAGGGGAGTTAGTTCGTTGCCTGAGACGGCAGAAGGATGCATATTATGAGCATGAGTGTGAAGGCTGGTCCGGAAACGGCTACCATTGCAATTGGCTGTGGTAGGATAACAGAATGAGCTTGAGCAAGGTATCCCTCGTGTCTTTCCTCTTGGTTTTAGACCTTCATACCCTCCAAACCATGCTTCCAGATGGTGGCGTAGGGGGTGACGCCGTCTTCACGGAAATCAATGAGAACGTACCTAGTGATTCTTGGGTTAGTATATAGGAGGGAGAAAATAGAATGAACAAGATAAAAGACTCGTAAATTTAGCGTGATTTGCGAGGAGGGTAAAGTTTACATTCCGTCAGGGTGCATGGATGAGCCCAAAAGGACATCGTAGTTGTCGTAGTTGGCGAGGAGCTTCTTCACGGCAGCCGGGGCGCCAGCCTGGAATTCCTTGATGGTTTCTTCACTGGCTCCTTGTTCCTTGAGCTTGTTGTTCACTTTCTTTACATATGCTGTGTTTTTGGAGGCGAGCCAAGTTAGAAAATGCTCCGAAAAAATGGGAGGTTATTGGGAACGGAGTGGTTGGAGGATTGATTTGCATAATCCATCAAGTTGGGAGGCTTTTCAACATACACTTCAGGTGGGACTTGAAAGCATCCTTAGAGGGCTTGAGGTCATTACCAGACTCGTCTGGTTTCAGCCAATTCAGCCGGAAGGACTCCTCAATATCGTGAACCATCTCTCCGGCACCACCACCTTCACCAGAGTAATCATCCCCACCCTCTTCAGCGGAGGGGTTGGCGCCCTCGAGTTCTATAAAAACCAGAAGGCTTAGTCAGCGATCAATCTGGGAGAGCCCAGTAAGTGGAGTGTTAACAGAAACATGCTAGAATTGGATATATCAAGAGACCACTCTTGAGACAGAAAGGAAGGCATTAAAACGTCGAGAAATATATCCCGTTTGTTTTGCGTTTGAGAGAGTTAAGGGAATCAAGGGTTGACTGACGGTAAGTGTCGGTGCCCTTGGCATATTTCTTGCAGTCACATTCCCACAGGACTCCGCCGGGGACGTCGATAAGCTTCCAGCTGTCGGAGATGATTTCGTCACCCGAAAGGATATCCTACACGGAACGAATGTCAGCCATTTTTTGCTTGTCTATGTTGTCTATGTTATTGTTGTTGTGTTGTTGTTGTGTTGTTGTTCCTGTAGTGCCATTGGCAGTGAGGAAGAGAGGGGGGTAGGTAGGTAGGGCTTGGAAGAGCGGGGTACTGGCGCTGACCTTGTAGATAATCATGGTGGTTAGGTTGGCAACTGGATATAGAGAGTGGTGGAAAGGAAGAGAAGGACAATGAGGCTATGCAACTGGCACAGGGAGAAGTTGTCGAAGAAGACGCGAAGGAGAATTGGTGGTGGTGGACGAACGAACGCTTTTAAAGTGTTTGGGATAGAATAGCGGGGGGCAACAAAATTAGTGTCAAATGTTTTTTTTTTTCTTTTTTTTTTTTTCCTTTTTTTTTTTTTTTTTCCTTTTTTCCTTTTCTTCAGGAAGACCGGACCCGAGGACACGCTAGACCAAAGATGGACGGAGTCACGGGATCTGGATCAAGCTTCAATAAACACAACAAAACGATAATCTGGACTCAAATTCTCATTTTTGGGGAGTTGTTTTGATATCCTACTCTACTGCATTTTGCTGGAGGTGTGCTTGAGTTGGAGCTGCACTGGAGTGTAACGTTACCGGGAGAAATTTAGTCGCAGTATTATTTGAACCCGACAAGCAGCTATCTCAGCTATCTCTTGCCCATTTGTTGTCCATTACAACTGGTATATAGCTCGACGCCTCTGACAGTCCTCTAGAGCTACAGGCAAGATGAGCCAGCCAGCGATTGGGGGCTTGCTAGCGGGATACCTGGACGATGTCTGCTCCATCTTCGACAGACACAACCACCCTATTATCCTCGTGGAACAGTGTGCGATGCTATGGATGGGTATTGCGGGATCACCCACTGTATTTTCTGCCTTTTCGCTAGCCTTTTCCTCTTTCTACGTTAGGTCAAGTCGCATGAAGCAGACAGAATACCACTACTAAGGCGGCATAATTGTTTAGGAATATGACTTCCTCGTCCGGGACTCGCAGCTCGATGACATCGTTTCGGCATTCATTGCTTCGGGGGAGTGGGAACACGCCGAACAGGACCAACTACCCCGCTCCAATGACTCCCACGTAAACCAAGTGCTCAGGCTTCATCGATCGACGCGAGAACCCATCCATATCAGGCTTTGGCCAGAAAAGCTCTACTTTCTCTCCGTGGATGGTCCCAAGGTGCAAGTCCCCAACGTTGTCAGCTGGGATTGTGTGTTGATGGAGGAGTATTTCGACCCGGAAATCGGGTACCCGCTAACGAAAACAGCATTGGAAGCAAGAAATACCCGTATCCTTCCCAGAAATCTTGCGCAACGAGAAAACTCGAGCCCTTTGTTCATTCCAACCATCTCACGGATGATTGACGCGCTGCTGGACCAGGAGAGATATCGCCAGGAGCATGGCAAGATTGTTTTCGGTGATAATAAGGAAATCATTAATGGCAATGTCCTGGCCAACCGGCCAGCAGAGCACATTACAAGTTTTGTGAAATGCCTGTATCTCGAGCGCCCGCAGCAGCGGGCGAAGCTCCTCCCACATATCTCTTCGCACAATCTATCCACCATGGAAGCTAGGCTTGCCAGGTTCCGACGGAGACCGACAATTGTGCTTGACAGCCTACCAGGAATTTTGCCGCAGCCGGGCTCACGCAATTCCCATTGACGACTCCTCAAAAATGACGCGCATGTGGAAGAAGCACGTACTCCGTATATATACTATATATTTGTTCCCGAGCGGATAGTTTAGCTAGATATTTATCGATCTAAAATCATCCGTTGTGTTTGGTGAGACTGGGCAAAATACTTTTGGAATATTAACCATTTGATTTAAGAATGGTATTAGTATCCGGGTACGGGGCGAATGAGAAGCTTTTCCATAGCCCTTCATGCCGAGTACGAGATCTGCAGGGCTACATCTGACTGACTTCCCCCCAATCCCATGCCCGTTTCTTCAAAATAATATTATTAGTTATTAATAATCAATAATAATAACTAGTTAACTAGTTACGGGAGTAATAATAACTTCTCTACCTAGGTTCTTCCTTTCTTTCCCCTGTTAATAATAAAGTATCTATCCACGTTCTCCGGTGGCGTGTTACCGGATTCGGCCGGAGCCAGACGCGAGAAGCGACGGATCACGTGCAGCCCCTGATGACTCAGCCGGTATCAGTCAGCGCAGCGTCGGCTGCGGGATCTTTTTTTGTATATCAAGATCTCGCCAACAGCTTCAACTTCATCCGATTCTACCTCTCGTCTTGTTCTCTTCTCCCTCTCTCCTCCTCACTCTCTTCTCTCTCTTCTCTTCACTGCCTCCATCTCTTGACTCTTCGCAGCCTGTCCTTCCTTCCCTACACTCCTTACTCTTTCCCCTCCCCGGATCCCCTCCCGCCTTGGCGCTTTATAATTGACTACTCGGCGGACCCTTTGGCCAGCTCCAATAAATTCCAATAGTCCCCGAATCCCCCGAGTCTTCAAATCCTCCCACGCTCATAAGTTTGCTGGACATTGTATTCGATATTCCATTCTTCAGCGAACAACGAAGAAGAACTATAATAAAACCCAGAAACCCAGAAGCACGGGACGCCCTTACAGATAAAGTAGTTCATCCTCACCACCCGCCCCTATCAACCTTGCTGCTTAATTCGCGCTTTTTTCCGCCCCACCCCTTGAACCCAACTTCGCCCTGATCGCCTTCGCCCCCTGGATAATCGAACAGAAAAGCTGCCCTCCCGCTAGAGCCCACTGGGCTTGGGTTTGTTGCGCTCGGCAGCAGCACCTTCAAGATGGCCAACGCGACGGTCTACTCGGATTTGCCGCCTCTTCCGACCTACACCCTCACTCTCCGCGAACCCCTGATCCCTCCGATCCCCGACAGTGCCCTGGGCCAAATCATGACGATAGTCGCGTACTGGATGGTGTCTCTGATATTTCACTGGATCGACGTCAACGACTACTTCCCCCAGTACCGCCTGCATACCCCTGCTGAGATTTTAAAACGGAACCGTGTCACACGGCGAGAGGTTGTTCGGGATGTGGTTGTGCAACAGGTGATCCAACTTGCAAGTGGCGTTTTGTTGGGATATTTTGATAGCCCTCAATATGCGGGCAAGGATGAATACAATGTTGCGCTCTGGGCTCAGCGATTGCGACTCGTTCAGCACATGATCCCCTCCGCTCTCTCCGTCATCGGAATCGATGCGCTAGGATTAGCCGAGAAGCTGTCATCGTACCCGACGGTGGCTGCTGCAATCTCTGGTGGCCGATATCAATGGTTGACGCAAAATGTTCTAACAGCCGCCGGAGAATCCGTGGTGGTCCCCGCGTTTGCTAGTTGGGAAATGAATGTAGCCCACGCCATTTACTGGTATTTAGTACCAGCTTTGCAATTCGCTTCCGCGGCGTTCATCATGGACACATGGCAATATTTTTGGCACCGCGCAATGCACCTAAACAAATGGCTGTACAGTAAGTCCAGCTCATGGTCGATCCTCCAGGAAAAGCAAAAATTTTTGCGCATCTGCCGAACTTAGACATCTGACTATGGAGCAATCATATAGCAACCTTCCATTCCCGCCATCATCGCCTGTACGTGCCCTACGCCTTTGGTGCATTATACAACCACCCGATTGAAGGTTTCCTCCTCGATACCGCTTCTGGCGGCGTGGCATTTCTCCTCACAAGAATGACCACCCGTCAAGGAATTTGGTTTTTCACATGCTCAACAATCAAAACAGTCGATGATCATTGCGGCTATGCATTCCCCTTCGACCCCCTCCAACATTTCACCTCCAACAATGCTGCCTACCATGACATCCATCACCAAAGCTGGGGTATCAAAACCAACTTCTCCCAGCCGTTTTTCACCATTTGGGACCGGTTCCTGAATACCCGTTGGACGGGTGGTGACGTCACTCTTCGATATGAACGGTCACGTAATGCAGCACAGAAATTAGTCGACGAAGAAAATGAAAAGCGAGCATCCGCCGATGTCCAAGCAGACCCAGCACCTGTTAGAGAAGAGGATGAGTCGGTTTCACGGAATCTGTTATCGCGTAGCGTTCGACGGAAAACTGTTTCATTTTCTCCACAGACGGACGGCATGAAAGCCGCCGTCAGCCATCGGCTCAACGGGAGTATACGACAAAAGTAATACTCCCTCTTTAAATTTAATAACCTACAAGAACGACAAATGGGGACTGATGTTCTGATTCTCCTGCAAACCTTCATTACCTCGTGCATAACGTTTTGCTTCCTACCCCTGGCTAGGGTTGGTTATTAAAATCATATTCCCCAGATGGCGCTTAATATTTCTATTCGTTGCCCCTTGTATATGTGTTGTTCTGCTTGGTTTTTACTCTTACGTTCTTCGCTACATCATTCTCCCCCCGCTTTATTATCTAATGCCGACATCTGGTTATAGTCATGTTCACTCGTTACGTTTTGGTGGCACCCCCCTCCTTTCCTCCCTTACAGTAAATCACCTACTTTACTCCTTTCTTACTTTTCTTTTCTTTTCGTTTTTTTCTCATTTATCGCCTCTTTATTCATGGTGTTTTCGCGTGTGTCATATTCACCATCATTGGATTGACCCACCTTTTCCTCTTTCAGCTGCTACTTTATACTTTTCTTTTATTTGCCCTATTTTTCTCTCTACGGGATTGGTATTATAGAAGCGCCTATGTGACAACCATCCCTTTTTACCCAATAGTTATCTTTTTTTTTCTCTTCTTCCTTCCCGTTCTATTCTAAATACATTTTTATTGGACCTTTTTTTTCTACCTTCTCTTCGTTTTACTCGTTAAAAATAACATCATTTACTTATTCTCTTCAAGGTTGTCTCCCTTTCTCTTTGGGTCTCCCTTTTTCACCCCGCTCACCTTGGCCTTGACTTTATTTCACCAAGCCATGTATGTATAACAGCCTTGAATAGTCTCACCCACGAGGGAAACTACAACCCAAAATAGCCAACTAATTCGACGCTAATATTAATTAAAATTATTTTACAGTGTTCTTATTGTCTTCTGCTGAAGAAGTAAACGGTTCACAGTGGTTGTACTGTAATTTACAAAAGCTAACAATACAATACAAAAAAGCCATGACAGAGACAGAGACAGGTAAACGGTTTGGGTATATATATCAAGTTTGAGCATCAAAAAGGCAATCACAGACAAACAGAAAAGAGAAAGTAGGAAAATGGCCAATATTCAACGACGTCTAGACATAGCAGCATTGTTCCACTCCTCTCCCCGGTCCTCAAGTAACCCACTCAACGTAGTTAGAACTGAAGCACTCGATGCTGCATGCCTAGGCGGCCGTGCCAGTCCTCCGGGTTGTTCGACCGGGCTCGGCAGATCCTTTGAATCCAAATCACACGGCCCCTAATTAGCAACATTGTAACCATAACCATGACTATAGCCATCATCGTCTCCCGACCGCGTTGACTCCAAACCCCACAGCCCCCGGTTAGAAATACCGTAACCAACGCCATTGGCACGACCGTCTCCATCTTGGTGCTCACCGCCAGGATGAGAATGCCCCTCATCACTCTCATGAACGAGATCGTCGTCCCACTCTGAATCCGAATCGCCTGCGCCTGACGTCTGCTGAGAACCTTGTGCCCACTGATGTGCCACTTTTGCCGCGTCGGATCTGCTATACTTTCTTTCATAGCGGGCATCGTTATCGTGTTCAAGACCGGGTACATTTTCGAGATTAGTATCGCAATTGCCGTTTCGGCCATAGTGCCCTGCGCCTGCACAGGTAGTAGACACCGCGGCTGTCCCAGAGGCCGTTGCGGTACGGGTTTCACTAGCCGCAGACGAAAACAGCGCATCATTATAGCGATTCCCCCGGCTCGTGGGCTGCTCTATAACCGGCGTAGCGGGGGGTGAGAGACTATAGTTAGAAGAAAGCGATGCGACTGAGTAGCGACGGGATTTTGGAGCTTCCGCGTCCGGACAGGGGTAATTGCCCAGTTGGCTGTAGCCACTGGAGAGCGGTTCGCCGTCTGGCGTCCTGGGATCGTTTTTGATGAGATATTCACTTTCGTTACTGCGGCGGTGGCTGAGGCTCTGGCTGCGGCCGAGGGTGTGATAGTGATCAGTAATATTTGAGATGGATTTGTCGGCCAATGGGTTCCGGGATAATTGTTGACGGGTACGGCGAGATCGTTGACGATCATGCTCCATACGACCCACAGTCATTGACCGTTTTATCATTGCGGCAGTATAGCAATCCAGGCCATGACCTGAATAAGTTTCGTTCGTAGGTACTGTAGCAGACGCTTCAAGCCCCTGCCATTTTTCGATAGTAGCCCTCGTCATCTCTGTCCAATCTGTTTTCAGCTTGCGCTCGGGTACAGATTCAGCTAATGGCCGCGGGCGATCATGTGAGTGGGACAGCGATTTTGATCGTGGCAGACGATTCCTAACCTTCGTTTCATGGAAATCCAAAAAAGCTTTTGCCCAAAATAGCAGTCTGGGTTGGGATGCGTTCTCACGCTGGGAACGAGTCTTTAAGGCACGAGCTTCTAGGAATGCCCTAAGCTGTTTTAAAGCAATGGCATTCTGTGCTACTCGCGCAACCATGCAGGCGTCGCACTTATTCATTTGATAAGGCCATGCTCCCGTCGGCTTGCCGTATTCCTTTGCAAATCTAGAACTGTCCATCCACATGTGGTTTAGTTGCCGTAGGTATTGCTCTGTTTCTGTAATGCTCCCGCGCTGTCTGGTGTAGTCATCGATCCTTTCGCTGACTTCGAACTTAATCAGGTCAAATATGTACTCGCTTAGCTTGCCTTTGAGCTTCTCGTGGCGTGCGCATGATTTAGTCCTAGTCCAAGAGTTCGACAGTAAACTGGAGGATAGTTTCTGCCCTTTTGGGCAACGGACTTCGCTGTCAATAGTTACATCACTACTGTATAAAACGAATGCAAGCTGGCGCTTCTCCAAGTCACTTAACTTGCTGGTTGGATCCTTTTGTAACATTGTATACGTTAGGTGACATAAAAATCCGACGGGAGTGCTGATTTTAGAGGAACCTGAATAAGCCCAGGCTAGCTTTGAGCTTCGGCGTGTGGGGATCCGTTGGAGTTTCCACGTTCCCCTTCTGTTGAGTGTGGGAGATCTGCGTTGGTGGTAGAAGGATACTAGGCTATTTTAATAGAATGTGAAGGACAGGTTCTGGGATAATGAGAACCAGCTCAAAAAAAAAAAAAAAAACTCAAGTCCCGTAATTGTGGATGCGGAGCAATACCTACCAGTAGGCATGTAGCGAGATGACCGCGTTGGCTTTAGCTTTTCTAAAAATATGTAAGAATAGGGTATATATGTATATATGAATATATGCAGCCAGTGCAACAACAAGAAAGGGTGGTGTATGTAAAAAGCAGAAAGGACTGGGGAAAACGTTAAGAATAACGGTCTAAATTAACGTTTATGACAAGGAAAAAAGGAAAGAAAAGAAAAGAAAAAAGAAATAAAAAGAAAAAGAAAAGGCAAAGATAAAGGCAATATAGCTGCTTTTTATACAGTTTTGCAGGAGGCGACGGCAGAGGAGGGAATATTCCCATATTCTTTACCTGGCTGCCTTTTTGCTCCCTGATGAATCGTAATCGTGGGCGTGGGTGATGACGCCATTTCACGTCAAACATCTCATCCTGGAATCTAGCATTAGCCATAGCATCGAGCGGAAGTTCCATGGTGCTGAGACAACCAACAGTTCGCCTCAGATAATGAGAGGAAAGGCCGGGTGCTTCCAGTGACTTGGGAGTTTATGTTAGATGAAGCCCATCACGCAATCACAAAGGTGGCTGAGTAAACCTGCCAGGCTTGACAATTCCCATTCACACACACACACACACAAAGCTCCCCATTAATAATTATTAGGCTTTTTCCCCCACAGGAACTATCACTATCAAAGAGCGTTGAAGCCTGTGTACGCAGCAGTTAGTTATTCGAACAAAGAACATGGGTTGAGCCGCTGGAGGAGAGCGGCTAAAATCACGTGACTTAACAAACCCTCAGCAGATCCATTGGAGTAGAGCCTGTATAGAAGAAGATAGGATGGATGTTATGAACATGTATATGTCTGCCAAGTTGGCTGCTCTGCACTGGCAGCACAGTGTTGGGACTGTGTGATACCAACAGGAGCCCTTTCCTTAGAATTCCTCTTCTTTTCCGTTGGCCTTCCTGTTCCAATATCTTGATACTCTGCTACCCCCCCCTTGAGCTCCATTGATGTGGACGCCCTCACCCGTGGGCTTTTCACCCTTGTTGCAGGCCTACTGTCGCTTGTATGCGAGCACTCCTTACTTTCTGCTATAAAAAGGAAATAGTGAGCTTTTTGGTCCATAATAATACCTGTTCTTCATCTACCCAGGCTATATACATGATGGGGGGTGAGGAAGAAATCAAAAGAGCGGTGGTGTTGAGATAATAATAGGAGAGGAGAAGGAAGATCCACCGCCTAGCTAGCTCCCAGCTTTGGACGGAACAATGCCATCATCGGTCTGGGTAGACTCCACTCTAGGTAAGTCGTATATTACATGATCGCTTTATCTGACAGATTGTTCGGTTGCGAGCGTTTCAGATCGCTTCTCTACAGTCGCGGGCCACTAGGAACCCTCTCACCGTGAAGGACCTTCACAATGTTCTGGCTGGTCCAATCTGAAATGGCCATGTTCGTTATCATCGGATTCACACCGCTAGCGCTTGGGAAAACAGACGCATCAGCGACGTAAAGCCCTTCGGTTCCCCAGACCTTTCCACTAGGATCCACGACGCTAGTTTTCGGTGACGTGCCCATACGGCAGGTACCCATCTGATGGGCACTTGCAAAAACGGTGTGTTCGGGGGTCAATGGAGAATAGGTATGGCGCACTTTTTTGACCCAGGCTTGGAATGCGGAATGATTGATACCTGCTTCGGGGCCGCAAGCCTCAGTTGCTAGACGCTCAGGGCGAATGAACGTTGGAATGTCGCGACTAGTAGTGTAGATTTCTTGAGCGCCGCAAACGTAGGCAATTTTTGCAGCTCCAATAACTGCTTCAATCATGTTCTTTCTATCGAAATGGGATGGGGTATACGAAATTCTACATCTTCCATCGACGGGATCGGGGTAAACTCTCCCGCCGTATCGTTCGCGGGTGAGGGTGATAAGCCCGGCCATGTTACGAAGGTTTGAGACAAAGCGTTTATACTCAAGTCCATTGTTCCAAGGAAAGACTGGGAGGAAGAACGAGGGGACTGTCGTTAGGGTTTCGATCTTTGCCCCGTGGCCGTGGCCATCCAAATTTTCAAATTCGTTTACCACCGAGGTGAGAATACTGCCTTCCCATGGCTTCATTTCTTGCCCAAATACTGCAGACAGGATAACAACTTCATGATTTAAGTCAAACCGTTAGCACTCATATGAAAACTCAACTTGACACTCAGGAAAGCCAACTAGGGCATGGACTCACCTGGATGCAAGTACAGATTACGCCCAATTTGTGGATTTTTCAGTCCACTTCTAAGCAGTAACAGGGGGCTTTGCAAGGAACCGCAAGACACAATGATCTTTTTGGCCTTGATTACCACCTTGCGCTTAATAACCGGCTCTCCACAGACGCCCTGGTTGATGTCTCTTGATGTCCAAGTTCCTTCAACGCCATGAGCAAGACAGTTCCCAGCATTGCCCTCTCTAAACAATATTCTATCAGCGTGAAAACCTTCGATAAATTGCGCTCCTGCGCGAGCAGCGTCAGCCAAATATGTCACCTGGGGCCCCTTCTTCCCACAAGATCCGCACCCCAGGGTGCAGTGTCCGCAAGAGTGTTCCTGATTGCCCGTATTTTGAGGGACTGTCGTGGCAGCATAACCTAGCTTTCGTGCACCCTCAAGTAGGAGACGGTTCGCACTGTTGTGTTTAACATGCTCTGTATTAACGCCCATGCGCTCACAGACACGATCAAGGGATTTCTGAAATTCCGAAGAGGTAAAAAATGGCATCCCCTTCTTTGCCCATTCTTGACGAACATAGTTCTGTGTCTGCAGCGATGCCGACCAGTTAATCGTTCCGCCCCCGCCCCATGTGGAACCCGAGATGACGGCAACCGAGCCATCATCAGAAACAGTGGCGCCCCCGTTTTCGAACAAATTTGAGGTTCCCTCCTTCATTGTCATGGGGAAGTGCTTCTCTGACCAGTAATAAGATTTTTCAACCACAATGACACTGTGGCCTGCTTCCGAAATATTTTTTGCCGCCACAGCGGCACCGCAGCCGCTACCGATGATGACCACATCTACGTAGATAGCTTCGGTATTGTCGCCAGGAGGGAGTTGCAGAAACTCGTAAGGATAACCTTCAGCGGTAGTGAAACCGACCGGTACTCTAGGGAATCCAACAAGAGCAGGGAGCGTCGGACTCAAGGGAATCCACGCCTTGTGGAAGAGCGCAATCAATGAACGATATACGGTGCGCATTGGTGGAAGAACTGAAGTAGCCCAGCCCCGAAAAATTGCTTCGCGAATAGGATAGGGCTGACACTGAATAGGGGCAGCATATCCGGTCAAGGCGAGGGAAACGGGGCGACTATTAAGGGCGTTGAGGATGACGCTGATGCCGCGCCTAGCTTCGTCCGGGACTTGCTGACCGAGAACACGACACATGCTCTCTTTGAATCCGGGAACAGAAGACGCATTTTCCGCGAGAAAGCGGACGGCAACATCGGAGTGTGCAGAACCTTCATGGATGGACATAAGGTTATGAGATGCAATGGCAAACTCAGCATCATTGATCATACAGTCACTCGGGCACCCTCCGGCACTTTTTGGTCTGATTGAGGGGATAACAGTGTCCGCCAGGGCCATGAGCGTTTTCCATTGTAGCGGGGTTAGGACGGTATTTGCTGCGGGCGCCGGAGCCAAAGGGCTCTCCAAAATCTCAACCGGGGTGGAAGACAACGGAGAAGCCATAGCGATCAATTGGCGTGCTAGAGGAACAAAAAATGGCGTATCAACAGCAACAGTTTACTAAAATGGAAAAACCAAGACCAGCAGGGCAGGACAGCGTCGAGAGGATCTATCTAACTAGGTGGGAGGATCCTTGACAGTGAGATGGCTTGCTCTGTCTGTGATGAAACGAGAGACTGTGGGCCCAAGCAGAGGACTAAACAGGAAAAAAGGTAACAGAAGCTTTCCAACTGGGCTGTAGGTAGGATAGGCGAATCGAGAGAGAGACGAAGAGGAAGATATACCAGTGGTAATGCTATTGGCTGATGATGATGCTCAGCTTGAGGGAGGTAAACGAACGAGGAACGGTTGATATATCAAGAGGGAAAAGAGGATAAGAAGAGGCGAGGAGGAGAGATAAACAATATAGGGGGAGGAAGATTATTTATCTGTCAGTAGTAGTAGTAGTAGGTAGTTGTTGTTGTTATTGTTGTTTATCCATGAGCGGAGGAAGGAGACGACCAACCAGGAGAGAGCTTGGGGAAGGAGGAGGAGAAGCGCAGGCGCCGTGAAAGACGGCAGCCACGAGGGAAGGAGAAGAAATGAGAAGAGAAGAGAAGAGAAGGAATAAAAGCGTACAAACGTTGAAAGGATGATCAAATAAGATATAATTGAAGCTGAGCTGGGGATTCCTCTCTGTTGTCCTTTGTGGTTGTCTGCGCTGGGTGGTAATGGTATGTAGATAGATATATGTAAGTTATAATTAACTTATGGACTAGAGGTTCCCAGCGGCTTTTAACTGCCTCACACTTTCCAGGCATATAGGCCAATTTCGAGGGCGCGCACCTTGGTGATTGAAAGAGCTTGAAAGGGGAGAAGAAGAGCGCCTCTCAGGTCAAGGTCCATCCGGTGATATATATTGGATATTATATTATATATAACTGCCCTCTGCGGGCTCCATGCGACCATCGCTTCTCTCTTGGGGAGTGCGGGCAGCTGTTTTCTGGGGACGAATTGGCGGCAGTTTAGCGGCCGGCTAAGTTAGTTACTAACTTACTGACTCAGCAGTTTTTGGAGGAGAAGAGCCCCGGGGCGGGAGACAAGCTTCTGTAACCTAGGCTGGCGCATGTTTTCTGGCCCATTTTTGCCGAATTTTTCATGTGGCATTGAAACCACTCTTCGCGGCTTGCTGGAGATTGATCCTGGCGTCATTATTGCGGTTGGTTTGGTCCCACGCTCAGAAAGTTATGGGTATCTTGTGTCTGTGCCTATTATCAACGCCGACTAATAACTTAATAGGGTAACTTAACTTAGTGATGGCAGCTAGCAGCATACTCTGTAATATTGAGAGATAGGGCCGCCGGGGCATTCAATGTCCAATTAATATAGTTATGTCCCCCCACCCAAGTTGATCCGCGAGCAGTCAGGGTCCGAGGCTAACTCGCATTGTTGGAATGAGCATTTTCTCCTCTCTTCTGGGTGTGGATAACTACTTAGTTACTGTACAAGAACACGCTGAACGTACATACATAATTCCAACACATGGCAGGATCCAAACGGGTGAGAAGACAGAGAGGGAGGTTAGATATGCTAAGCCGCGTATCTATACTCTGTCTATAATAATAATAGCTATGGTTAGTATAACTTATATGTGTCGTTGTGTGTGTTGTGTTGGAGAGATTCTGATGCTAGAGTTGACTAAGCACTCTTTTTTCAACCTCACCTCCTCATCTCGTCCATTCCCAGGTAAATAGTTAGAACGGGCCAATTCTGCTAAATTCTACTAATTCTACTAAACTAATTCTACTCTCATTTCTCGCCAGGCGAGCGAGAAGAAGGGATGATGGCGTCTTTATTATTATTATTTATATGCCTCTGACCTGTGGATCTATGAGTCTAGACAAGAAAGAATATCGAACTCTCTAATAAGTTAACTAGTTACCTATCTCACCCGCTCACCACCGTACAAACAGAAACATATATGCGTACACAACACACAACACAACACACACACCTCGGCCCGCGGATTGGCTCTTGGCTGTCCGGCTCTGCCTTTTGCAACTTGCAAGGTCTTCACAATCGCTCTCAAAGCCAAAACCGCTCCAAAAAATATTCCACAATATTAAAATATTATCTACCCCATACCCGCAACCTCGTCGCCGCTCCGGCTATCTACCAACTCCCAGGCTACAGCCGGCTCTTTGTTTAACTACAATGGAGTAACTACGCAGTACGTTAGCTGTAATCTGTAGACTCTCGACAAACTTCCGAAGCGGAGGATGGAAAACTTGAACCGGGTTGGCTATAATAGTCGTTCGATTTGTTTATCTTCAGGCTTCGATTTTTTAGCTATTAGTTATCTGTCCTGTGCTATAACTAACTATATAATATGCCATCGTCACCGTAGAATTTCCTTGTCTTTCCGTGTCGGGTACCACTTCCACAGCTACAAATCGCATCTATTCCCCGCAACAATGGCGCCCCAATCACGGCGCCAACTTGGCGATCGCGTCTATGTGCTAGGCGTGGGCATGTCGCCTTTCCTCAAGCCAAACCCCAAGAGAGATTATCCCCAGATGGGCCTTGAGGCTGGCACAAAAGCCCTTCTAGATGCTGGAATCACTTACGATGAAGTTGAACAGGGCTTTGCCTGCTATGCCTATGGCGACTCGACTTCGGGCCAGAGAGTCTTCTACCAGTTCGGTATAGATAGCCCGCTTCATTTCCCTCCTGCTCCGTATAGGAATGGAATCCCATACTTACTCACTCCGTACTATACGATATAATGGGAGAAACAGGTATGACCGGTATCCCGATTATCAACGTCAACAATGCCTGCACGACTGGCTCGTCAGGTCTTTATCTTGCTCGCCAATCCCTCAGCCTGGGTGGCGCAGATATCGCTTTGGTCATTGGTTTTGAAAAATGATGGCTGGTCGCCTGAAGAAGTTTTTCACCGACCGATCCGTGCCGTAGGGCCTCCATGCTGAGAAGATGTTCGACCTCAACCCAAACAGCGAGCCGGGAAACATCAGCCTGTTCGGCAATGCAGGGTTGGAATATATTGAAAAGTATTAATTACACTGCCTTTTTTTTTTCTTATTCCGTGTTCCGCTCGAAGCATCCTTCCCGTGTGCAACTAATCAATCTCTTTTTGCTATCAAGACATGATGCTGTACCAGACTAGCCGAAATAGCCAGAGTCAACCACCTAAACAGTGCGAAGAACCCCTACAGCCAATTCCAGACAATATACACACTCGATGAGATCAAGAAGAGCCCCGCACTTTATGGCCCAGTCACAAAGCTGCAATGGTGAGTTTTTCCGCCTAGTTTGGCTGTCTACGCAGCGCGGGACCGTAACCGTTACTAATATCTCCTTCCAATGGCAAAAAAGCTGCCCGACTTCCGACGGCGCTGCTGCTGCTGTCCTTGTGTCAGAACGGTGGCTGCACAAGCATCCCGAGCACCAGAGCAAAGCTATTGAAATCGCAGGGCAAGCAATAGTCACGTAAGCAACTCTCTCTCTTGGAAATCCCTGGTCCTCTTCCCCCCCCCCCACAAAAAAAAAAAGAAAAAAAAATACGTCTTGCGATCCAGCCCGATTTACAGAATTCTAGTGACCAAGCCGAGACATTTGGATCCTCGTCCATGGATCTCGTCGGATTCCAGATGACAAAGCGTGCGGTCGTCGCCGCGCTCGCAGAAGCAAACACGCCAGTCGCACGCGTAGGCGTCTGCGAGCTGCACGACTGCTTCGCCGCCAACGAGCTGGCCACCATCGATGCGTTGGGACTATGCGAGCCCGGTAAGGCTGGCCAATTCGTCCGCAGCGGAAACATCTCTCATGGCGGTCGCGTAGTCGTCAACCCATCCGGCGGCCTGATATCCAAGGGCCACCCTCTAGGCGCCACCGGGCTCGCTCAATGCGCAGAGCTGGTCTGGCAACTCAGAGGGTGGGCGAATAATCGACTTGCGCCGTACACAACTGTGGCCCTGCAGCATAATCTGGGCCTAGACGGTGTTGCTGTGGTGTCTGTGTATAAGCGCGCGGATGGGTTGGCAAATGCTCCCATGACCGATAATGAGGTCTCCGGGGTTTCAGGGGTGAGTTATAACCCTGCCACGGAAGTAAGGCAGGTCACCGTGGAGCAGATTAAGAGTGTCTTAAGCAGGCCGCATAATAATCAATGGGTCCGTGTGGGTGGCCGTGGCGGTGACTTGGAAGCCTCTTTCCTTGCTAGAATTTGAAAAAGGGTGGAGGTTTGTCTCTCTTTTCGCCACTATAAATGGCGGATACACTCTTTTGTGCATGCTGTTTCTTTGGATCTATTTTGTTCTTTAGCACACCCCATTTGTTTTGATATAGAATACTGGATTTCATTTTGCATTTATGGTATCTATCGATATAACAATATATTCTCGTTTTCGAGTTTGCAAGGTAAGATAAAAGTAGTTCCTGTTAGATTACCCGGCACTAGAACTGTAATACATGCTTTTAACGTCATAAGTCCATTATTAGTAGGACAAGATCAGGAGCGAGGAATTTATCTCTTCTACTACAGTAACACAGGATTAATATTATTCATTCTAGCCTTTGTATTATCAATCTTGACTACCTGTTCCCAGTGGCAATATCAGAATGCATATCCCGATTTATAATGCGCTAGCTAGCCGGGAAATATCTCTCGAGGCAAGTGCAAACCTAAATCTTCAACTATAAAACCAGTTTCCGGAATAAATGATTGGGATGAGGTAGGGAGTAAACAGGAATGGAGTGTAGGTAGACAGAGTTGGCAAAATACGGGAATTGCCGAGACGTGGGAAACTACCCCCGAGATATATATCGACTTGGTTAGAAACTCCGGGCAAATTCGGCGCGGCTTGAGAGGAACTACGTAAAATATAATGCGAAAATCATATCCATCACCGTAATGCAAAGCATTTATAGATCGGCCATAAAAGATTAGAATCAAAGCGGAAAATACCGACTGAAAGGAGAAGGAAAATAATTGGCGAAATAGCGTCATGAAAGCCTGCTCGTGCGGCCCGTCGGCTCAGGCTCTGGATTTGGGAGGTCTTCAGTAAACCCAGATACGTATCCGCGTCTCTGCGAACTCTGTTCTTCCGTTATTGGGGCGTTACTGGTGGAAAGGTTGAACGCAGTGCTCGAGAGAGACGAGTTATTCCGGCCATGGGTAGGTTGGGAAGGAAAAGTTGGATTTGGCTGGGGTGAAGGAGGTTCCGGGGAAACTGGACTTCTAAAGGTTGAAGCGTCGCTAACTACTCGTGCGCGAGTTGTGGTGGGCGCGACATTGTATTCCGTTGGTAGTTCAAGAGGCGCAGAGACATGTCCAGCTAAAAAGAAAACAGGTCAGCATGGGCCACGTTCAACGGAGATGGGCCGAGGAATTTCTTGACATAGTTACCTTGCATTTCATGTACCTGCGCCCCACCAGCCTCTTGTGCCTTTGGGTCTGAATACACCATTCCCGAATGCGGAGCCGCAGTTGTCACTGAATCGCCCACTTCGGAAAACGCAGCTGCTGACGTATGTTTGTCATTGATTCCAATCTCCGTAGAGGCCATTGTCATATTGGTTTTCTGGGTCGGTAAGCCCATTCCGTACATCCACCCCATAATCCGTTTCCTGTTATCACTGATAACCCCTTCGCTGCTTGCATACACCCTATCCCGTCGCCGGCGCCATAGGAGCCAAAGTACAGCCAGGCCTGTTACAAATATCAGGCCCAAAACAACACCCAGCACTGGAGCAACCCATTTGGGAAGCCCGCTACCATTTCCACCACCACCGTTGGTGTCTTCGGGTGGCTTTGTAGGGCTTGGCCTGGAAGAGTTATACAGAGGGTAGGGATAGTAAGTCTCGATGGGTTTCGTATACTTGGTACCAAATAAGTCACGTAAATCGTCATGACCCCACGACGAAGGTTCAAGAGTTGTTGCACCACCCTTGGCACTATCGACAAAATCAGCACCTGTCAAAGTCAACAAGAACATCATTCAAATATCACTTACTTTCCACCAATCTTCGCGGTCACCAAGTTTGGCACTTCATACTCACTCCATTCTTCTGGATGGTAGGTATCTTGGAACCTTAAAGTATTGAGGTTGAAAACACGGATTATAGGTATTCGATCTTCCACATATCGCTCCACGCCACCAATCACAAACATTTTATCGGGATATGTTTTAACACATTTGTGTCCGTGGCGGCCTACTCTCCTATCTCCATCATATGCATGGATCCATGTAAAGGACGGGACCGAAAGTATGTAAGCATTATCGTAAGAAAATTCCGAATAGTCGCTACCACTGTAGCCTCCGTAAATATAAACATTGTACGAACTACCATCCTGTGCCGCGGCAACAATGGAACAGAAATGAGCCAACGTTGGTGGATAATCTCCCGTGGTATTTTGCATATACCTGAAAATAGAATAATATAAGCAATCAATGGAGATTCAGATGTACTGAAAGTCATTGGTAAACCAAACCTACCACTTCCCGTTGCCAATATCATATATGGGCACGCTGCGCATGAACCCGGGTCCCGTTCGATTCTATGGAAGTAGTAAGTAAAAAGTATTCCCAGCAGGGATATATGACCTGACTGCAAGGTGTAAATTGTTCTCCGGCTGCTTACATTCTCCCTTATGTCACGCATGATATTATCTGCTGGGGTAACGGAGATGTCTTGGGGGTATGGCACTCCGCCTATCGCAATAAGCGCTCCTGATGTGGAAACCGGAATCCATACCAACTCTCCAGCAGCCCGACCCGGAATAAAATCTGGAAAGCTGGAATTTGACCATTCTGGATCGATCATTTTGGACATATCGATAGAAATTAGGCTATTTGCAGTTATATTCGCAGCCGGCACAGGATTTTGAATTTCTCCCCAGTTCACTCCACGCTTTCCACTGAAGTAAAAGCCCTTGTTCTCACTCGGCACTGAGACCCCGGCACCGTGGGTAATATAGCGGGTGACACCGTTGTTCGTTCTATCAAAACGGAATCCAGGCCTCCATCTGATCCTCGCAGGGCCATACTGGTCTCGTTCATATGCTAGTACTCTATCTGCCTCGGGAGGGCTACTTGTATCCGTGATTGTAGTGAGGCCGCTGTCTCAGTTAGCTAACCAAAGTCTCTAATATGCCCAAAGCCTGAACCGTACCCATATAAATAGAACATATAATCATTTGCAAACATCGTTCCCGAGAAGAAGTTTGGGAAAATATTATTGGCAGCCCCCGAAACACTTGACATATTGCCGAAAAGGGTTGTCCAGTGAACTTTTGTAGTGTCAAATGGGACAGACAAGTTAAGTGTGAAGGCATAGCCATCGGCAAGATCTGCGATGTGGTTAGAAACTGCAATAAAATATAGGACACAGATAGGGTAAGGAATCACTGGTTATTTCAAACTGTCCATAGGTACCATCCGAGTAGCCCCTTCATAGGAAAGTTCAAGTCAGCATCACAAAAGCAAGCTATCCGCGACTGATAGGTTAATACCGTTGCCAAGACATTTGTCCACCATCGAGGTAAATTGTATCGCGGATGATATTCGCTAACCAAGTATTAATAGAGGACTTGGAGAAGAAATCGAAGATAAAATGTAGAGCATCTGGAGGTTAAACCACGGCGCATCCATTTGTTGGCATGGTAAACTTACCTCTTAAGAGAGGCCAAGTAGCAATGGTTTTATTAACCTCAACCTGGGGTCCTTGTGAAGTGGTCCCCTTCCAAAGCGCAGAAAAGGCTGTAGTCGCGATTATCCACCGTAGCGCCATTGGGATATTTTCGGATCGAGGTCTGTAAAGTAAAGAATAGGGTATGAAGAAAGGGTTAAAAGCAGAGCCACGCAGTGAATCTCATATCTCATACAAGAGGATGAATCCCGATGAACAGGGGTAGTTTTTTGATGACCATCGAAAGATACGCCAAGTTGTAGGTCAACCTTTAGGGATGCTGAACAAGACAAACTCAAATGTAAAATGCGACTTTCTGGACTAAATTTGCGTTCAGTATCGCCTTGCGACCTTCATATTACTGTAGCGTGATAAGGTAAGGAAGCTGAGCCCGGAGATGAGACGGAAAGCAGAGTGATGGAACAATAGGCGCCAGGTGGAGCGGATAGTTTTAGTCCTCGTTACTCGAGTTTTCTTAAACGCGGGGCATATAGTAATATCGGCAGGCGTACTCCGTAGAGTTTGGTATAGTACTGGCTTGGTAGCCACAGTAGAAGAGGTGGCGCTTGATGAATGGACAATAGTCTTATATTTGGATTCAGTTCAAGACATTTACAATTTGACAATAAATGGTAGGAAAGAAAGCTGGGAACAGCTAGACGGTCTTGGAGCTTCGACTTCGGGTTCGCAGGTGCGGGAGCCAGATGCTAAACAGAGTAGGCGGCTGAATCCGTCGCCCCAATCAGCGTGGATGAAGGAGCTTGGCCGCGGTCTTTGACTAGTGACAGGGGTCTCCGTGTCCATTTCCCTTTGATGAGTTTAGCAAATCCATGTCATGACTGTCGTTCGCGATTTTGGTGCTGTGTTGGGAATATTATCTCTTTCACCCGAATTGCGCTGCAGGTATTTAGTGACCCATGAATTTCTTTTTGTAAATGGTCCCAGAAGCTAATTTTGATAAGACAATATTGTTTGGAGATGCCATATTAGGCATACCGAATACTGAGTGGGTGGTGATTCCAATGGACCTGAAGCCCTGCTTCTTCATCCATCTCATATTGGCTAGTTTACGACGCTCGCTGTTGTCGGTTTAATAAGTATTGGCTAGAAGATCCATCTCACTCCAGCTTTTTCGCATGAGATGGCAGTCGAACAAATGTTTGATCCATCATCCAAATTATTATTAATAACAGCTTGAATTCGTTTTGTATCACCTCACCGATCCCAAGTGATCACCCAGGCTTATGCCCATTTCATGCGCATGGACAGACTAGTGTGTGGCTGCCTTTCATTCCTGGAAACATCTACATGTTAATTTCCACATTTCTTCCCACGGGCAAAGAAAATAATCCTGGGAGTGATGGCTTGCAGCTCGTGGACAGAGGTACTGTCTGAAAGTCGGTCGTCGTGTCAACGACTGAATGATTTGTTTTAAGCGATGATTGAACACGAGGTGCTCTGTACCCCTCGGGAAAAACAGACGTAGCAGCAAGAATTCGCCATGGTTCGTGACCGGGCGGCTTTGCTTATGGAATGCTTTGTATGTCATGATCTTGTTGGGGGTCCCGCGGTTGGTCGGCCCTTCTACCAGCAGGCGCTGGTGGTGATTGAGCTCTTTTGTCCCAGTAGCCTACAGATTATGAGACCATTGAGCGTGAGTCCCGCTGTGGTCAACATGCATGGGTTTAATCCCAGAATGGACTTAAAAATTCCTAACAAATACCCTGGACATTTTAACAGTGCCAAGAGACATCCCAGGAGTGTGCCCTAGAAGTCCCTTGAGTCCTAGGACTGAGTGGTCCAGTCCATTATTAAACAGGAGCCATTGTGGGGAGACCACTGAAGAGAGTCACTGAGAGGAAGTACTGTACTCTGTGATAGCTGGTCTGAGGGGGGGTGTTGGGGGTCCCGCACTTCCTCTCAGTGACTCTCTTCAGTGGTCTCCCCACAATGGCTCCTGTTTAATAATGGACTGGACCACTCAGTCCTAGGACTCAAGGGACTTCTAGGGCACACTCCTGGGATGTCTCTTGGCACTGTTAAAATGTCCAGGGTATTTGTTAGGAATTTTTAAGTCCATTCTGGGATTAAACCCATGCATGTTGACCACAGCGGGACTCACGTTCAATGGTCTCATAATCTGTAGGCTACTGGGGCAAAAGAGCTCAATCACCACCAGCGCCTGCTGGTAGAAGGGCCGATCAACCGCGGGACCCCCAACAGATCTGTGGCAAAATGGCTGAAATAAAAGCCTTGGGTGGTAATGTTTGTCATCGCCCAGACCACCGGATATCCTGTGTAGGCTACTGGGGCAAAAGAGCTCAGTCACCACCAGCGCACTGCTGGTAGAAGGGCCGATCAACCCGGGACCCCCAACACCCCCCCTCGGACCAGCTACCACAGAGTACAGTACTCCTCTCAGTGGCTCCTCCTAGTGGCTCCTCTCAGTGGACTCAGTCCTAGGGCTCGAGGGACTTCTAGGGCACACTCCTAGGATGTCTCTTGACACTGTTAAATGTCCGGGGTATTTGTTTGGAATTTAAGTCCATTCTGGGATTGAACCCATGCATGTTGACCACAGCGGGGCTCACGCTAAATGGTCTCATAACCTGTAGGCTACTGGGGCAAAAGAGCTCAGTCACCACCAGCGCACTGCTGGTAGAAGGGCCGATCAACCCGGGACCCCCAACATCCTGGGATGGTTGCTGACGGAGACTTGGTCCGTTTTAAGATCTTGGGGTGGATAGCTACATGAATCCCAAGAACCTCGACCACAACATCAGCGCAATACCTCCCAGAGTTACACAGGCAGATGTGAGATGCGAGGTCCCCTTCCTTGAGGTGTGAGGGGAGGACGAACAAGAGGAATAATATTAGTGGGCGACGGTTGCACCGACATCTACTGCGTACTAACTCTTGAGTCTGCTGTGAAGCGCACAACGCACCTGCAGCAGGCTCGGTCTGATAGGCTGGGATAGCCCCCGAAAACGGGCGTAAAGTGCGGCACAGCATTGGAAGGCCGGGCCGGTTGGAGGGTCAATGCAGCCATCATCAGTAATTGAACAAGTTGGGCGTTCTCCCTTCCAGCCTGCAGGCCCCAAGCACGCCGCAAGCAACTCACTAGGCCCAAATCGGGCATATCCGACGATCTATGTGGGAATATCATATCTCAAGAACAAGGATGACTGGGTGTCAACATGTCAACAGTGTAGTACTCTGTAGAGTACTCCGTAGTCAGTGTCAAGGTCCTGCTCGGTGGTTGTTTAACTAAATTAGTCTCGTCTCCGCCGGGCCGCAACAACCTTGATCCGCGGTCGCGAGCACAAGCGCTCTCAAAACCAAAACACGTATCCAACGTCTATCCATGTCCGCACAGCGTAACCATCTCCACGAGCGTCCAGGATTATCGCCCCTCTTCCCCTCACTGCTAGCCTTGGTCTACGTTGTTTGCGTGCCCTCCCGAGGCTCCCATAAACAGTTGGCGGATGAGTGGCCATCAAGCTCGTATCGGTGCTGGGTCTAGGTAAATGGGCTCCAGCGTCCAGGTCAATGAATCCTTCTCAGGCCGCATTTACTCGAACCGTCTGTGGCTACATGTGTATTCGGCCAAAAAGAAGCCATGTAACCATGGATGGAAGTCTACTGTGTAGTGTGGCTGGATTTAAAATCGTGTGCGACATCAACATCACCATTCCCCGAGAGAGCTGGCTTTTTTTGAACGTGGGTCTGGTCTAGGATCAGCGTGTCCGAGCTTTGCACCTCAACAATATCTTCCATGACAGCCTTCCGAACACATTTTCAGCCTTAACCCCTTTTAGCGCTTCTATCAGCTAACCCAAATCTGATTTGAGATACTTGAGAGCCCGTCGGAGCTACATAGGCTCCATGACTAAAATGATATGCATTTTCAGTTTCCCGGTGGGAGGCGGAGAACATCCCATCTGTTCCTCCCCACGTCCATTCTTGGTGCGCCACGCTGCAGCTAAAATCAAGGCGCACCTCTAGCTGCAGGCCGTGCTCTGGCTCGATATGTGCTTGACGAGAGCCCCTCCTGGGTTTCTCACCAGAACGAAATTGTGCTGTACCTCCGTACCACTGCTGCCCAAAAGTTGTGGCCCCCCTGTCCGTGCTTCGCTGCTACATCCGCGACTTAAGTCACTCTTACTGGTCTTGTTTACTATGCCTTCTAATTGAATAGAGACATCAGCTTAAACACGCTTCCTAACAGGAACCTTTTTAAAAAGGCCTATCATTGGATAGTCCGTGCAGCGAGACAAAATCATTCTTGGCTGATCAACAAATGGCGGAAAGCCAGGCTCGCCCATTTCAGGCCTGCCCAGCGTAGGTACCAGACGGGGATCATTGAAAGCTTAGGGCAAATTTAGCCGCCTTGGCGAATGCGGGACGTCGCCTATTTTTGAGCCCCAAATGACCCTCCCTCAAACCCGCCTAGAGAGCTCTCACATTGTCAGCTTCCATTCGAGATGCAGTGAAGCTAATGCAGCTTGAATTTTCAGTTCAATTGAGAAAAAATAAATTAAATAATAAAAAATAAATAAATTGAAAAATCAAGAAGCCGCTCTTCCCCTTTCCCGTCTCATGCTATCAATTTGTTGCTACTCCCCTTTCTTCCCCTATTCATGTCACTTTCGAAAGTATAACAACATCTACTCATCCGATCTTCCTCCCATTTTCTTTCTCACTCTTGCTATTTGTCTTGAAGATAAATTTGCCTTTTCGCCGGGCCTGTTCTTCTGTTCACGGGCAACAGCAGGGTGGTCGGCCATTCAACCTCCTTCGCGTACTTGGGCGCTCCCCATAGGTCTTCATCATGGCATTACTCCTGCTTGCTTTGACCTGGGCCTCCATGTGCGTACTACCGGGAAATGCTCAGAATGATAACATCGGGGTCAAGGTAGGGGTCAATATAGGGAACCAACCCTCAGCAGCTGCTGGCGGGAAGTCAGGCCGTCCTGCCTTAATAGACATTGATGCAGCGATACTTATCTCATGGTGCAATGTAAGGACTCATCCTGTCACCGCTAACTATGGCTTCGGGATGAAGCTAACTTTCGTACTATGAAGCATCATCATACACGGACCTGCCGCCGTCCCGGCTATCCAGTTACTGTAACCGTCACCGAGACAAAGAATCACACCATCACAGTCTCTTCAACAGAAACTACAGTAACCACCGTCCCAACTACTACCACTGAAACTACCGTCACCACCGTCCCTACAACTACAACTGAGACCACTATAACAACCACGACTGCTCCTGGCGAGACTATAAGTATAACTTTACCAGGCAGTTGTTCTACAGACACAGTGACACAGACTGCAACTTATGCCGTCTCTCTCTGTCCATCCCGCACAGTTAACCCCACCTTTACACCTACTGTTCCTGTTCCTACCGATTATATCTGGGGCTGTCCTCCCGGTAAGTTATGCATCCCAAATCGCAATGAAGCGGATGGAGACTGCAACTTCGAGGTTGGGCTTCCTTCACCCGAATTCTTCTGCAGTCCAGAGGAGTGCCATGACCCCCCTCCTCTTGAACCCTTCCAAGACGACTGGGATCCTGATTCATCGGACAAAATTATCGTCTCACCACACTATTACTACCTTAATCCTCGACTATTTGGACTGGACTATGATATCTTCGAGTTCAGGAATTCCACCCCGGAGGAGCCATATCCAACATCCTACCCAGCCCAATCTCCAACCCAGTACCCGCCACAATATCCAACTCAGAACCCGACCCAGTATACTACAGCAGAGTATACTACAGCAGGGTATCCAACAGGGTATGCGACAAAATACGCGACAAAATATTCGACCCTGCAGCGAAGACAAACTGGCAATACGTTGCCTCGCGCCTGCTATTTTCAGTGCCAAGCTAGCGGCTTAGAAGCCGAAAATAGCTTGCTTGCAGCCGTCATCTGCGTCGAGAACTCGGCATTTAAGGCACGTCTAGAAGCATGCCATCGGTGCATTGCTATCCAAGCCAATACAAAGGATCCTGAAAAAGAGCTACGAGAGAAAGCTCCGAACTTCGTGAGCATATTAGATATCTGTGAAGCGCCGCCAGGTGAAACATCCCCACCCCCGGCGCAAAGCACTACTACTCCTACCTCAACACCGGACCCATCCCCCACAGAAACTCCTACAGAAACGCCTACAGAAACTCCTACAGAAACTCCTACAGAAACGCCTACAGAAACGCCTACAGAAACGCCTACAGAAACGCCTACAGAAACGCCTACAGAAACGCCTACAGAAACGCCTACAGAAACGCCTACAGAATCTCCTACAGAATCTCCCACAGAACCTCCCACAGAACCTCCCACAGAACCTCCCACAGAACCTCCCACAGAACCTCCCACAGAACCTCCCACAGAACCTCCCACAGAACCTCCCACAGAACCTCCCACAGAACCTCCCACAACTCCGCCCTCAAATGACCCATCCGACACTGTCAGTCCTACCGATGTCCCGTCGGAAACCACACCGCCGACGGAAACTGGGGCTGGAACTACTCCAACTGCCACCACAGATCCACCAAGTGAAATTCCTCCGGTATCAAATAGTCCCACACAATCAAGTCGAGGTGGAGACGAAATGTCACCAACTGAATCGGGTCCAACTGGAGGGAGCCCTAGCGATTCCCCCCCGATTGACTTCCCAAGTAGCGCAAACTCTATCCTCATTCCATCATCAAAATACTTTTTCAGCGCTGCTGCAATGGCTGCAGCAGCGTTTACCCTGCTTTGAGACCTGCCCTCAAGCAAGAGTATTTAATTGTGTCTCTCACTGTTTTTTTCTTCGCTCCTTGACAAGTATATATCCCGAAAAACACGGTTATGTTGCAAGGAAAGTAATTTACTTTTTAATCCTTTATTTCAGCTTTTGCGGGCCCCTATGATACCATATTATGTAGCTAATATTTTGCTATGGCTCCTTTGGATTCCTTTCAACTGGTTGCCATACTCTCTCAGTTTTGTTTATAAGCCTGGTCCCCATCCTTCCCCGTTCTATGCAGATCTCTACAGATATATTCCCCTTGGTAATCATACAATATTAATATAGTTAATTTAAATTTTAATTCAGGCATTTGTACGCCCTTTTTTCTTTTTTCCTTTTTTTTTTCTATTTCTTTTTTTATTTTATTTTATTTACAATACTCATTATATAGAACACACATCAATTATTACAGCAGCCTATAGTGACATTTGAGTCAAGTAGGTTTATACAGTGTTACAATGAGCACACATCAATGACACTGATTGTATTAGTAATTGAGATCTTCATTGAAAGTTGTATAAATAGAGACGCACATTGAAAGAGAGCTCTATTTAGAGGTTTTTATACCTGAGAAGTCTTTATGCTCAGAGAGTCTCTATATCTGAGAAATATGTATATAGAGGTATAGAGCTTTTCAGATACAGAGTATAGAGTCTCTCAGAGATAGTAGAGCTTTCTCAGATATAGAGTTCTTCAATATAGAGTTCTTTCAGAATAGACTCTTAAGTATAGAGAGTTCAGAGAATAAAGATCTCAGAGTATTAAGACTCTCAGAGGTATTTAGTAGATTCTTAGGTCTAGAGCTCTCTTTCAATATAGATCTCTATTACATACAATCTTTAATGAGAGGATCTCAATTACTGATATAATCAGTATCATCAATGTGTGCTCATTGTAACACTAGTATAAAATATATATTTGACTCAAATGTCACTAAAGGCTGCGGTACATATAATTCAGCATGATGCTTAAAATTATTTAGAATCACTCCATTTCTCAACCTTGCTTAAGGTTTGATGTTAATCTATTGTGAATGAATGCTGATCCTTCTAGTTGAACATGGTTAGAAGGTTAGAAAAGAAAAATCAAAATTTCTAGCCATGTCAATCCCATACGCACAGGTAGCTTCTCAATGTCTCAATATTCATTCCCACACAGTTACATTGAAGATTAAGGCGTACAGAGTAGTTACTCTCTAGAATGATCGAAAAAAATTTCTACCTTTCAAATTATAGTCAGTTTATGTTGTGTGAAGAAATCAGTCCATAAGTGTATGTGTATTTTGGATGGAGCTGACGTAGGTAGGGCCTTGGTTCAAGCCATGGTCTGGATTGATTTTCAGACAATGTTCAACTTGGACGTAGGGAGTGGCACGGATATGTATGTATGTATGTACACATTAGCTCACCCAAGGTGTAAAACGGAGTACATTACATCACTAAGATTGCTCTGAGCTTTTGGAACGGCCACTTGCTTCATGAAAAAGATAGAAAAGTGACATACGTCTTCAAAGTACTAGGTTCGCTGGATTAATATCGTGGAGGATAAGTAGTAGAGTAAGAAAGGCAACGAATACAAGAATAATAGTGAGAGTCTTAGCAAGAACTGCGAACATGATCTATGAACACGAATAAGTTTAATAATAAACACCTCTACAACGAAATTCGTAGGAATATACAGGCGACCCAAGGATTATCAGCCCCTAGGTTTCCCCGGTTTGTACTTAGTAAGATCCTCCTCTACCTCTGCCTGCAATAACCGCAAAGCATCCGAATACTTCGTTTTCAAATCAACACCTTCATCAAGTTTGATGGTGATTTTTTCAACATTCCCCGTTCTTGCGACAGTTGATTCCGGGCACTTCACGATCTCATTGGCAAACCACCTACCTTCCCTGTGAGCTACCAGTGTCCACGCCGACCCTGATCGACCAGCACGAGCTGTTCGGCCGACGCGATGAATATACGACGTCAGGCTGGTCGGAATGTCATAACTGACGACATGAGTAAGAGAAGGCAGGTCCAAGCCGCGAGACGCACGATCAGTAGCGATGACAATCGATAGTTTCCCGTTGCGATATGCAGAGATAGTTTTACGAGACGTACTAGACTTGCTTGACTTTGCCAAAGTACCGATACGGTTGGCAAACGGTGGGTGCATGAGTACAAGTAGACGAGCGAGTCTTGATGCCGATTCGGAAGATTTGGTAAAGACCAAAACAGAAGGCGGGGATGCCACGATTGGTTTATAGTTGTCGCCGTGGACTAAAGATTCGTCTGAAAAACCAGTACCAGAGGAGCTATATGAGACAGCTGAGGACTCGCCAGAGGAGCTATTGCCCGATAGGCTTGAAGATGAATCGGTGGAACTTGAATCGGATGTAATCGAATGAGAACGCTGTCGCCGAAGGTTCGTAACGTGGCCATCATCCGATTTAAAATGTGAGAGTAATAGAGTAAGGAGATAGAGAGGCTTATCTGCGGCATCGCCAACTGGAACAAACACTTCTCGCAGAGTTGAAGGTAGACTGAATGCATGGTCGTCCTTATGGGTAATATCTCCATTCCCTTCTGATGGGAGCGGCGTGATTCCAGGAGTGGTAGAGACAACAAGTTTTGGATTTTGCAATCGCAAAGAATTCAGTTTCGCGATATCCCTTGTCATGGTGGCGCTAAGGATGATCTTCCGAAGTCGAGGTTTACAGATCTGCCATCCTAAGTCGGGTAGAATCCGCCCACTTTTGCCAGCGACATCCACTCTGACTCTCTCTAGGGCCGGGATCACAACTTCAACCCATTCTTGAAAACTTTCGTTGAGTAGACGGTCGGCTTCATCAATCACTAACCACTCCAAATGTTCCAAGCTAAATCCCTTAGTAGACCGGATGTGGTCAACAAGTCGGCCTGGGGTGCATATTAGTATGTCAATGTTGGGGGAGGGGGTTGCAACATGGTCGGGAAACGCTGAATGAGACCTCTCAACTTCGGTGATATACTCTTGGAAGTTGAAGGAAGCCCATGACTCAGCGATCATCTGGTGGCCGTTTCCTATTCGTCTATTAGAGGGAGAGTAGAGTTGATCGTGTTTAATAAGCAGCGCTTGTTCTTCCTTTAATGATGCCGTACCAACAGCTGTTCCTATCCTCAGGCCTGTTCTGGTAGCACATAGTTCACAAGCATCACGAGCCTGCTTAACAAGCTCCCGTGTAGGCACAACAACAAGTCCTCGCAATCTAGCTAGGGGTAATTGTTCGATACCTGCTACTAGTGGGAGAGCATATGCCAGAGTTTTCCCAGAACCTGTGGCAGCCGATATGCAAAGATCCCCTGAATGCTGATGTTCTCCATTACCAAGTAGTTCCAAAACGGCTGCCTGGATAGGGAAAGCTGTGGTATATCCGCGTTTCTGAAGAATAGAAATAAGATTTTTGTTTAGTCCCAGGTTTGCGAAGTTCCGTTGCAACAAGGTGGTGGCAGCGAAAGGTTGAGAAAGCCACGAAGGAAGCGTAGAGTATGGCGGGGATTCGATATGGGCTGGTGCAGGCGCAGGCTGCGGGAGTGGTTCAAGGCCATGAGGGGTGATACCCTCACTGCCCAGCGACTCGACGATGTTTGAGGTGTCTCTCTTAGTAGCTACCGATGCAGCCGTCAACCTCGACTTCTCGAACTTTGATAAAATCCCGGCATGCTTTACCGGTACAGTTATAGTCGATGCATCACCTTCCCGATATAATTTCCTTTTTTTAAACCCCTTCCTGTCTGACGGGTCCGTACCCTGAATTATATCACCCCTTTGTCTCGGTACGCTCACCGAATCCGTAGACCCCTCAACTGTGCTGTGAGACCCTGATATTTCATGGCTGTCCTTTCTCGAGCCTTTCTTTTGTTCCCGTCCCTCTGGCGGATTGTCTTTGATTTGTACCGGAACCCGCTCCAGCGGTGCGAGTGGAGAAATATCACTTTCTGCTTTCGAATAGGAGTTCGAATCTGAGTCGCCCCGTTTAAACGTGCCCTTCTGAGAGTGTGAGAGCGCGACAGAAACCTCTGGCTTCTCGTTCCTTTCACGCTTCCTCGTCTTCTTGGCCGGAGTGAATGCCGGGACTGAAGCATCGTCGACTGGTGCAGATTTTCGCTTCCGTTTTTCAGATCCAGCTGGAGATAATAAGTCTTCCGGAGGCTTTGGTAGAAGATCATTCCTGGGAGGAATATATCTGGAGTAGAATGGAGCAGCCATAATCTCGGATGGAGCCTGATGTGGAGATGGCTCAAGCTTTTGAGGTTGAATTTGTGCTTTGCCCGAGATAATTTGTCTTGATAGTGGCAAAAAGCTCACACCGCCTTCAAGGTGGTGTCAAATGCTTTCATTCACACGATGTTTCTTCCCACGCTTCCTAGCAACAGCGTCTTCAATGTCTTTTTTCTCCTTCCCCGTTAGCCTCATTGTTTTGAGAACAAAGGGAACACTCTGCAAGCCATGAATGCCTTGGACCTGTGGTGGAAGAGCCTATCACCATCGCCAACATGACGTATAATATTGCGTGAGCTCCCTTATTCCACACCCCGAAACCTTCGAAAACCTCCTGAACGACTGAGAACTAACAGTGGGATAGTATGATTAGTGACTTTTTCTTCCCCCAACCTGGTATGATGTATAACCGAATATTCGTGTTGGAAGGCCGCAGCGCATGGCTAACAATACCTAGGAGGAGTGGAAAGTCACATATACCAGCTCTCGTCGGTCAGTAAAGTTACCGCATACAATCCAATACTCTCCCGAGGTGTTAACTAGTATTATAGAAATTAATAGACAGAGGCCATAAAGTAATCATTGTCACGCATGCCTACAAAGGCCGGACCGGAGTGCGTTATCTCACGAATGGACTCAAGGTCTACCATGCCCCGTTCTTCGTCATATACCGCGAATCGACTATGCCAACTGTCTTCTCTTTCTTCCCCATTTTTCGCAATATCATCATACGCGAACAGATTGAAATCGTGCATGGACATCAAAGTCTGAGCAGTTTTTGCCATGAAGCTATCCTCCACGCGCGCACTATGGGGTTGCGCACAGTTTTTACGGACCACTCGTTGTTTGGTTTCGCAGATGCGGGTTCAATTCTTACGAACAAACTTCTGAAATTTACCCTGAGTGATGTTGATCATGTTATTTGCGTCAGCCATACTTGGTAAGCCTACGATCGCTTTGGGTGCGAACTGGTGGTCAGCTGGCAAGAATGCTGACATATTACCCTTCTGTAGCAAAGAGAATACAGTCCTCCGCGCTTCCCTCGACCCCTTAATGGTGTCCGTCATTCCTAACGCAGTAGTTGCCGAAAATTTTCGCCCTTTGTCGCACACCACCCAAGGAAACGACCAAACGCCTGTTCCCCGCCCGTTACTGGGCCCCGATGATATTATCACGATTGTTGTCATATCACGACTTTTCTATAACAAAGGCACGGACCTCTTAATTGCGGCGATACCAAGAATTTTAGCTTCCCATCCTAATGTGCGCTTCATTATTGCTGGTTCCGGACCCAAAGCGATTGACCTGGAGCAAATGCTGGAACGTAAAGTTCTCCAGGACAAAGTGGAATTCATTGGAGCTGTTCGTCATGAGGAAGTCCGCGATGTGATGGTGCGCGGACATATTTATCTACACCCAAGTTTGACAGAAGCATTTGGAACTGTGATTGTCGAAGCCGCTAGCTGTGGGCTCTATGTTGTTTGTACCCGTGTTGGAGGTATTCCAGAAGTTTTACCGCAGCATATGACAACATTTGCTAAACCGGAGGAGGATGACCTTGTTCTGGCGACTGGAAAAGCAATTGCAGCTCTCCGTTCTAACAGAGTCCGCACAGACAAGTTTCATGAACAAGTACGTATGATGTATTCATGGACAGATGTTGCCCGACGAACCGAACGTGTCTACAACGGAATATGTGGTGCCATTAGCGAAGAAGAGTTCTACGGCTACTTTCCTGGGCAAGGTTGGACTGCAACAAGAGGGCGCATACATAGTTTTGCCCTCATTGATCGACTGAAACGTTACTTCGGCTGCGGCATCTGGGCGGGGAAACTGTTTTGTCTCTGCGTTGTCATAGACTTTCTTCTCTATGTTTTCCTAGAAATATGGTTCCCTCGCAGCAACATTGATATTGCGAGAAGCTGGCCAAGGAAGCCGGCTGTAGAAAGCACTCAGTCCCATGAGATCGACTCCTCCTCCATTCACCGAGAGTCTAGGCGCCGCGCGACCGGACCGAGAGTGATGTACTAATTGGTGGCACCCACTCGAAGAATAAATACCCTCACTTTCAGAACTCGCCTAGGGCACTCCCTATGCTCCAATGCGTAATCGCTCCCTTCCAGCTCGTCTTAAGAGCCATCTCCATTAGGAGTCGCAGCATTGGATCCATACGAATGTCTTCATTCCGGGCTACTTAGACGGCCGGTAGCGGCAAGATCTGGCCTATTCGTTGGATAAAGCGGACTAAAGGAATGTGACATCATTTACATATTGATCTATGCAAAAACCAACGACTACTGAGACGAAGCAAAACAATCTTCCCTACCTCTTCAAGAGAAATCTTAAGAGTGGTTTCTAGTCTATTATAGATAGGAGGGAATGATGTCCATAACCGAACCAGCCAGTTGAAATAGTTAGTGCTACAAAAAAATCAGGAATATGCCGTATCAATATTTATAAATAAACAGTACAAAATCTTTGATGAATGCCCAACTAAGCTGAATTAAAGCAAATGAAAACTCGGTGTAACCACATAAGGAACGGGTATATGGCTATTCCAGCAATAAACAGATAAAAAATCACGATTATATCAAGTGGTCTCATATCTCATCTCATAACGGGAGGTCTCCCTTCCTTGTTCCACTTCACTCGACTGCGAACCCATTCCACCGCTTCTCTAACTCCGCTTCCCATTAGTGCACTAACCGGCAAAACACGACTATCACGCATCCCACCCCCTTCCTCGCCCTCAAATACCTTTCTCACAAACCCTTCCTTGATCCTGACCACCTCCACGCAATCCTCTCTATCCTGTTTATTCGCTAGTACCAGGATAGGCACCCCGACCGTCTCCGAGTTTTGCAATACCGATTCAAGGACCTCTCGACACTCATCCAATCTCCCAAATTCACCCCGCGGATCTATGGCACTCATGGGTTCTGTAATAGCACCCGAAGGCCCTTTGGCGCTCGACGATGCATTTGGCCCTCCTCCTTTACAGCCCGTCGAAGCAAGGCGTGAAACGTCCGCGTCTTCGCCAACATCTGCACTATCCACCACAAAAATAATGGCATGGCAGCTCGAATAGTAGCTTTGCCAGAGGCCGCGCATTGATATCTGTCCGCCTATATCCCATATTTTCAAGTACATGTCTGGGAGCGGGATGGTTACGACATTTTGGCCGACGGTTGGGACAGTTTTGCCAGAAAGGGGCTGCGGCGTGGTGTTGTTCGAGTCGGTTGGGAGGAAAAGGGCTTTTATCTGGTTTAGCAGGGTGGTTTTCCCCGCATTATCTAGGCCAAGGAGTAGGACGGAGTATTCTATATTGGTCCAAAATTAATAGTGGTCGTGGAAATCGGAGATGGTTAGGGCGTGATATCACGGGTAAGACATACCCTCTTTACTCGTTGCATAGAAATAAATCGATTTGGCTAGATGGTACATGGTCTTCACTCAGATCAGGTTACCAACGGTCAATGGGCGCAGCGCATTGCCGTCATCAAATCAAGGAGAGACCACCGCTTCAGTCTCTAGCCCACTTGGTTTAAGAGAGTTACGAGAGTAACTGCGGCAGAATCATGGCGTATGGAATAGAATATATTTACAATAGACACCTGTGGCCGTATATCTCGCGCCGAACTTCTCTGACAGTAGATCCGAGGGAGCATCGCAGCTTGAACGTTGGTCCAGGAAGTTGACGACTCATCGCAGTCATGTGATACAATTTCCTGGTCAGGTGGGTCAACAAACCCTAATTTGCAGACATGAATAGTAATAATAGATCCCGAATATCTACCATGTATAAGCCTAACAAGCTGTTCAACGGCGTCAGCTGAAATAGACATTATCTCTGCTTGTCATGTCTACTTAGCGCGAGGCGTGTAGAGATATCGTTTGCGTTTTCGCTGAGAGCTAATTGAAGAAATCATTGACAACCAAAACCTTTTCAGTCCTAGTCAAACCCCTCCCATTCGGACTCCTCTTCCAATTGAGCCCCATCGTCATTGTTTTCTTCAATACTTCCCTTGTTGTCAGGCGATATTGTGGTATCTGCAGCACTACTGTCACCATCAAAACCACCATCCCGAACAAATCCAGCAACAAAGAACCCTCCAGTACCCTCTTCATCGTTTGGCCAACACCGCAAGCACGCTTCCAATTCCGTCCCAGTCAAATCCAAGCTTTCACTCGCTCCATCTCCAGGCTTCTCAGATTTTATACCCCGGTATTTCCAATTTCGCAGTCCCTCAACCTGTTCGCTTCTTGAAAGGATTCGCCACCCACGTCGTTGCGCTACCGGTGACTTCAGCGCACGCGAAACAACAACTTCGTTCTCCTGCGCATGTATGGAGCAAGTGCTGTATGTGACTCGTCTAGCTGCCGGGAAACTAAATGCGTGTTCAATGATCCGCGTCTGGAGGTTAGACAACTTGATGAGGCGGTCATGATCGATGGCGGGTGTTGGTTCCTCTTCGTCAGCCGCGGGGTCTGCATGTGTACAAGGAACAGGTGCGAGCGCAGTGCGCTTCATTTTCTTGCTCCGAGGATTTGGGTTATGTGAACTAGGTAAAGCCAGGCGAGGTATGTCGTCTCTTCCAACTATACCACTCCCAGAACAACTAGGGTCAAGAAGTAGGCCTGCTATAGTTCGGAAACGTTTATCCTCGGGTGATATGGCAAGGAAGTCCTGACCAGCAAGGACAGAAACCATCCTGCCAGCACCAGCAACAGTCACCATCCGCTGTAGAATTTTTGACCGGGCTTGCGAGGCGTCGCATGAAAATATTTTACACTTCTGTGGAGCTGGGCCAACTAGATCATCACGACACTGCTCCGAGCCTGAACACAACAACGAGGCAAGATGCGTTGTCTTGTTACCAGGTGCCGCACAAGCATCCATCAAGTCTCCTGTCCATTGTTTCACAGCACCTCCAAGGAGCAAATAGGCCGGGAAGCAAGATGCTTTGTCCTGTAGTATTATCCTCCCCTCTTTATATGCCGTCGATGACGTTAGTTCTGCAGTTTGTGGAACAGCTAGAAGGTCCGGGATATGAGGATCTTGATAGTATGATTGTGGTGCAGCTGCTGCTAACTGCGATAACGAGTGGACTAGTTTGGAGGATGAAAATGTTGTCTTCAACTCTTCGTCAAATGTTGTTAGCACATTATTTATCCTGACCCACCTGGGAGGTACCAATGTAGTAGTCCCTTCCCCAGTAGGGTTTTTCTGTTTCGCGACGAGCGCCTTGAGCTCTTCGATGGAGGCACATCGACGGCGCACACGAGATCTAACGAACTCTGCTTTTATCCGAACTTTGTGCCTTTCGATGGCCAAACGCAAGGGATGATTTGATGGCGCGGCAATGCCTCTTTTTGCGAATAGCAAATCGTGGGCAAGGAGGATCGACAGGAGGGGGGTGAGCTAAATATACCTTTCAAGCTGGGCGGCCAGCAGTAGAAGTTAGTTTCGTCTATCAAAAAAGAAAAAAAAGAAAAAAAAGAAAGAAAGAAAGAAAACTAGGCAAAATAGACGGTGGTAACGAGCTGACCTTTGGTTCGAGAGAAAGGAAGCCGGCATTCTCAACCACTTCTTTGAGGATAATATCCCATTTTGCCGTCTCTGTTATCAAGGCGTAAACTTGCACGGCAGGTGACCTGAGTTTTGAATTGTAGACGCGAGCTTTGAATGAACCACCGGTGCCAGAACCGTTCTTGAGAATGGATGCGGCATCTGAATATAATGACATTGTAGCTTTTGTATAGATGCTTCAATGGTCCACCTGTGGGAATGGATGGACGCCTAATATTCGTGCTAAGTTTGATGTTGTTTCTTGCCGCCGATGTTTGCAATGTTTGTTCAATTCGAACCCTCTCGGGAGTGGCTTGGCGACGCTAATCCCAATATGAATAACACCTTAAATTGGCGGCGGGTTTGGGAGTCGGGTGGGGACAACGCTAGTCTATATTAGGCTTGGTCTGGATGGCTTATCTCTAGCACGGTTAGCGTATACAGTATGTAAAAGAAGAACAGTTCGAAGCACAACCACCATCAATTGTCATAGATAAGAGAGTACCCAAAAAATCAATTGCCCACCAGACCTGGATTATTCGAGTTTACCTATCCCCCTGCTCTTACATCTGTATTCCTGCATTGGGCTTCTTGTTATTTCCTCTTCCGGGGTCGTGCGGGCATCACTGCCGTGTCAAAACAACCCCGCACGCCTCAGGCCGTTCACACAATAAGGTTCCCTCCCCTACATTCCAGGCAGATATTTGACCAACTAGCCATTGAGCAGTATAAACTTCTGGTGCGCAATGGGCTCAACCGCCCAATTCACAACATCCTTCCTCCCACCCCCCCTCAAGAGCCTCACACGACCCACCGACTCCAACCCCGCGCCCGCCAACAACCCGCAAATATTCAACGATGCCATGCACGTACGTACAGTAGTCTTTGTAGATGAGCAGCATTGCAAACCAGAGAATGAATTCGATGACAATGACGCGAGAAGTTGGCATTGGGTCCTCTATGCTACAACAACAGAGTCCGAAAAGCCCACCCCGATCGGCACTCTTCGACTTATTCCTCCCCCGCATGAACCTAATGAACATAAACTGGGGAGACCTTATGTGGCCCTGTCGAGGGTTGCACTGCTACGGCAGTATCGCGGCGCGGGGCTTGCGCGTGTCCTGGTAGAAGCCGCCTTGAATTGGGCGTCGGAACATCACAAAGCGCTGCAGGAATCTGAGGACAAGCCGTGGATTGGTGATGTGCTGGTCCATGCCCAAGTCACTGTTGAAAAAATGTATGCGCGGCTGGGGTTCGTGACGGATGAGACTATGGGGACGTGGGTGGAGGAAGGGATGGATCATGTTGGAATGTGGAAGACGGTAGAAATACCGCTGGAATAACCTAATGGCTGCTGGAATCTTTATCCAGCTACGAGATGATGGTTTGATTGTAAATGCTGTTGAAAGTTATCATTTGAAGCAAGCGTATAGAGGGATATATTCGACTAGATTTTCAATGACTCGTTGGCGGCTTTTCATGTTTAGAAACGCGGTTAGTCAATCATGGTTCTTGAACCGAAATGTTATATAACGTTGCTAGACGGCATCACCCATCTTTCAAACTAAAGGATGCAGAAATATTATACGGGGTCAAAAGAAATATCTAGCAAACGCAAAGTCAAGGAGGAGCACACAACAATTAGAGGAAGCATTAACAATAACCACCACCACCACCCAAAAAATAAAAAATAAAAAAATAAAAAAAATAAAAAAAGGAAAGAAGTAAGGAGAGAAGGAAAGAAAGAAAGAAAGAAAGAAAGAAAGAAAGAAAGAAAGAAAGAAAGAAAGAAAGAAAGAAAGAAAGAAAGAAAGAGAGAGAGAAAGAAAGACAGAAAGAGTGAAAACAAGGGAAGATAAACGAAATATATCCATAACAATCTGCGCCGCAACCATCTATTAGAGTGAACACCAGTATAGTAACAGCAGAAATCTAAAAGAAAATAAAAAAAGAATTATAGGGGTTGACGAAAACAGGGAGAGACAAGCGGTAAATCGGCGTAAAGGATTTGCTAGGCGAAGGTAGGAGGATGTGTGATGAAACTTGGAAATAGGGACGCCAACATTCATGGGAAATATATCCGTACGAAGTGAAATGTTAAAAAAAAGCAAGATATAAAATGAAAAAACGCAAGGAAGGTGTGTAATGGGATATACATATGTAGCCTGTCAGAATGTGCTCCAGCTCCAGTCTCTCGGGACGCTACTTGCAGCAAGGCCTTCTTGAGCGATTGATGGTGCCATGCCACCCGGACGAGTAGCTGCTGCGTTACCGGAGCCATTGGTTCTCATTGCCCTAGCGGACGAGGGGTTTCTATCTTGGACATCTTCTGCATTAGAGACAAGATCCTGTTGTATTTCGTTGAGTCGCGTGGTGCGAGCCTTGTCCCAGCGGCGGTAGGCGCTCCAGCAGAGATCGCAGGCACGTGAGGGGATTCCATCGGGATGGAAGCGGGCATTTTGGTCGAGGGGCACCATGTGGAGAGTATGTGAATAGCAAAAGACATGGCCACAGTGCCGGCAGTGATGTCGGCGAAGGAAGAGGCCAAAGAAAGAACGGCAAGTGGGTGAGTCGCAAGTAGGGGATGCGGAATCAGCCTGGAAGTCCGGGGGGAGGGGAGGACATTTGTCAGCTCGGTTGAATCGCTAACGAAAGAAAATAAAATAACAATATCACATAAACGAGATTGATTTTGTATGCATGGAACACGCAACAAAAAGTTGGATTACCTTCCAATGCTCCCGCGTGGGTGAACCTGTCACTTCTCCCAAATTCTCATCCTTCAGCCACTCATCCTCAGCACGTTTACTCACAGCGCTTTTGACGCTCTCAAAGGTCGAACTCCGGGTAATGGGGCCAGCATTCTCCGGTTGGTCATCCAGGCTATCTAAGGAGCCATGTATGCTGCGTGGAGGGGTGAGAGGAGAAGGTTTTGTTGCGCGCTCAGTAGGCCGGAGGACAGCGGGAACGTACAACGGAGTCTTTGGGGGGCGGAGCTGGCGCGATTGCAGGTGTAATTGATGGAGCTGAGCGTTCTGTAGGCGGGGGGAGGTGGGAGAATTGTTCGCCGGTGTGACGGTAGTAGAGTTCACGGGCGAAGGAACCTGAGCTGAAGGGGTGGGATTGTTCGTTTGAGATTGAGAAGAGAATGTAGTTGACATATCTAAGATGGCTCTAGATGGAGAAAGAGATAGGAGCAGGAGGATAAATTGGGAGAGTAAGTAACTACAGATCAAGGAGGATGAGATGAGATGATGAAAATGGGTTTATACGGGGCGGAAATAAATCAAGGCCCGATGAGAGAGGGCAAAAGAGCGAAGAGATAGACGTCGTTTTCCTCTATTATTGGCGTTCAGCTACGCTGTACGCAGTAGTTAGTTCTTACCACCTAGGCTATATGGGTTGGGGTTGGGCGAAAGATGAAAGATAGCGTATGGTAATCCGGAACTTAGCGGTAATTTTGGCTATCTACGGCGGCTGGCGGCGAACCGTAAACTCAATGCTGTTACGTTACAGTTCAAACCTATTATTACGACGAGCCAAGGTTACCGTAGGAACAAGGCTAGGGGATAGGGAGGGAATAATACGCAGCGTACAAGTGGGTGGAATACAAAGAAGAAGAGACAAGGAGAGGCAACAAAGAAGAACAAAGAAGATCGCGCGCTCTATGAAATTTAAATGAAAGAAAAATATAAAAGGGTAATCACTTTTATAATATATGTCCAAAAACCCCCGGCCCGGTATTGTTGTTGCATCATCGCTGCCTCATATCTCATATCCATATATTTACACATATGTAGCCAAGAAGACCGAGTATTTATAGTTAGCCTATCCATGAAAGTCAAACAAAACATACGCAGTGTAAAGCAATCATGACATCTTCACACCGCTCGCACGCCCACATTATTAGTTTAGAAATCCCCGGCTTGCATTGCGCGCCCGCTGTCCACTGAACGCATAGAGCTTGACAGCAACAAACATGATCTCCATTCTTCCACTCGCACTCTCCTGTGCATTAGCCTGCACGCGGATTCTCCAGTGCCCCTTCTCCACTACCCATTCTCCATTATCATATATGCTATCCAGTCTCTTGCGTTTGGTCGTCCCTTGGCTATTTTGCGCTCGTGGTGCCTCCGGCTTGCTAAACGGCATGGCGGACGGGGAGTTGCAAGAGGAGAGTGACCCTGTAACAGACAGTGACTGTGATGAATTTTCGCTTGCTGCTGCTGCTGGTGGTGGTGGTGGTTGGTTCGACATGTCAACAGAATTTGAGTCCGATGATAGTTGATTCTTTTCTGTAACATTGACCGGATTGAGGCTTTGGTTCCTCCCGCAGGTGTTGGAACCAGGGGTTCTGGGAAGGAAACCCGTGTCGCCTGGCGTAGGACACAGAGTACTTCTGATTCTACTCCAATCAGCAACATATAGTTCTCCATCGAGGACGATGTCCGCATCCGAGTCTATTCGGATTTTGACTTGGTCCTCACTCAAGGGTGTATGGCCTGGGCTAGGTGGCTGTTTGCTGAATCCGCCAGACTTCATCAATAATCCTAGAGGGGCAATCGTAGGGAGATTCATTTTATTGGCTATGACCTGGAAGAGACTCGATACCCTCGCTTTTGCTAACCCGACAAAATCTGCCCGCATTGAATTCAGATCAATAAACGTGTTTTCGTCCCCAATCTCCACTATTAGTTCGTGAGACGCGTCGTCGACGAAAGGGCGCGAGTAATGGACCCATCCTCCAGAAGCAGCCCTGTCTGCCGGTGAGACGTCGCTTACAAACTGAACCCCCGACTGCCGGATATCTTCCAATCGAATCACGATCTCTGACTTCTGCCGCAACAAGTTGTAGCTGATTGCGTGGGGAATGAGCTTTTGCTCAAGCCCCCGAAGATGGAAATAACGACAGTCTCGCAATAGTTCTGCTCTGTGTTCTTCGTTTCGTATGTGGATCGGATATCCTTTAAGCATATGGAGGAGCTCAGAGAACACATCAGCAGATCGGTTAATAACCACGGGTGGAGTGACGGCTGGTGGACGTAGGAGGTTTGGGCGCCCGATCGAATCGCTGGGAGTGGTGAAAAATATAGCAAATGCGACTGAGAAGAAGTTCGGAGAATCCCCAGGACTAGAAAATATATCGCGCGGAATTTGGAAATGTCGGTCGCCGATTTGTATGAATATCTCAGACTCGACTAGCTGAGAGATCAAGCGCGGCACTAAATGACGCAAATTAGGGGAATAATTCTTCGACAAAATATTGATGCAGGTACCGCAACTTACGGCTGTAAAATTGGGCATCCGCAAATAACTTAACAAGATGGGATCCATCTCGCGGTCGCACATAGTAACCTTGCGTGTGAAAGGGCCATTGTCAGTCAGGTCAGGTGGGATACACGCGATTTAAGGCTTAATTACAATGTATACGATATGCTCTGGGGCTATGGGACTCAAGATACCTTGAAGATGTCTTAATATATCTCGAAAGTTGGCGGGGTCGCGATCTATGTATAGAGTTCGCACTGCTGCCCCATCTTCATTGTGGCGTAACTGTTCATCGAAAAAATGTGAAAAGTATGAGGGTGCTCTAAGATTTTTAGTCCATATGGTCTAATTCTGGGTATAGAGAGATGGGGGTTGGGGGTTTGCTGGACTAACCATCAGAGGAAATCGATGAGCCAGACAATCTAAACAACTCCGAGCCGATCTGAATGGGAAACACCTTTTCAGGAGGAAGGTTGCAGGTTTTGGCCCTTTCGGAAGAATCTGGCCGCTTTGAAACTCCAGGAGCGGACGTGGAGGGTTCTGCTGCCGCATTCGGAGAATTCGCTCTACTACTTTGTCTGCTCCTGTTTTGATCCATTCTGCTCCCAATCCTACTTCCTGGATGCGGCTGTGAGCCAGAGGGTGCGCGCATCCGATTAATAATGGGACTCTGTTCGCTGTTCGATGCAAAAGAATGAGCGGACTCGTGCACGGTTTGTTCCAAATTATCAGCTACAAGCCTGGGCCGGACTGTTCTCCCATTTGAAGACGCGTGCTGTGAGTCTGCTTTGCGCTTGGGTGCACGAGATGGAGATGGACTAGCTGCTGGTGCCGGGCCTGGGATAGAAGGGCGATGGGGTGTGGAGAGTTGCTTCTGGAAGGGAAATGTAGTAGGTCCCACCGCTGCTGGATGCGGAGGAGTAGACGAGGTGGCCTCCAGAGCTCGAGTGGCTTGTGACGGTCCCTCCAAGCTGCGCACTAGTTCCCTTTGCTCATTGACAAGCTCCTCCTGGTTTGCGTAAATGTGGTCTAGGTTCAGATACGAAGCGTAAGATGCATTCCAGTCTGGGATGCCTTCACCGACACCAACAAAGGAAACATCTAAGAAAGTTGAAGGGGAGTTCGAACCCAAGCCACGTGGCTCGTTGCTCCCATTCGATGCCAGTCCTTGCTCAACACTGGATTCGTTTGGACGGTCTTCGGAATGCCTGGCTGGAGAGTTGCCAGTGCTGGCTTTAAGAACGGAGTCGCACGATTCGACGAGCAAATGTGTAACACCTTCAGTTTCCAATTGATACGTGGTAGAAGCATGCGATGAGTTCAACGGTTGGGAGTCTTCATCTAGCTCTCTAGGTTGGGAATGATGGTAAGCGGCCTTGAGGGGGGGGGGTGCAGACATCCAGACATCAATAATAATGATGCACCCACCCGCTTGGCTTTGCCTTTTTAGCTCCCGAAGCTCACCGGCCGGTTAAGGGTTTTTAAGGGATTGGTAATTTTATCAGATCCACAGGTAACTAGTATAAAGATTGAATGTAAAGGAAAAAAAAAAAAAAAAAGTCGCTGAAGCGGAGGGAAGAAGATACGAAGTGAAACCTGCTTCAAATATTCCCTCGAGAGCTCAGCATCCAGTGGCAGAAACAAACAGAATATGTGATAATGTTCAGTGAAGGCAAAAGGACAATCATCAAGTTGAGTTGGGTTGTTTGTACGGGAGTAGTGGGTTGTGTTGTGTTGCAAGCCCAAGAGCTATATCAGCCTTATATCAGCACCAACGATGCCGTTTACAGTTAGTGTAGGATAGTTTAAGGTTGTATTGATAGATCTATCTACAAAGAGGATAATATGTTGAGGGTCCCGGAGGTTGATCAGCGTGTATACAGAAAACTTGACCTCGCTAAGTGCGCCACTTGACCTCATTACATAATCATGACCCTGACCTCGCACAATACAGTAATAATCAGTTGATAATTGACTTTCAACCTTTCAATTCACTCAATCTTTCAATTCACTCAATCAATCAAAGCATTAGCTGATTCATAATCAATTAAATGAACAGACAAATTCATATAGAATATAAAGAGATATTTTACAGAATTTTAAAATATATTAAGATAAAAATATTTAACAATTAATTTTAAATTAATTTTAAATTGATTTTAAATTGATTCTGAATTGATTGTTAATTGATTATAATAATAAAAATAAATTCAATCTATATATTTAAGTAATTAACAATTGATTGAAAATCAATTGATAATCAATTCAGTGTAAATTATATAAATACTTACTTTATTATTAAATTCAAGAATAATTTCAGTATTAAATTGATTTTAAATTGATTTTAAATTGATTTTAAATTGATTGTTAATTAATTATAATAATAAAAATAAATTCAATCTATATATTTAAGTAATTAACAATTGATTGAAAATCAATTGATAATCAATTCAGTGTAAATTATATAAATACTTACTTTATTATTAAATTCAAGAATAATTTCAGTATTAAATTGATTTTAAATTGATTTTGAATTGATTGTAGAATTGATGATAAATAATTAAGTGGTTTCAAATTACAAGAAAAGATGTATTGAGCGAGGTCAGGTAGTGGCACGGGCCACATTTGCGAGGTCAGCTTACATAACGAGGTCAAGTGGCGCACTTAGTGAGGTCAAGTTTTCTGCTTCCTGTTGATCAGCCCTTCTACCAGCAGCGCTGGTGATGACTGAGCTCTTTTGCCCCAGTAGCCTACATAACCTTACCGGAAGAACGTAGGGTTAATTTACAGTGATTACACCGTGGATCCACCATTCCACCCATGTCACGTGTCGCCGATTGTAACACATGTTCCATCATTATATTCAGTGACATATCACTGAATATTAAACATCAAGATGATGTTAAGACAGTGCAGAACTTCCTAATATTATCATGACACTACTCAGTAACTGTGTAATTGACAGATATTATTATCAGAATACTACTAAGATACTATAAGACACTGTAGCCCCGGTGGCCGAATGGTTAATGCGGCCACCCGGTAGCGCCTTGGCGTGGGAAACCAGGGCGTGTGGGTTCGAAACCCGCAGGGGATACATTAAATCCGGAACCCAAGCACCTCAGGTTTCTAATAAATACAGAGGTGTACAAATCGCTTCAATAAAATTGCTCTATGTTCCTGGGCTGGGAAGTTATTATTGTATGTATTTAATTGTCACTTCTTTGTATTTTCTATGTTCTTGTTATCTTGATGTGGTCTCAACACCTGTATTTCCTCCTATATAACCAACACTTGGCCTGTATTTAACATCACGCAAGGACTCATCATAAGCTCCGCTTGCATATGAGTATAATGAAAGAATAATAATAATAATAATAATATAAGACACTGTATACTGTTCTATCAGTGAAATCAATACTATTAAGCTAGTTAGTTATCTATTACTCAGTATAATAACTGCTATTTATTAACTATCTATTCTATCTAAAGAAATAAGATATCTTAATTATAATATAAATATCTTATTATCTGAGACTTATATATTAAATAATTATCATTTTTATTACTATTCTATATTAGAATGTTATATAATACTATTTTTTAAAATACTGACAGTCTGATAATAGTGTAATTATCAGAATTTTCTTGTAAAATCAGCAGATTCAGTAGATAATTATATATAATATAATATAGAGAAATAAGTGTAAAGAAAATTCACTTAACTTCTCTTACTTTATAAATAAATATAATTATAATCTAATTAAGCTCTATTTTTTAATATTGAATAATATTTTCTTTTATAAGAGAGATTCAGTGAATATAATCTCTGATTTATAAGTTAGTAATAAGTTAATAACTAATTAATTAATAGATATACTGAACTGAAAATATTAACTTATTATAGAAAAGAATCAGATAATAATCTAGTTTTAAAATTAAGAACTTATTTTAATCAGTATTATAGAATTCTTATAGCTTATTAAAAAAGAAATAAAGAAGTTCAAACTTTAAGAGATTTATAAATTATATATTAACTTTCTCTGATATCTTGTTTAATAATAAATGACTAAAAATCTTTAAAATAATATAATCTTTTATTAGCTTTAACTTGATAGAGTAGTTTAATAAATTATTATTATTATTTAATCCTTTATTCATTCTTAGCAGATTATTAAACAGTGCTGAATAAACTGTATATAACTGTTAAATCTTCTATATCAGATATAAGTTAAATCTGTTAAAAGAATTTCTTAATACTAGTTATAAAATACAGTAAAAGCTCTTTTATAAGAGTAGTTAGACTAGTCACTGAGATCATAAATTTCACATTTGATTTCATTTAATCTAGTCTCATATATTTCTTAGCATGAGTCTCATCAGAATCAAGTCTTAAAAAAATCTGAAAATAAATCATTTCTGAGAGAAATGATATGAAAAATAATCAGATTTAATTCAAGAACAGTGAAATAAGAGTAATTTCTCAGAATATACTGTGAAAGATAATTATTCTTTTAAAATCAGAATGAGACTAAGACTGAAGATTAAAATCAGAATAATTCAGTTCATTCAGTAATTACTTATATAATCAGAATTTGATAATAATTATTAATAACACTTATGAAATAACTAAATACATTCTTGTATAAGTTTATTCTTCACTTTCTTATAAAAACTACACTTCTCTGATATACTATGATTAAAGGTATTAAACTATCTGATAATTCTATGTTTTATAATTATGAGTTTCTTAATTATTTCTTCTTATAATTATTTCTGATAATAGTAATAAATATCTTGACTTAAGTTGAACTTTCACTTCATTCTCATCTCTGTCAATGAAATTATCAGAATATTATATATTATCAGTATAATAGTTAAATATATACTCTCAATAATTTTTCATAACTCTAAAATTGATTTAATGTGTAAATTCATCAGATTATCTTAAAGATAGCAGTCAAATTCAGTTTTATAAGTATATAGTTTTGCCTGATTTTCAGTTATAATCAATGTATACAAGTTCTATTTCAAAGTTAGTATTATAGTTCTATGTAATATGAAGTGTTATCAAAGATTGTTACTTACTAGAGAATTATATTTCACTATCTTTACATCTTAAGCATCTGCTTATTCAAATCTCTGATAGTTGATATTGTAATAGTCTCAGACTAATTTAATATATGAGTCTTATTTCTTCTCTATTCAATCTTGAGAAGTGTAGATATTAACTTAATAAAAGAGATCTAGTAGAGCTACTACAGTATAGTACTCTATAAAAGATTATTCAGTTTTACTGTAGTAATATATCAGTTTATCTCTAACAGTAATAATAGTCTATACTATAGTATTATTTCAGACTGAATTTCTTTTTAAGTGATTCAACTACTTCTTAAGATAAGTAAATAAACTATTATATACTCATCAGACTGACTGCAGTATTGATGTATAAGTGATTGAGACTGTCTTTATTATCTTATAAAACTGAAACAGTAAATTAATCACATATTTCAACTGAGTTCACTTCATATTAGAAAGTTTCAATATCTGAATCTTTTCTCAATCAGAGTGTTGTACTCAATAATCAATTATCTGATATAATCAAAGAGTCTGAATAGTTATTTTATATATTGAACTTTACTGTGTTCTAACATTCTATATCATATTCAGTGATGTGATTGATTTGTTTATTTATTGAATATCATAGAATTATTATTATTATTTAGAGAAGATATAAATTACATTAATAATGTTTTAAATCTATAATATTTAAATTATTAGCTAATCTATTCAAAATTAACAGTAGTATTATTAAAAAGTATGACTAAAAAGTAATATTAAAAAGTATTATTAAAAAACATTATCTTTTATAAAATAAATGTAAAAGTTACTTAAGTAATCACTTTTATCTCATTCTTATTTCAAGAATCAGTTATCTCATTATTCTTTATCTCAATATTAAGATTCTTTATCAGTGTTTATATCATAAGTTGAATTACGTTAGTAATACAGAGAATATGATCTTTTTTATTATTTTAGAAATGCAAAGTCAATTTTTGCTCTAAGCTCTTCATTATAGTGTAGTTATTCACAGCATTATCAGTTATAATTATAAGAAGACTGAAACTAATATCTTAATAGTTATTTTTAATCATAGTTATTAATATCTCTGTTATATAATTCTCAGTATAACTACTGATCAATGATTTAAATTCAATTAATATCTCTTAATAAGTTCAGTTCTCATCAATATAATAATATATAACTCTTATAAATGCAAGATTATTTGTACTAGTTTATACATTCACTGTGAGAGACACTCTTCAATGATTCTTCAACTCTGATTCTAGATATTGTATATTAACTTTATAGTGTATCTCAAGATTAAACTGAAGACAGAATTGATATGAAATATAAAGATTTGAATTAGATATTTAAAGAAGTGTTCAGAATTCAGAGTTTTCAATTAATTAAAGAGAAAGATTCAGAGATATATATATATAAAGTAATTATTCACAGAAGTTATCAAATGAGAGTTATGAAATCAGAGTACTGATATATAATCATTTTCACATGATTTTCTTCAAATTAGAGAGTTAGTATTATTAAAAATTATTATCTGATAGAGTAACTTATCAGCTTAGTAGTAATTTTCTGATTATTTTTCTTTTATTATCTGCATTCTAATGACTTCAGATGTTGAAAAATTTCTTCAGAGCTATGATTAGTTTATAATAAATGTTTCTGAATAAAGTTACAGTGATTATAGCAGAGTGATAACTCTTCAGTAATCTCTAATATAATCTGTTGATAATTATTTCATAGTTTATCTCAGTATTTATATTGAGTTTTTCATAAATTTTATAATCTGAAATCAGATATGAAGAATGAAGTGATTATTTATTATAATTAAAAGAGAGCATTCTGTATTAAATTGTAAATAATATAGACTTTATAATTTACAGTGATTTCTTAAAGAGTTTATGAATCTTCAATAGAAGTAAAAGAAGTGAAAGAAGTGAATTCAGAAGATATAATAATAATTTAAGAAAGATAATAATTTATTTTTAATAACTGATCACTGATGTGTGTAAGAAGAATTAATATAAAAGAAAATAATCTTGTTTCTTAGCTTAATTATAATTTTAGTACTAACTCAGATTGAATATTATCAATGTATAAAAGTAAATAAATAATCTTGATTAATCTCTGTCATATTTCTTGAAATATATTAATATTATGAAAGAGAGTGTTATTAAATTACATTATCAGATAATATTATTAAAAATATATTAATATTATGAATATTAATGTTGAAAAAATGTTAATACTTATACATTATAGTGATTTGTGAATCATGATAGTTAAATATATATATATATATATATTATTTCTGACTTGATTACAACTTGTACAATAATTTTTAAAAACTCAAAATTAATTTCAATTATTAATAATTATGAACTTATAACTAACTAATATAAAAAGAAAAAAACTATTTCTACTTATTATCTTTCTACTCTTTCTCATTCTTCTTATTATTCTTTATAATTCACTTCTTATTCTTCTTCTTCTTCTTCTTCTTCTCATCTGAGATAATAATTATCTTAAAATCTCTCTTTACTGCCTTCTCAGAGAAGAGTTCTCACTGCTCTCTCTCAGTCAGATTAATCTGCATCTTAAAATCCTGCATTTTCTGATCTGCTGTCTCAGGTTTCATCTCAGTGATAAGTAGATTAATATACTCAGAGAGCAGAGCTATCTTCTTAATATTCTGAATTATAAAGTGTATTTGAGATCTGAATAAGATCTTAATTCTCTTCTTCTCTATCAGCTTCTGCTAATCAATTAGAGAACAGAAGTGTTATCAAAAATTATTATCTCTTAATAAATAAAAAACTTATCAGTTTTAACTTCTTTATCTTCTATTTTAACACTCTCTTAATCTTCTTCTATCACTGCTTATTTATAGTAACACTCTTTTTCTCTCTCTCTCTCTTTATCTTAGTCTTAAATCATTCTCAGAACATCTTCTGATCTTATTACTACTATATAAAACTCTTTACTATCTTCTTCTTCAATCTTTTATGAGTGACATTATCTGTATTATTTCTATACTTAGTTCAGTCTAAATCTATCAAGAGTGTTACTTAAAATTATTATTATTCTACTTTCTTACAGAGTCTCTTTAAGATATTATAATATATCTTATAATCTGTCTTCTCTTACTTAAACACCTTCTTCTTCTCTCTCTTCAATCTATAATAATACTCACGCGCCTTGATGATCTGCAGAATCACAGAATATTTGAAAAGAGATAATATAATTAATTTCAGTGAGTGTTAAAGAGAGATAAAGACAGAAGAGACAGTTAGAAATGATATAATAATAATGATAATAATAATAATAATGATAATAATAGTAATGATGATAGTAATAATGATGATGATAATGATAATGATGATAATGATGATGAAAGAGAAAGTGCATTGAAATATATTACTAACTTATCAAATATAAAGAGACTTAAAGAAAATATTAACAGCTTTCAGTGATGTATAGAAACAGCTACAGTGTTGTATAGTAATATTATCTTTATTTAATACATGCACTGTTGATATTCTTTGTATACAGTTATTATATAATCTGTATCAGAGATACATGCAGAAAACAGATCTTTATTACTAGAATAAATAGTTGCAGCAATTCTCTGTTTTTATATTATAAAGATAAGTTGTTCTCATTTCTTTCTTCTCTCATTTCTCTTCTTCAATCAATGACTAATTTCAAGCTGATATGAAAACTATTAAAACACTCTCAGAAACTGTCAAATTGAAGAGTATAGATTAATCAATTTTAAATACAGAAGAAATTAAATTATCTTCTACAGATTTAATTACTTATTTCTCTTTAAATAAAACAGTAGTCACATTCTCTTCTTCTCTCAATTAAATGAAACATGACCTGTGAAAAGTGAGTATCACACTAGATTATAATGATCAACACAGTCTTAGCACACAGAGCTGTATATATACAGTACATGCTGAACTGAGAGACTGTGTAAGTTGCAAACTGATAACAGCATTTCAGAGAGAGCTGTGCAGTGTGAAAAAGCTGTAATTCTCAGTTATATATGCAGAGAATGAATCACTGTAGTAAGTGTATGTGTATTGAAGTAACACTTTTTAATAATACTCAGTCTCTGATATGATGAAAATAGAGTCTCTTCATAAGATCTGTTTTTATCAGAAGTCAGAAAATGTTATATTTCTCAAGATCATCTTCATACATCTTATCTGTAAAATTGATGAAGAGAATCATTGATTTCAGCATTCTGTTCTTGATATCATTTAAGTGATAGCAGAGTTCACTCTGATCACACTTTTTAAGTATATATTTTCTAATTATTCACATTTATATAGATATATACTGATTATTTATTAGATAATGTTAAGATAATAACTTATCATGACTGTGTTACTCTCACTGTGAGAGATACACAGTTGATGATAAACATTGTAAAGACTCTGAGAAGTGAATATTTTAAGAGTCATTATTATTATTATTCTTCAATTATAGATGTATCATGTATGCAGTCAGAGACTATGACATCTACCTGAGAACTTTTAGTTCTCAGGGTTTTTCCTATATCTGTAAAGTAAACTATTATACATTCATCAATTTCAGATATGCAAAATCAGAAAATTTCAGCTTAGAATATAAAAACTGTTTACAAATTGCAGTGTTTCAACATCTTCTGATACTTTGAAATCATTTGACAATATCATAATAAAAGAAAAGAGAATACAGTCTTAAAGATAGACACATTAAAAGAAATAGAAAGGAATTAAAAGGAAAAGATAAAGTAAAGAGAGACTATAACAAAACAAATTATTAAAAGATAGTATATAGCTGTTTTAACAGACTATATCTGATTAATTTCCTCCTCTTCATATTCAGATATTTCTGAATTTAGTCATTTTCTTATAGCTGCTTGAGTTTCTGATAGAAAGTCTATTAAGTATTTAATTTCTATCTCAGTTAAGAATAAGAATCTTATATTTAATTAATTTAGATTATACTTCTCTTTCAATCTGACTCTGAGACTATTGTATAATACACAGTGCATTATAATATACTTAGAATTCTCATTTACATTGCAGAATAAGCATTCTATTGAATCAAATCTATCATCAAATCTTTGCATATAAGATTTGAAATAGTCATGTTCTAGTTTCAGCTGTATTATAGATAAGAATATTTTCTTTTTACACTTAATATAAGAAATCCCGCTCCTCGCGGATTCTTTGCCTCTATTTCTATCTCTTATGTAATCAATAGGGCTAGCGGCCCTTGGCTACACACAACTATATAGACTGGAGTTCGCGAATACTATTCATAACTCAGCTTGAATACTAATATACATTTAATCTCTACATTTTATCTTTCTACTGCAAACACTTCTAGTAGTTAACAGTATATATCACATCAAGCTGTAAACACTTAAATAATCATCTGTAAGCACTTATTCTTACATTTCAAGCTCAGTCAGTCAGCAACTGCCTGTTATAACTGAAAGAACTAGAAACTCACATACTTTAATCTCTGCAAATTCTACTGCAGACACTCAGAAGCAGTTATCTGAATCATGAATAACTTCTATAAAAGAAGTTTCAGAGAACTTATCAATCACTCACAGAACATCATTCTCTACATCTCAGACAGAGAAACTCTCTAAACTCATAAATAAATCAATCTCAGTGAAGAACATTCTTAAGCATCTCTTATAAAATCAAGCTATTTTTCTATAAGAAATGCTTACTATCTGTAAACACTCTCAAACCAAGTCTCTAGACATAATCTTCAGAGATATTTATGAATTAAAAAGAAACTTTCTTAAGCTGTAATCACTTAAAATCACTTATTAAATTATAATCTATAAAAGCTTTTGTGAGTTTGTATTTGAAATTGACTCACAAGTTCAGCTATGTGATATGAAAGATGAAGAAGCTATCATCTATACAATGATAGATCTCTATTATACTGAAGTCAAGAACTGACTGAATCATCTAGAGAATGATTATAAGAGATCTCAATGATCTGTTCTCAAGATCTATCTAAAGAATAAGTTAAGAGACTCTGTAAGCTGAACAGAGAACATCTGAGCTGTAATTATCAATATTAGAAAAAGAGATAAGAAATCTGATAAAGACTACTCACAGCACTTTATAGAATTATGATATGAATTAGAGTCTGTGAAAACAGAGCTCTGAAACAAGATCTGAATAATGATATTTATAAAGAGACTGAATAAAGATATGTAGAATAAGCTCATTGAGTAAGACTCTAAGCTCTTAACTCTGAAGAAACTGATGACTCTTATTCATCACTTACAGATTACTGTGAGAGTCACAGACTCACAGAGAGCAGATCACTGATCAGCTCTGTAAGAGTCAGAATAACAGAGAACAGATTTATCAGAAAAAGATAATAAAATACAGAGAGATTTGTATCTGACTGCTGAGTAGAGAGAGAGAGCTTTATAAGCTTCTATAAACAGAGTGTATAATAGAGAGATTAAGAAAAAGAGACTCTACTTTATCTATTCTAAATCAGAATATCTCTGTATAAACTATCTGAATAAATTAAAATAGAAATTTGAGAAGTCATAGACAGAGTCAGTAACAGTCTTCTTAAGAGTCTTGAAGCTGATATCTGAATCTGTTACTTCTCTGATGAAAATGCTTACTTATAGAGAGAGACTGCATCATGATACTGCTACTCTATAAGTATGAGAAGTATTAATAAACTCAGAATCTCAGGTCACTGTAATGTCTCTAAAGCTCATGAAGTGAATGAGTTGAAAGATGAAGACTGAGAATCTGCTCTTATAATAAGTAGAATATAAGAACTCAGATCTGAGAGCTGAGAGACTTATAAGAGCTATCTTTGAATTACAAGATCTCTCTGAAATCTGAAGAAGATTTACAGAAACTGTGATTATTACAGATATTACAGATAATATGTATTTAAGACTTGTATAACTTCAAAGACATAATTCACACATAGCTGTCTGTAAGTCAGATTTATACTTTCAATCAGTGTTGATAGACTCACTCACAGAGATAGAAACAGTTGATACTGTAGAGTTAATTAGAGAAGACAAGCTTATCTATATAATGACTTTACAAGTATCTGAGAATCTCATAATCATGAAAACTGAGCTTCAGATACTAGAGAAATACTGAGATCTTATAGAGATGTTCAGCTCAGCTAAGACAGCTGAGCTTTCTTCTCACTGTAAGAAGAATCTGATAATAGATTTGATAGAAGAACAGAAACTCTTCTGAGAATTAATCTATAAGCTCTCTCATTATAAGACAGAGGTCTTACAGACCTATATGAAGAAGAATCTGAAGAATGACTTTATTTAATCTTCACAGATCTCTGCAGAAGCCTCTGTAATATTTATAAAGAAGAAGAATGAAGATCTCAGATTATATATAAACTACTGTAATCTGAACTTCAAGATAATAAAGAGTCACTACTCTCTGTCTCTGATTGAGAATGTAATCAATTATCTCACAGAAGCTGTCATATTCACACAACTGAATATAATTAATGTATATACACAGCTGTGAATACAGTCTGAGAATGAATAAAAAACTGTCTTTAGAATCACACTGAGATTGTTTGAATATCTAGTGATGTCTTTTGATCTGACTAATACTTTCACAGTATTTCAGTCTTTTATCAATAAAACACTTCATGCATATCTGAATATCTTCATAATAATATATCTGAATGATGTAATGATGTACTCTGTGAAAAAGAAAGAACACACTGAGCATGTATAAAGTATGTTGAAGATCTTAGATGAGACAGAACTATATATTAAGCTCATAAAGTACAACTTCAGTGTCTGTCAGATTAATTTCCTAGAATATGTAATTATTACAGATGATATTCAGATAAAATCTTCACAGATTGAGACTATTCTATCCTGACTGAAGTCAACTAGTATTCATGAGATTCAGATCTTTCTAAGCTTTGTGAATTTCTATAGATAGTTTATCTTTGTATTCATGAGAATCTTCTTAACTCTTACAGATATACTGAAGAATGAAAATAAGAAGAAGTCATTCTATAAATAGAGAATGAAAAGATTATTAAGAAGAAAGAACTGTGAGAACTTTCTTATCTCAGAAGCTTGTGAGATCTTTACAAGATTAAAATAGATATTCACAGACACAGTGATACTATTTCACTTTGATTTCTTACTCTTAATCAGATTAAAGACAGATATCTTCTTCTTTACAATTTCAGAAATAGTCTTATAACTACAGTTAAATGAGAACTGAGTTTCAGTGATCTTTTTCTCACAGAAGATGCAATCTGCAGAGATTAACTATGACATTCATAATCAGAAGCTTCTTATAATAGTGAAATTCTTTCATTACTAGTATTACTACTTCAAGAATCTCATAATAGTGATTACTGTTAGAACTGATCATGACAGCTTATAACAGTTTACTTCAATCAAGAAACTCTCACAGCAGCAGATTTACTGAGCTTAGAGACTAAGTAAGTTCTGATTCAAGATAGAACATATCAAGAGAACTAAGAACTCAGCAGACAGACTCTCTCACAGATCAGACTATATTAAGAAGACTCAGATAACAGATATAGAGAGACTAGAGAAGATAGAAAAGCTTCACAGAATGCTCAGACTGAGTGTTATAAAGAGATTAACTGAAGAGTCTCTCAATTCTCTGTGAGAGAAGAAGAGAAAGAAAGAAAAGAAGTCTATGTAACTACTTTCTACAATACTGAGAGTCAACACTCTGAGAATCTCTGCAAGAATTCTTGAAGAGAGTATCTATAATCTGAAAAATTTGCAGATTTTGAGAAGCACTGTGAAAGACCTGATGTAAGAGAAAACAGAGTATAAGTCTTTATAAGATCTTCTATTCAGATTGTCTGAACTATAACTGAAGAATGAATATACTCAGTATATTCAGAAACTGCTCACAGCAGAAATCAACTCTGCAGAAATAAAGAATTAAAGAGACTTAAATAATCTCTTGCAAAGAGAGGGTCAGATTTATATACTCATGAATGAGTTTCTATGTATAGAACTCATTAAAAGGCATCATAACTCTTCTCTAGCAGATCATTTTACAGATACTAGAACTCATGAGTTACTTATAAGAAAATACTTCTGACTGAAGATACAAGAACTTGTAAAGAAGATAGTGAATTCTTATACTATTTATCAGAATTCATAAGTAATACAGTTCAGACTATATAAAGAACTTACTTCTCTACTTATTCTGCAGAAATCTTGAGAATAGCTAGAAATGAATACTCTTGTGAGTCTCTCTGAAAGCAAGAACATATATAATACCTGCTTTGACAGTGTGCTAATGATAGTGAATCACTTTATCAAGATAATATACTTTATACTCATCTATAAGAACTTGAAGTCAAAGAATTTAACTTACATCTTCATTCATAATGTAATTCAGTTGCATGAATTATCTGTAAATATTATCTCAGACAGAGAATCAATCTTCACAGAAGAGTTCTGATCTGATCTGATAACTATACTGAAGATTTCATAAGATCTAAGCATAGCTTTTCATCAACAGACAGATGATCAGACAGAACATCTGATAAGTATATTGAAACAGTATCTGTAGTACTTTGTCAATTATAATCAGAATAACTGAGTGTATTGATTACTACTTACAGAGTTCATATATAATAACTTAAAGTATATCAGCACAGATAAAACTCTCTTTGAGATACTCACTGAGACTTATTCATGAATGATCTTGATGAACTCATGAGAGTACACTATAGAGTGTGATGATGTCTGTGAACAGACTGAGAGAATTCAAGAGATTCAGAAGAAAGTCTGTGAATTCTTGAGAAAGACTCAAGAGTATCAGAAGAGATACTATGACTTTAAGCATATTATAAAGAGTTTCAAGAAAGATAATAGAGTCTGACTGAGTCTAGAAAACATCATTATATAAAGATCTAGTAAGAAGCTGAATCTCTTACAGACAGAGTCTTGTAAGATTATGAAGAAAGTTAGCTTACAGTTTTATAGATTGAAACTGTCATCTAAGTTACAGATATATAATATTTTTTATATCTCTTTACTCTGTGAATATAAGAAATTCTTAGAAGAGAACTCTGTGACTCATCACTCTGTTTATGAAACATTAGAGAGTGAAAGAGAATATCAGATTAAAGAGATTATTAACTTAGAGAAGTAAGATTATAAGCTCTAGTTCAAGATTCAGTGATAAGAGTATTCTGATAAGATGAATAAGTTCACTTAAGAATCATTCAGACAGATAAGATATCTGCAGAAGCTGAGATATAACTTTCATATTATGAATTCTGATAAGTCAGAATGATACAGTCTTCACTAAGAACCTGATTATAATAAAGATATTAACACTGTCATTTACAAATTCTAGTCTATAAGATGATAAGTTTCTACTGAGATAAACAGTCTACAGTATATATAAGAGAAGAAGAAATCATATTCTCATTAAAGCTAAAAAACAAGAAAATAAACAGGGCTGTAAATACAATTTAGAGACTAATAAAGAAAAAATAAAGAAAATTCATATTCATATTATTAATACTTATAACACTCAAATTCCTTATAACTATCAATTTTCCTCTTTAAAGAAGCAGAGAGTATTATACTCACAGTACAGACAATTATTGCATTTAATATAAAAACTGTCAGAAATGCACAGACTTCAGAGAAGTCAGATATCAGAGTATATACAGTTATAGTAGAATCTTGAGAGCTGACTGTCTGCACATATGATCAGATACTTCTTATAAAGCTGTGTTCACTTCTTCAGTTATACTGAAGTATTCAGCCTGAAAATAATTGATATACAGAGAGAGAGCTCATCTGCTCAGATCAACTCTTATTATAAATTCATAATATTCATATTATCTTGATTATCTGAATTTTACAGATACTCAGAGACTCATCTCTCATTGATAATGAGATTGCAGAAATGCACTGCAGCGCGAGAATCATTGATAGAAAACCTAGATATATTTATATATATCTGATCAGAGATTGTACAGATAGAGAAGAAGTAATTATAGATCTACAGAGCTGCAGAAGATACTGACAACACTGAGAGCTTTGCAAGAACTGTCAGCTAGAGTCTGTAAGAAATTACTTATAAGAAGACTTATAGCAAAGAAAGAGACTGTGCTGCTTAAAGTCAGAGACTGATCTGAGAAAGAAATGAGATAAGCTGCTGACTCAAAGATCAGATGCAGTGATAAGACTGAGAGAAGTGAAGATATAATTATAAACAGCAGCATCTCTGCTTCATCAGTCAGTAAAAAGTAATCAGAGAAGTTACAGAGACACTTATAAGAAGCTCAGCAGCAGTCAGATATTATTTACAAAGATATTGAAATTGAAAAAATTTTTATTCTTGAGAAGTTCTTAAATCAATATACAGATATTGTTAGAAACACTCTCTCTCTATTATCTGAGTGAAAACACTTCACAGATGAATGAGAATACTCACAGTTTATAAGAATGAAAGCTGTTATAAAAAAAGAGAAAAGAAGATGAGATTCTGTGAACAGATCTGAGATATTTATACTACTTTAGAGAGATTTGCTTACACTGTGAGTAATTCTACAGAACAGTCAGATCACTCTAATAAATAAGAGTAATTATGAATCACAGATCTGAATCTTTCTATATAACTATAAAGAGTGATTGCAGACTGCAGACATCTTGATTCTATAATTCTATAAAGTTAGTGAAAGAATGAAAAATTCCTCACAATTCTACAGTGTCAAAGAACAATGATTTGTGAGAATAAGTGAAAGATTAACTCATAAATATTTCTCTTTGATCAGAGTGATCTTATAGAGAGTGATTCATCTGTGAGATGAATCTGTGTAATAATTATATAAGAATCTTGTAAAAATAATTAAGAGTCAATCAGAACTCTTTTATATGAAAGATATAAGATGAATCTGTATAATAGTTAGAGAAGAATCTGTAGATTATAAAGAATCTTATGAAATAAGAAACTGAGTGACAGACTCTTTTTTCTTTATAATAATAAGAAATTTTTTCCTCACTGAGATTTTTTATAGATATGAAGAGTTTTTAGTGAGTATCACTGCAGTGCTGAGCTGATTTTATGAAGTCACTCAGTGAAAGACTTTATAGATGAAGTCTTAGAGAGAAAGAAGTATGTAAGAAATTTCACTTCTCACAGATTCTTTATCTCTATTTCTATCTCTTATATAATTAATAGAGCTAGCAGCCCTTGACTACACACAACTATATAGACTGAAGTTTGCAAATACTATTCATAACTCAGCTTGAATACTAATATATATTTAATCTCTACATTTTATCTTTCTACTGTGAACACTTCTAGTAGTTAACAGTACATATCACATCAAGCTGCAAACACCTGAATAATCGCCTGCGAGCACTTATTCTTACACTTAATTAAACAAGATTTTCACTTGAGTTTTATTTCAAATTTTGAATAATGTATACTCTTCTTTTGTTTCTGCCAGCTTTCATTTTACTTGTCTAAACAAGATTCTTTTATTTTTCTCTTTATAAAAGATCAGAACATAATTTTTTGAATAGATCTGCTTAATTCTGAACCTTTTTTTGCAGCTGAATTAGCCAATTTATTACCATGAATATGTGGTTCGGAAGAACGTACGACCGTCGGATAATAACGCGGCCGCTTCCGAACTACTAGCATACGCGGCTGCTTCCGAACTACTAGTGTACGCGTACAAGTGTAAAGGGGCCATAGCAGCCGCTAATTAAATTAGCATACAATATTACAATATATAAGAAGCCGGTGTACACCTGTAATTGTACACTGGCTTAAGCAACCTTTGAATCACATCTGATAGCATGTCTAAAAATCAGTGAGAAGCACAGACTTCTTCAGAGCATGATAATTTCATCTATGAAGTGATTCATAGTTATCATGTCAGTGTGATTCTAGAATGTCTTAAAAGATAGTGTATAAAGAGTAGTGAGTAAAAGAGCATTCAATTGATACTGCTTCACTTGTTGAGAAAAAACTTCATACTCAGGCAAATGCCATGTATACAAATGAATGAGATGTGAGAAAAGAAATGAGAGTGATGAATCAGATTTAAAGAAGTTCACTCTCTACTTAAAAGAAGAATAAAAGAAGAGAGATGATTATCATCAGAGTTGTATAATGATAACAGTAATATAGTGATATAATAATATAGTGATATAATGATACAGTAATATAACAATAGACATTATACAATCAATGAGAAATCACTGAAATAAATATCTTTTCTAGCTGATATGAACAACATTCTTCTCTGCTATCTGAACTGAAAGATATGTAGAATCTCTCAGAGAATTTACTTGAAGCAGTAAGAAAAGTAGCTGAAATCACTGAACTGAAATTGAATCTCTGTATATGTATAAGGATTTTAAATGAGATTGAGGTCTTGCATATACAGTGACAGACTGAGATGAAAGTTAAATAACAATTGACATTTACTGCAGATTAAGTATTTACTATAAAGAGCTTCACTGACATAATCATCATCATCAATAAGAATAGAGAAAATCAGATCTTAGACTTACAGCAGAAGATCAAATATTTACATAGATAAATAACTATATCAAATCTAGAGATTTTATCATGATTATTTATAATCTCTTCAGAAGTATATACATTATCAGAAATCACTGTGCAGAATGAGAATCTGAGTATGAAATATATTAAGCTGAAAGATCTGCTGAAGCTATCAAGCTTCAATAATAACTGAAAAAATAATGCTGTAATTAGCTGACTAAGTCAGATGCAATTATATTATCAGATTAAATATAAACTCATAGACAGACAGTTAACAGAATTTTAATAAGTCTTAAGATCTGCTGTGTTTCTACACAGAAAAGTGAAGTTATTATAAATGACTGATGAAAAGATGAATCTCACAGACTCAGAGTGATATTTATTCTTATAAATATGAAATAAGTTTTTTAAATGAATCTTACACAACTTTGAGAAAGTGAATATATAAGACAAGTGTTATAAATACTTCACTGAGTGTAGATAAGTGAGTAATCTTACATTGTACTTCACACACTTCATGTAAGAGGCCTACGCCGAATAGATCGGTATAATATTGATAGGTCTTATATAACAAAGATAAAACATTAGAGAAGGAAAGAAGAGAAAGTGCAAGAATCAGTGATTGAGGTGGATATTTATACATGTATGTGATGGTGTACATGGTGGAGCTTCAGGGCGGAAGAATATATGTGTGTTCATAGCAGCCGAGGATCGGCGATTGGGAATGGCTGAGAATCAGAGTGTACATTCATAGCAGCCGTGGATCGGCGATCAGGAATGACTGAGGATCAGAGTGTACGCGTTCGTAGCGGCCGCGGATCAGCGATCAGGAATGGAAGAATCTATGAAGTGTAATGAAATAGTCTATATGATTGATTGGGCGCAGCCCGCCACATTAGCCCCCTCTTTCCAGAAGCAGTTCCCATCAGTCAAGGGCCGCTGTTTCAGATAATGCAGAACTCAGAGTCCAGATCAGTTGATCATAGCCAACTCATTTTATCAGATATTGTCAGCTGCAGCTGCAGAATCTCTTATCAAGAATGTCTTCAATCTCTCACTCAAGCTCATTATCTTCTTCTATGATGCCTGGCAGCTGTCAGTCAGAAGTCAGCTGAGAAGGGAATGAATCAGTGATAGTGTGATGAAGCAAGCTTGTGTGAAATACATCATGAATCTCTGATGATGTGTCAAGACAGTAGTTATGACTATCTAGAACTTCTATCACTTTATACCTGACATAGTGATAGTCTAGTGTACAAGATGAATGTGTGATTTGTATATTCTTGAGATTCAATCACACAAGGTCTTCTATCTTATACTGCTCTGTGAGATCTCATTGAATATTGATTTGATCTTCTTGATCTTATTTCATAATTGTCATAAAGGCCTCTGCTCAGTCATGAATATCTCAGAGCTTTGTTACTATATTATCAGCAATCTGAATCAGACTGTGAGAATTTGATATGAACTGTGTAATCTCTAGAAGATTCAACACTTTCATGTGATACTCATGTGTAAGAAAGAACAGGCTTATATCTGTTGAAATAACATCTCAATCATTGATAGCAATCTCTGTGTATAGAAGAAGATTATATCAATTATCTTGTGAATAATTACAGAACTTATGAAGATAATTCTTTATAGTCTGAATTATTCATTCTGATACATCATCAATCTCAGAGTGATAGACAGTTGACAGATAGCATGTAATCTTGAGAACTTGACAGATTCTTATTCAGAGAGCACTCATGAATTAACAGTTTTAATCTGATACTATCAATCTCAGCAATTCATGTATTCAATAGAATGAACTCTGTAAGAAGGCTTCAGTGACTTGTTCAGTGTTCATCTTATCACAAGATTTTAATATTACACTCTTACTCAGTTGATTAACAATGATCAGAATGTTTCTGCAGTTCTTACTCTCAGATAAATCAATAGTGAAGTTAATTACTACATCTTATCAGATTCTATCAGAGATATTGAGTGATTTCAGTAGATCTTTTCTACAGTTCTTTCATGAGATAATAGAAGAACAGTAATTGCAGTTTTAAATGAAGTATCTGATGCTGTTTAATATCTCAGATCAGTAGAATTCTCAGAAGATCATTCTATACAGTTGCTTATAACCTGAATAACTGATTATATGTGAATCATGCATCTCTTGCATTATCTGAGTGTGTAAGAATTTGAAGTGAGAGACTCAGCATCATTCACAGAATTATAGAGTATTATTGTTATTAATTAAGTATTCTGAGATATTGATTCTGATACATAGTTCTGAGGGAAATCAGAGTGCTTCTTAACATACTGCTTCAGTGAGAATCTGAAGAATTTCATCAGTCTGAACTGTTATATGTCATAGTTCATTCAGTGTAGAGAAAGTGAAGATATTGATATCAGTTCTAATTAAAGAAGTATATATGATGCTGTGAGTCATTCTATCTTAATCAATTAATATCTTCAGATTCAAGAGCTGATGCTCTCAGTTCATTCAGTGAGTATCTGTTACATCAGATAACATATCTTACTCTCATTGTGAGAGAGCATCTGTCATTGAGTTCTAGCTGTTAGAACAGTAGTGTATTATAAAATGAAAGCAGCTTAGAAACTCAGATCATCACATCTGTTGTTTAGTAAGTTTACAGATAGTTATGAAGTATTTGAGATTCTTATGATCTATAACTATCTTAAATTTGAAGATACTTTGAAGTTCAGAGTTCCATTCTTCTAAACAGTGTATAATTATGAGAAGTTTCTTGTCATAGATCTTATAATTGTATTCAGTGAGACTCAGTTTCTTAGACATGAAAATACATGATTGTAGAACATCTTCATTATCATATTATAATATCACTTCTTCTATCATGTAGTCAGAGAAATCAGCTTCAACAACTGTTTTATGATCAGAATCAAATATTATCAGCAGAGAGGTATTAATAAATATCTTCTTCATCTGTGTAAATACAGCTTCAGTGTTCACTGATTATTGAAATACTGAGTCTTTCTTAGTAAGATCTGTAAGTGATCTCATGATATCTGAGAAGTTTTGTATAAATTGCTGATAGAAGTTAGTAAATCTGATGAAGCTTTATATATCTTTCACAGTATGCAGAGCTTTTCATTCAAGAATAGCAGAGACTTTCTCAGAATTCATTCAAATTCCTTTATCAGCTTCTATAATAAAACCCAGATACTTGATACTCTTGACTTCAAAATCATACTTATTAATATCTATCAATAGTTCTGCTTCTTGTAGCTGTTGTAATATCTTTTGCACATATTTCTGATATTCTTTTCTGAATTCATCAGTGAAGATGAGAATGTCATCTAGATAAGTAGATACAAACTTATCAAGAAAGTCTCAGAGTGCTCAGTTAATATACTTCTGAAATGTACTGAGAGCATTAGCTAGTTCAAAGAGTGTGACTATTCATTCAAAGAGGCCATAATGTGTTCAGAATGCTGTAAGCTATTCATCTCCTTTGATGATATGAATCTTATGAAACATGGTGATGATATCTAGTTTTATAAATCATTAAGCTCACTCAATCTGTGCTAGAGTTTCATTGATGAGAGATAAGAGATATCAATCTTTCTTTATCAATCTGTTCAGACCTCAGTAGTCCATGCAGAATTGAAGTTCTTCACCTGATTTCTTTGCAAAGAGAATAGAGGCTGTGATGAAGAAGTTGTTAATATATATAAATTCTTTATTCAACAGATCATTGAGTGTCTTTTGAAGAAGAAGAAGTTCATCTCAGAACATGTTATAAAGAGAGTCTCATAATAATTCAGAGTTCTTATCATTCTTTTTCTCTAACTTGATACTGTGATTCACTTCAGAATCTTGTAAGAAGAGTATGTTTATAATATTATCTTGTTAAAAGACATCTAGATATTCATGATATTATTGAGAGAGTTTTATATAAGAATCTGTTATTGTAATATGAGATAACTTTTCTAGAGTCTTTTTAATATTGATCAGACTGATGAAATAGATTGATACATGATCTTACTGTCAGTGACTCTGTCAGTGATTTTGATAATGACTTCTTTTTCAGAGTATTTCATATGCATTGACAGAGATCTGTGTCAGATTCATAATCTTGTGAATATCATCTTTGTGAACTCTATCATTGTTAGGGAATATCAAGCTTCTGTTTCAAGCATTTAATAAGATATCTTGTTCAGATAGTCAGGCAAGTTCTAACATAAGATTATAATCAAGATTATTAACTTCATATGCATAGACATCTTCACATTGATGTTCTTCTACATCTATGGTCAGCTTTATCATGTAACAGGTACAAATGTCTTTTGAATCATCAAATTCTGTAAGAAGTCAGGGTTTTGATAGAGGAATATACTGAAGATTATAACATCTTACAACTGAAGATTTTATCATTACATAGTGACATAGATCACTGTCTATCATGGCCTTCATATTATACATGTTATTAATCACAGTGAATACAAGAATTACATTCATTGTCATCTTCTCTTTAAATTATTATTATCTGATCTCTTCAAGCTTCTGTTTATAAATTTGAATAGAAGCTAATCTTTTCTCTGTTTCACTGAGACATTCTTATAGTTATTCTCTGAATCTTTCTCTAATGCAATGTGATTGGCGCGGACAGGCACTGATTCATTCTTTGAACAAGGAGATACATAGATTGATCAGCAGTTAGAAGCAATGTGTTCTGATCAGTTACAGTTGATACATACTCTACATTGACATTGATCAGTGACTTCTTCAGAAGTGATCTCAGGGACTTGAAAGCCTGTTCAGATGATGAAGATTCTTGCTTATGTATAGACATTTGAGTCTACTCAATTCATAGCATCTGTATCATTGTTATTCCTTGATATGAGTGTATAAGTCACTGAGGTGTAATATCTTCTGTCACTGTTCTGTATGTTCTTGAGCTTGGTAAGACAGTCATTCATTGTTCAGAGCTGTGTGCAGAAGCCTTCATAAGTTGAGTCTTTGTCTATGCTTACAAGAATCTGTAAGAGTTTGAAAGTCAATGTCTTCTTAAGTATGCTAATCTTCATTCAATCCTCTCAAGACTGATCATCTGCTTCTAGAATCTTAGTGTTGAAGTCAGAGATGAATGTTGTAAGAGAAGTGTTTCTCTGTCAGACACTCTGTAATCAATCTAATACTTTCTGTTGCATGGCAGTGTCTCAGAACAGAATATTAAGATATTTCATAATATTGTCAGAAGTTCACAACACTGGTTCACATACTTTCATTCATGAATGAAACTTCTGTTTTGCATGATTCTTCAATCATTCATCAATATATCAATCTTGATTGATTAATGAACTGATGAAATCTTCATATACACTCAGTTTCATGAGCATTTTCATTCTTCATGATGAGTAGAGAGTGAGATCAGAAGCATTGAAATATGTAGAAGCATCTAAGCATTCTTTCAATGCTTTTATATTTGATTCTGTAGATGTTGAAATTGTATGAGTTTCTTGTTATGATAATTGTTAAATCTCTTCATATTGATGTTATTGAGTTGTATGTATATCAGCTATTTATTGTTATTATAGTTTCAACATTGCTCAGAGTTACTGTGACACTGTGTCTATGCTCATGTTCAAGAGTTTCATATTATCATTAGACATGATTATATTGATTGTCAGATGTATGATATCTGTGGAATCTGAAGAAGTGTAATCATATTCTTATACATCTGAGTGTCAGAACTCTCAGGTCTTTCACTGATGTTCTCTTGTATGTAAGATCTTATTCTCTTCATAAGATCTTGTTACAGGGCCAGAGTGACTGATGAGCAAGCTTCTATCTGAGAACTTGATGTTCACTTAACTGTGTGACTGTTTCTCTATTTCTTACATGTCATTACATGTTCAGATATCTCTCAATGAATAATCATTTCTAATAAGAAGACAATGAACATTTTATAGTGTAAGAAGCCTACACTGAATAGATCAGTATAATATTGATAGGTCTTATATAACAAAGATAAAACATTAGAGAAGGAAAGAAGAGAAAGTGCAAGAATCAGTGATCAAGGTGAATATTTATACATGTATGTGATGGTGTACATGGTGGAGCTTCGGGGTGGAAGAATATACGCGCGTTTGTAGCAGCCGAGGATCGGCGATCGGGAATGGCCGAGAATTGAAGTGTACATTCGTAACGGCCGCGGATCGGCGATCGGGAATGGCCGAGGATCGGAGCGTACGCGTTCGTAGCGGCCGCGGATCGGCGATCGGGAATGGAAGAATCTATGGAGTGTAATGGAATAGTCTATATGATTGATCGGGCGCAGCCCGCCACACTTCAGTTTACACTATCTCATATTAAATGAAGAGTTTTTAACATCTTTCTGTTTACAGATCTTTATTCATAGTCTTACATTCAAGTTAAGAGCAGAATAAAAATGCTTAACCTTGTAATCAGATATGATGAAAGAAGTATACAATATTCTTATTATACAGAAATAAGTGAGTCAATTATAACAGAAAATACTGTAATCAAGTATGTCTCAGCAGAGAACAGATAATCAGACTTCTATAATACAAGTCACACACTCAGATATGATGAATTTAGATCTGAATATCATTGCTAAAGTGCTGAATTCTCTGAAAAAGAAATTCTCTGAGTGAAAATCTTGATATTACAAGCATTGAGCTTGCTTCAACTGTAGACATTAAAATCATGATACAAAAGATTGCACTCAGTGTGTGCAGTCAAGAGAAGCAAGAGAGTCAAAAAACTAGTAGAATCAGTGAGCTCAGAGGCACTTGCTGATATTCTATGAAAAGTCTTCAAAGTGAAAGAGATGCCTGTATTAGATGACTCTCTGAATTCTATAAATGTAAAGAAGAAGCAGGCTTCTGAATAAGGTGCAGATGAGAATGATGAAGTGAATACTCATCTCAATGTCTTAAGATCTGAAATATTAATATATAGAGAGCACTTGAGTAAGAATTGAGAGATAACTGTAAAAGTGTTAGCAGATATAGAAGCTTCTATACAATATATTGATAATTATATAATCTGAAGATTGAAAGAGGTTTATCAAGTGAAGAATCTCTGATGTATAAGATTATCTGATAACTAATATTTGATATCATCTGCAAAAGTAAGAGTTCTCTTGCATTTCAGAGAATGATCTTGCTATATTTAAGTGTGAGAGCTGCAGAATGTGAAATACAACCTTATTCTTGAACTTAATTAATTTCAAAGATTCAATTCACAGATTCAATGATGTACATGTTATATACAGTTGACTGATAGAAAGAAAATGATTCATACAATTCTATCAACTGATATGAGAAGAACATTTCATGCCTCTGATATAGAAGAATTAAATCTGCTTATGTATTAATAAGCAAAGAGAATGATTTATAAAATCTCATCTGAAAGTATTCTGTATGTTATACAGAACTCAGAAGTGAAGAAAATCAAGATAAAGAATATACAGAAGAATAAGCATATGAAGAAGCTTCTGAAGAAGTATAGAAAGATCTTCTGAACAGATCTTTTATCAGAATTGTCATCAGAACAAGGATTTGTATATGAGATTGATACAGAGAATGCAAAATCAGTCAATCAGAATGCATACTCTCTGTCACAAACATATCTCAAAGAACAGAAGTATCAGATCACAGATCTTCTAGAATGTAATCTCATACAATTCTCATCAAGTGTGTGAGGCTTTTCAGTTCTATTCATGAAAAAGATGAGTGAAGAGTGATAAATGTATATCAATTATTAAGCACTTAACAAGCTTATAATCAAGAATGAATATTCACTGTCACAGATTCAACAACAGTTGAATACAGTTGAAAATGTCTGATATCTATTAAAGATTGATCTTCTCTCAGAATACTGACAGATCTGTGTAGATGAACTGTCAGTTTCATGAACTGTGTTTAATACATAATAAGAAAAGTTTGAATTTCTAGTAATGTCATTTAATCTGATAAATACACTCATCATCTTTCAAACAATGATGAATACAATTCTTAATAAACAGAATAGAATCTCATGTCTTATATATCTCAATAATATCCTAGTCTTTTCAAACTCATACAATGAACATCTGAAGTATCTTGATGAAGTGCTTACAACTCTGACAGAGCATAAGCTCTACATCAAATTAATCAAGTGTGTGTTTGAAATGAAAGAGTTGAAGTTCATGAAACATATAGTGAGTGATGACTGTATACACCTCATTTCAGAGAAATTGAATATTATAGTGAATTAATCACAGCTGAGAAACATATATCATGTATAATAGTTTCTTGAGTTGATCTTATACTACTACAGATTCATCAAGGATTTTGCATGAATATCTGCATCACTTTCAGATCTCTTAAGAGAAATGAATGCAAATCTGTGAAAGAAGAAGTTTTGTTCAATTATCTGAAATACTGTGTGTGAAGAGGCTTTTCTCACACTGAGAGAATATGTAATAACATTCTCAGTGCTTATTCAATCAGATCATGATAAACCTTTCTACATCAAGATAAACATATTTAAATGAGCTATTGAAGACACTCTTCTACAGATGAGTAAGAATGACAAGCTGCATCTGATAATATATAATAGTAGAAAACTATTGAGCGCTGAGCTCAATTACTCAGTGTATGAAAAGAAATTGCTAGCAATCAAGCACACACTAGTATTATGAGATAGATATATTGATAACAGGCATATAACAACAGTGATCACAGATCATGAAAGCCTTATCTATCTATAATCAATGATAAAACCTTTCAAATGCTTAGCATGTTGAATCTCAGAGTTTCAAGCATATAATCTTCATATCAAATACTGAAAGAAATTGAACATAGTGATGTCTGATATAATCAGTTACAGACTCAATTTCATGAATGAGAGTTCTGTGAACCAGGCACAAGAGATATTCACATTAAACACACTGAGAGAATGCAAGAAATCAGAATGAGTGAACATCATGATCTCTTACTTGAAGAATGACAAGATGTCAGATGACAAGCATCTCACAAGAGTAGTAGAAGAGATGCTTTCAAACTTCAAGCTGAGAAAATTGAGAAAGAAAAACAACATTGTACTTTATCACAATCTAGAATATGCAGAAGCTCTCTATCTAGAATCTTCATTTTAACATGACTTGATAGCTCACATGCACAAAGAATTCAGCTACTTAGAAAGCTCTGAACTCATGAGTGTACTCAAATCAAGAGTATACTGGCCAAGCATGACTGAGGACATCCAGATGTACACTCACAAGTGCTTGAATTGTCAGATCACAAAAGAATCTAAGAAAGAGTTAGAATATAAGAAAGTGTAATATTAGATGAAGTGTATAATACAACTATTTAAATGATGAGAAATGAATCTCATAGACATATTGCTGTGAACATCAAATAAAAATCAATGAATAATCACTGCTATTAATTACACTACTGACTGACCAGTCATGAAAGCAGTTTCAGAGATGATAGAGAAGATGATGACAAAGTTTCTATATAATGAGATCTATGTTAACTATGAAATACTGTGTGAGATTTTAACTGATAACAGTGCAAACCTCATAGAAGAAGTGATGAGACATTTTATAAGTCAGTTACAGACAAGACATTGTAGAACAACATCATATCACTCATGAATAAATGAAAAGATGAAACACTTGAATGAAATCTTGAGTAACATGCTGATAAAATATCTAGTGAGCAAGTCTATGAGATTATGAAATGAATATCTCAGTCAGGCACTATTAGTCATGTGAATTTAACAGCATGCAGTCTTCAAGCATTCATCATTCTACCTGTTGTATGGATTGCATCCGCGCATCCCGGAGAATGCTTTGAAAAAGATGAGAAAGAGAACAGCAGTTGCAGATGCAGCAGAAACAGCAGTTGCAGACACAACAGTCACAGACACAGAATCAAGATTGAAAGAAATCAGCCATGCACATGCAAAAGCTAATGAGTTACTTCTGAACTGAGCAATTCAATCAAAAAGAATACAAGACTCACTTATTAAGAAATCAAGTCTCAAGATAGAAATGTGAGTTCTTGTATATAATGAGAGTTCTGAGAAGTTTCAATCTAGATGGTTTAAGTTATATAAAATACTCAAATCACATTCTCTGAGAACATACACATTGAAAGAATCAGAGAGATGAGTCTTATACAACTTAATCAATGATTCATGACTTGTGAAAGTAAAGATGTAAGATCTGAGTGAATTATGATTATTCACAGCACTATCATCAGTATTGAAAAAGAAGAGACTTACAATTGAAAAGTCTCACAAAGTAAGAGAAATCATAGACACTTACAAATCAGATGATCTCACTTATTTCAATCTTTTCATAATTATAAGAAAAGAATGAGAAGAAATGAAGAAATCAGATAAACACTACACTTTAATAAATAATGAGACTGTAGCTGGTTGTATAATAATACACTGCAGACAGTAAGTACAACACAGTAAAGAGTAGTCTCAAAGTGACAGACTTACACATAAGTCAGATTGCAGAAGAAAAAGAAATTCAGAGTTGAATTTAACTGTTTACATCAGTTCAATCACAGAGATTACAGAGAATGAACTATCTGAAACATTCATGAATATATGAGATTAAGTCATCTCAATCTCTGAGAACACTCAGAGATCAGATAAGATTAGTTTTAATAGACTGTTTACTGTAGTAGTCTAAGCAGGTGAAGAGAGACAGTATAATGCATAAGACAGAATCATAAAAGATAAAAGCTGTCAAATCTAGTCACTGAATGCTGTACTATATAGAGGTCATGTAAGAGTAGTGACTAGCAGATAAAGAAAAAGTGTAAGAAAAGAGATGATAAATTGATCATCAACTGTAAGAGTCAGTCACAAAAGATAAATATTATTATACACACTCTATTCATTTTCATACACTACATATTAATCTATTTTCAATACCATGCCATCTGAAAAATGTCAAAAATAAAGGAAATCTCAAAACTTGAGATCTGTAAGAAATTCAAAAGCTGTAAGCTGCTCTTGCAACAATGCTGTACATGTCTTCAATTTCTCTACTGCTCTGTGTATGACATTAATGTCATTTATTACAAGATTGACTGAAATGCCAATATAGAAATGCACATATATATATGTAGAGAAATTGAAGAAGAGCATGAGATCTGCAGAATCAGAAGTCAGAACAGAAGAGACAGAGATGAAAGAAACAGAAGAAAGAGAAGATACAGAACTGAATAAATAATGACAGAAGTCACTCAGAACTGAATGCTTATAACTCAGTATATACACAATCTTCTCTGCAGAGAAGAGAGAGAGAGAGAAAGTAATGAAAGAAGCTTGAAAGTGAGAGAGAGTAGTTTCAGCAGTGTTGTCATCTTCAATCAGAATGACCTCTGACATCAGAGCAACTAAGAATCATTATTAGTGTATGAAAATTATAAAAGCAGAGATAATAATTACTGAATGAACACTTACTGATCTTAGAATTGTACACATAATTACAACACACATGAGACTTCTCAGAAAGAGAGAGAGAGACATGAGAGAATGCAGAAAGTAGAACACAGTATGTAAACAGCTCATTTCTATGATAACATCTCAGACAAGATGTATAAGCCTCACACCTGTGAGTGTAAAAGAGTACAACATCTGTGTTTCTGTTTCTGAAAACACAGATATTCTTCACCTGTATTATGAAGTCAGATGACAACTGTCAGAGAATAGGTTAATATAAGTCAATCATTTCAAAGATATTAGTCAGAGTGAATATATCTACAATATTGAATTTGACAGTTATGAAAAGTTTCTTAATATCTATGAATATTATGACTTTGTACACAGTAAAACTCATAACAATTTTCTCTAAGAACAGAAAAATCAGTGTCAGAAAGAAAAGATAAAAAAGAAAAAGACTTATAATTTTGATACTGTTAAGAAAGAGAATAATTCTCTGATATGAATAAATAATTACTTCATCATGAATATTTAAAATGAATATAATAATCAGTGTCTGTGACTGAGCTTCAGATAGTTATGTTATACACTGTCTTTATACAATAAATTGTTCTGAGAGTCAGTAAGAAGGGCAGAAGTGTACACACTGAGAGATGTGATTCATTAAGTCTATGCAATATCTTCTTGAAATGAGAAGAGCTAGTAATGAAAGCAGAGACAACAAAATCAGAGATCGCGGGAACAGAGGTAGCGGGAGCGGGAGAACCAGACACAGGGACAAGTGTAGAAGATTAAGAAGCAGCAGAGAAAGAAACAGAGAGAGAAGCAGCAGAGGAAGAAGCAGTAGAAGAGGCAAGAGAGAATGCAGAAGATCTGGTTACACATGATATAAGCAATTCCTTCATTATTGCATTCTTCAAGTTCTCAATCAATGATTCAACACTGGATTTACTATCATCAGCAGACACAGATCTGTCAACATGTGAAGATTCTACACAAATAAAAACAACATATCAGCATCTGCATCCATGCAAAATTGTACCAGAAAACACAATCAGAAACCCGCTGAGAAGGAAATGATCAAGAGTGTATGAGAAGGTAGAGAAGATGTGTCATTCATAATAGTATGTTCTGGTAATTGTTAGAAGATAAATAAGTTCTGACTATGTTTCACAATGCATTACACTTACTGCTAACAAACTGCTCAGTATGAGCACTATGAGAATGCTTGTTATGAGAACAGAGGGCCATTGTCAGAAATGTGTATAATGTGATAGATGAACAGATGAAAAGAGTTGAACAGAAGAAGAAGTAGAAATCTTGAATGAGATGATAATGTTTGATGATGACAATGATGACAATGATGAAGATGATGATTGAAGAATGAGAAAAGTTAGTGAATGAGTGATGTAATATAGTAAAAGTTTCTTTGTGAGAGTGTATGCAGAACACTAGCTAAATCAGAGATAGGTCACACAATTATGAAACACTAGTGACAAGCTAATTCACATGAAGCTAGAGTGTATGACATGATCACATGAGTGTGACTGAATCTGATGAGAGAGAATGTGATTCAGAAGAACATACAACTGTTGAATAATAACACAGCTGCTTTCAAACTACTAGTGTACACAGCTGCTTCCGAACTACTAGTGTACACATACGAGTGTAAAGGGGCCATAGCGGCCGCTAATTAAATTAGCATATGATATTACAATATATAAGAAGCCGGCGTACGCCTGTAATCGTATGCTGACTTAAGCAACCTTTGAATCACAAATATTCATATAAGCAGGAACTCAGTGCAGATGAATTATCAGCTTTGATATTCTTCTCTTTTGAATTTTTAAAATGAAGTTTAAGATCAGTTCAAGATTCATTTGATTGTTATAAATCTGACTATTTCTAAGTCTTTTTAAAGCAGCTTGACTATCAGAGAATATTCATGTCTCATTCAAACTATTTTCTCTTTTATAAGATTTTATTTCAATAAGTTTGAAAGCTTTCACTATTGCAAATAATTCAGCATCAAAGACTTCAGATTTACAGTCTAAATTTCAGAAATCTGAGATAAAATTAATATTATCTTCAGTATAAGCAATGCCTGTATCTAATCTATTTAAATTCTCATTTTTTAAGTCATCTGAATAAATCAGAATAGAGTCTTTTATATTGATTGTAGAAATTCTCTTTAAATACTGTTCATATTCTTTCTCTTTAGACAGTTCACTTATTTGCAAGTCTATAAGAGATTCAAGCTTTTCTCTTCAGAGAGATAACTTCTCATGATCAACTTTTTCAATATTTAAAGAAGAAAATTGATTTTTAATCAGTGAGCATAGTCTGTACAGTTGAGAAGGCATTTTCTTTGAAGAATTATTTTCATTTCAATTAAGAAATCTATTTCAATTCAGTTCATTTTCAGAGTTAACTGATGAAAATGAGAAAGAGACTCTTTCTCTGATTATATGATTTGAGCTCATCTTTATAACTCTCAGAGCATAGTTCATACAGGCCTTTTCAAATCTAATAGCAGAAGAAGGAATTGAAGCTTCAATTTTCATTGCTTTAATAGAAGATGATTTGAATGCTCTCAGAATTCTTCTCAAAGCTCTGTTTTACAGACTTTGAAAGAGTTCAGTGAAATTTTCTTGATTATTTCATCAAACTTGAACTTCATAATCAGCTACTGAGATAATACAGACTATATATAACTATCTCATAGCCTGGAAGAATAGACCTCTCTCTGTATTTAATAGTCTGATAATGTTGTTCAATAGTCTTTCTGCCTTGACAGTTCTTTGTTGAATATGATATTTAAAATTCAACTTGGAGTTTAACCATACTTCTAATCATTTGACATTTACACTGGGTTTAATCTCTCTATTTAAAAGAGTTAGAGATAGTTCTTTCACATTGAATCTAGAAAAGAAATGAATTAACTCAGTTTTATTCATATTAAATTGAATTTGATTGATATCTGCTCTGACAAGAATTTCCTTTGCAGCTTTTTCAATCACTTTCAAATTCTCTTTAATAGTTTTTGAGCTGTAGACTAGATCAATATCATCTACATAACTTGAAGATCGCACTATTTTCATATTTCTATCTTTGAATAGATATGCAGTGTATATTGCAAAGCATTATATCTAGTTTATCATCAGAGTCATTTCTCAATTCTCTAATCTTAACAGCAGTTTAAGAATTCAAATTCTGTTTACATTTAGCTGAATAATTGAAGTTTGAAGATTTAGATAGTTGAGAGTTCCTTCTTTTTGAGCTTGCAGTTGTGAGTTTATTGACTTGACTATTCTCTTCAGTTCTAGATTTGCTTTAAGCTTCATCTTTTCTTCAGTTCTTTTGAGTTCTTGAAGCAAATATACATTCTTTTGAGCTAGATGCATGTTTTTCTTTACAATTAGAGTATTTAAGCAGAGTGTATTGATATATTTCATCTCTTTTTAAGCATGTTTGACATTTATGTGCACTAGTTTTGTGATCTCTGACACAGAATGCACATTTTGAGTCTCTGAAACAAAAGATTGTAAAGTGTTCATATCTTTGACAGTTTGAACACTGTGTTTGAGGTTTGAGATTCATTCTTGAGTCTTTGTATTCATGAACTCTCATTTTTAAATCTGCTACTCTTACTTCAGAGATCTTTGACTGTTCAAGTGTTCTTATATATACTAGAACAGAGGCATTTTTCTACTTTGTCTGAACTTAATTGAATTTAGTCATACAGGCTCTTTTCTCAGTTGAATAGTGTTATATTCTTCTAATTCATTTTTGAGAAGTAGTATTTCTTCTTCACAGTCAAAAATTTCAACTGAAATATTATAAAGAATGAATTTGTCTCACTTTTCATCTCTCTTAGATAGAATTATTGTGTTTAACAAAGATTCTACTACTGATTTTCAGAGATTCTTATTCTGAATAAGGAATTCTGCACTGAATTCAGGCATTGTAGTCAGAATGATAGAGTTTTCAAAGAAGAATGACTCAATTGAAGCTATAACTAGTTTTTAAACTTCAATATCAGTCATTAACTGAGAAAAGAACTGCTGATTAATTTCATTTCTGATTCTGAAAATGAGATTTGAGTTTAGCTTGTTTCTTTGCAAGATGTTCTGATTTAAGACTTTGAGAATAAGTCTTCTATTTCTGAAGATTTGAAAGTTTTTCTTCTTTTACATTTTTTTCTTCACTTTTCTATCAATAGAAGTATGAGTATTATTCTTCTCAGTTTTCTCAGGATTTTGAGCATGTTTTGAGATAGCAGATTTAGAGACAGCAGATTCAGCTGCTTGAGCATATGTTTTCTTCTGATTCAAAGAAGAAGAAGAAGTAGAAAAGAAGAAAGAAGAGCAAGATAAGAAGTCAGTGATTGTACTAGAAATTTTCAATGTTTTTTGAACTGTGTTTGAAATTTCAAGTTTGAACTTGATCATCTTCTGTAGTTGTCTAGTCTGAGTATGAAGAATTAACAGAACTTCTTCATTTATCTCACTCAGACACTGCCTTTCAAGAATCTTGCTTGCTTTTTCAAGTTTCTGTATTTCAAGAACTTGTTGTTTCTCTATTTCTTCTTTCTTTCTTCTCTTCAGAATTTCAATCTCAGAAATAGCATTTGAGAAAGCATCTTTTTCCACATCAACTGAGTGTATTTTTGAACTCATTGTTCTCACTCAATGAAAAGTTGATCAGACTGTTTCAATTGAGATATGTATTAAACTCTTTTGAAAAGTTGATCAGGCTGTTTCAATTAAGAGGTTTCTAAGTCTGTTTTCAATTGAAAAGTTGGTTAGACTGTTTCAAAAGAAGAATAAAAGACTTTTATATATAAAACACCTGATTTTTTTCACACTAGTTCAGTAACTAGGTTAGATTTTTTAAGAGAATCTAATAAACTAAAATTGATTTTTAAGATAAATCAATAAAATCTTTACAATCTCTTTCTTGAAATACAGTGAGAAAAAGTATGATATCAATTGATAATAAATCAGATGATATGACAGTTTTTGAGAGAAAAACTGACAAAAAATAAATTAATTTTTTGCAGAGAAATTGATTAAAACTATTCAATTTTATTCTAAATTATTTAATTCTTCTCACACAACAAGTGTGCAACTCAAATCAGTTAATAAAGAGTGTAAAAAAGAATTCAGTATTAATAAAAGCTCTTCAGTCACTGAAAAAGTAATTCTTACTTAAAAGAATATGAAATTATGACAGAAAACAGCTCTGTTTTTAATTCTTTGTCAGAATATTGTGTAAAATTCAGAGAAAAACATCTTACTTTTTCAAGAGAAGTAAAAAACTATTTCTAAGATCTTTTTTTTTTACATTAACTATTACAGAAGAATGAGATAGAAACTGCTAAAATATGTACTACTGTATACTCTCTATCAAGACTTTCTCTTTTCAGAGTCTTGATATTATAGAGAATATAAGTCTGTTTCTATATAATAATATAAATATTGTCAGCAGAATGTAGAGAAACTGGTTATTTATATCTTAAAATAGAAGACTTTATCAATGATTATATTAATATAGAGTTAATTCTTAAATTCAATAGAAATCTAGTGTTGCTGTTCTCAATCTGTTACAGAATCTATTGAATATTGAGATCTTAAAACTAGATTTAATATATCTCACTGTGCAGAGATCAAAGACTCAGTCAGATCTTGAAATATACTGAATTTATAGTTGTTAATATGCTGTTAACTTATTCTATTGACTCATTATCTGCTGATTATATATTAAATACTGTTACTGAGGTATCTTTTTGTATTATTCTGCTGAGAATGAGCCAGATTGAGAGAGATAGTATGAGAATGAGACTTGATATTGAAGTCTAGATATACTGATAACAGACTGTGAAGATTACACTTCAGAAGTATCTGTTGATTATATACTTGATATTATCACTGAGATATCTTTTTGTATTTTTCTGCTGAGAATGAGCCAGATTGAGAAGAGTGATATAAGAATGAGACTTGGTGTTAATGTTTTGAAATATCAAAGATAAACAGGGTTTTCACAGAGATTACTTCTTAGATATCTTCACAATTACAGATCAGAGATCTTTCAAAATCAAGAAGATTGATGCATATAACTATGTCTCTTCATCTTACAATTTGTATAGCACTTTGGCCTGAGGTTGTGATGTGATAGGGATGAACAGGGGATAATCCCACACGGGAGTTTTGAACAATGTCTAGTTCACATTTGGCTGAATATCTCCACCACTACACAGGGTATGCGGTCGGCGATAGGGTCAAAATGCTTGTATGATTGAGGGCTTTTCAATGAATCTATCAGCGGGTTCTTATTCGAAAAATCGAGCGAGTTCGTGGTGAAGCGGTTGATCTTGAAAAGAACACTTAGATACTCTTACAAATTTCAATACTTTCAATCTCACTCTCTACTCATTATGAAGAATGAAAATACACACAAAACTGAATATAGATGAAGATGTCATCAGTTTATTAATTAATCAAGATTGATATATCAATGAATAATTGAAGAATCATGTGAAACAGAAGTTTTATTCATGAATAAAAGTATGTGAATCGGTGTTGTGAACATCTGACAATATTATGAGATATCTTGATATTCTGTTTTAAGACACTGCCATGCATAGACTGGCCGCCGGGACCATGAATTTCACATTTGATTTCATTTGATCTGGTTTCATACATTTCTTGGCGTGAATCCCGCTGGGACTACCTATCAAAAAAACATGCAAAGTGACTATATATCAGATCTTAAAATGAAATCATGACTTGAAAAAAATGAGAAAGTGATCTCATTTAGTTTCATTTAGTCTCATTCTTGACATAAAGTTACTATTTTTAGACATTTTAAGGTTTCTTTTAGACTATTTTTAATTTTTTAAAAAGTAACACTTTTTGATAACTGTAAGAAATCCCGCTCCTCGCGGATCCTTTACCTCTATTCCTATCTCTCATGTAACCAATAGGGCTAGCGGCCCTTGGCTACACACAACTATATAGACTGGAGTTTGCGAATACTATTTATAACTCAGCTTGAATACTATTATACATTTAATCTCTACATTTATCTTTCTACTGTGAACACTTCTAGTAGTTAACAGTACATATCACATCAAGCTGCAAACACCTGAATAATTATCTGTGAGCACTTATTCTTACATTTCAAGCTCAGTCAGTCAGCAACTGCCTGTTATAACTGAAAGAACTAGAAACTTGTATACTTCAACTTCTGCAAACCCTACTGCAGACATTCAGAAGCAGTCACTCAAATCATGAATAATTCTCATGAAAGAAGTCTCAGAGAACTTATCAATCACTTATAAGACATCATTCTCTGCATCTGTGACAGAGAAACTCTCTGAACTCATGAATGAATTAATCTCAGTGAAGAACATTCTTGAGCATCTTCTATGAAATCAAGCTATTTTTCTACAAGAAATGCTTACTGTCTGTAAACACTCTCAAACTGAGTCTCTAGACATAATCTTCAGAGATACTCATAAACTGAAAAGAAACTTTCTCAAGCTGCAATCACTTAAGATCATCTATTAAATCACAATCTATAAAAGCTTTTATAAGTTTGTATTTGAAATTGACTTACAAGCCCAGCTGTGTGACATGAAAGATGAAGAAGCTGTTATCTATGTGATGATAGATCTCTATTATACTGAAGTCAAGAACTGACTGAATCATCTAAAGAATGATCATGAGAGATCTCAATAATCTATTCTCAAGACCTATCTAGAGAACAAGTTGAGAGACTCTGTAAGTCAGACAGAGAATACCTGAACTGTGATCATCAATATTAGAAAAAGAGGTGAGAAATCTGATGAAGACTACTCACAGTGCTTCATGAAATTGTGATATAAATTGAGATCTGTGAAAACAGGGCTCTGAAATAAGACCTGAATGATGATATTTATGAAGAGACTGAATAAAGACATGCAGAACAAGCTCATTGAGTAAGACTCTAAGCTCTTGACTCTGAAGAAACTGATGACTCTCATTCATTGCTTACAGATCACTGTGAGAGTCACAGACTCATAGAGAGCAGATCATTAACCAGCTCTGTGAGAGCTAGAACAACAGAGAACAGATTTGTCAGAAAAAGATAACAAGACACAGAGAGATTTATGTCTGACTGCTGAGCAGAGAAAAAGAGCTTCACAAGCTTCTGTGAACAGAGTGTATAATAGAGAGATTAAGAAAAAGAAACTCTGCTTCATCTATTCTAAATCAGAACATCTTTACACAAACTATCTGAACAAATTAAAATAGAAATTTGAGAAGTCACAGACAGAGTCAGCAACAGCCTTCTTAAGAGTCTTGAAGCTGACATCTGAATCTGTTACTTTCTCAATGAAAATACTTGCTTGTGAGAAGAGATCATACTGCAGTACTGCTGTCCTGCAAGTATAAGAAGTATTGATGAACTCAGAATCTCAGATCACTGTGATGTCTCTAAAGCTCACAGAGTGAATAAGCTGAAAGATGAAGACTGAGAATCTGCTCTTATAATAAGCAGAGTATGAGAACTCAGATCTGAGAACTGAGAGACTTATAAGAGTCATCTTTGAATTACAAGATCTCTCTGAAATCTGAAGAAGATTTACAGAAACTGTGATTATTACAGACATCACAGATAACATGTATTTAAGACTTATATAACTTCAAAGACACAATCTGCACATAGCTGTCTACAAGTCAGGTTTATACTTCTGATCAGTGTTGACAGACTTACTTATAAAGATAGAAATAGTTGATGCTGCAGAGTTGATTAAAGAAGACAAGCTCATCTATATAATGACTTTGTAAGTGTCTGAGAATCTCACAGTCATGAAAACTGAGCTTCAGATATCAGAGAAATACTGAGATCTTATAGAGATATTCAGCTCAGCTAAGACAGCTAAGCTTTCTTCTCACTGTGAGAAGAATCTGATAATAGATTTGATAGAAGAACAGAAATTCTTCTGAGAATCAATCTATAAGCTCTTTTATTATGAGACAGAGGTCTTGCAGATCTATGTGAAGAAGAATCTGAAGAATGACTTTATCTGATCTTCACAGACCTCTATAAGAGCCTCTGTGATGTTTGTAAAGAAGAAGAATGAAGATCTCAGATTATGTATAGACTACTGTAATCTGAACTTCAAGATAACAAAGAGCTGCTATTCTCTGTCTCTGATTAAGAATGTAATCAACTGTCTCATAGAAGCTGTTATATTCACACAACTGAATATGATCAATACATATACATGACTGTGAATATAATCTGAGAATGAATGAAAGACTGTCTTTAGAACTGCACTGAAATTGTTTAAATATCTAGTGATGTCTTTTGATCTGACTAATATTCTTATAGCATTTCAGTCTTTTATTAATAAAATACTTTATATATATCTGAATGTCTTCATGATAATATATCTGAATGATGTGATAATATACTTCATGAAGAAGGAAGAACACACTGAGCATGTGTGAAGTGTATTGAAGATCTTAGATGAGATAGAACTGTATGTTAAGCTTGTAAAGTACAACTTCAGTGTCTACTGAATTAATTTCCTAGAATATATAATCACTGCAGATGATATTCAGATGAAATCTTCACAGATTGAGACTATTCTATTATAACTGAAGTCAACTAGTATTTATAAGATTCAGATCTTTCTGAGCTTTGTAAATTTCTATAGATGATTTATCTTTGTGTTCATAAGAATCTTCTTAATTCTTACAGATATACTGAAGAGTGAAAATAAGAAGAAGTTATTCTATAAACAGAGAATGAAAAGATTGTTGAGAAGAGAGAACTGTGAGAACTTTCTTATCTCAGAAGCTTGCAGAGTCTTTACAAGATTGAAACAGATATTTACAGATACAGTAATACTGTTTCACTTTAATTTCTTACTCTTAATCAGATTGAAGACAGATATCTTCTTCTTTACAATTTCAGAAATAGTCTTGCAACTACAGTTAAATGAGAACTGAGTTTCAGTGATCTTTTTCTTATGAAAGATGTAATCTACAGAGATTAACTATGATATTCATGATCAGAAGCTTCTTATAATAGTGAAATTCTTCTGTCACTGATGTCACTACTTTAAGAGTCTTGTGACAGTGATTACTATTAGAACTGATCATGATAGCTTATAACAGTTTACTTCAATCAAGAAACTCTCACAGTGACAGATTTACTGAGCTCAGAGACTGAGTGAGTTCTGGTTCAAGATAGAATATATCAAGAAAACTAAGAACTCAGCAGACAGACTCTCTCACAGGCCAGACTATGTTAAGAAGGCCAGAGTGACAGACACAGAGAGACTAGAGAAGATAGAAAAGCTTTATAGAATACTCAGACTAAGTGTTACAAAGAGATTGACTGAAGAGTCTCTCAATTCCTTATAAGAGAAGAGAGAAGAGAGAGAGAAGAAATCTGTGCAACTACTCTCTATAACACTGAGAGTTAACACTCTGAGAATCTCTGTGAGAATTCTTGAAGAGAGTATCTATAATCTGAAGAGTTTGTGAACTTTGAGAAGCACTGTGAAAGATCTGATGTAAGAAGAAACAGAGTATAAGTCTTTATAAGATCTTCTATTCAGATTGTCTGAACTGCAACTGAAGAATGAATATACTCAGTATATTCAGAAACTGCTTATAACAGGAATTAATCCTGCAGAAATAAAGAGTTGAAGAAACTTAAATAATCTCTTGTAAAGAGAGGACTGAATTTATATACCTGTGAATGAGTTTCTATATATAGAACTTATTAAAAGATATTATAACTCTTCTCTAGCAGGTCATTTTATAGACACTAGAACTCATGAGTTACTCATAAGAAAATACTTCTGATCAAAGATATGAGAACTTGTGAAGAAGATAGTGAATTCTTATACTATTTATCAGAGTTCATGAGTAGTGTGATTCAGATTATATAAAGAACTTACTTCTCTATTCATCTCACAGAAACCTTGAGAACAGCTAGAAATGAATGCTCTTATAAGCCTCTCTGAAAGCAAGAACATATATAATACCTGCTTTGACAGTGTGCTAATGATAGTGAATTACTTCATCAAGATGACACACTTTATATTCACTCACAAGAACTTGAAGTCAAAGAATTTGACTCATATCTTCATCTATAATATGATTCAGTTGCATGAGTTATCTGTGAATATTATCTCAGACAGAGAATCAATCTTCACAGAAGAGTTCTGATCTGATCTGATAACTATACTAAAGATTTCATAAGATCTAAGCACAGCTTTTCATCAACAGACAGATGATCAGACAGAATATCTGATAAGTATATTAAAACAGTATCTGTGATGCTTTGTCAATTACAATCAGAATAACTGAGTGTATTAATTATTACTTACAGAGTTCATGTACAATAACTCAAAGCATGTCAGCACAGATAAAACCCTCTTTGAGATGCTTACTGAGACTCATTTATGAATGATCTTGATAAACCTGTGAGAGTATACTATAGAGTGTGATGATATCTGTGAATAAGCTGAGAGAATTCAGAAGATCTGAGAGAAAGCTTATAAATTCTTGAGAAAGACTCAAGAGTATCAGAAGAGATACTATGACTTCAAGCATATTATAAAGAGTTTTAAGAAAGATGATAGAGTCTGACTGAGTCTAGAAAATATCATTATACAGAGATCTAGTAAGAAGCTGAATCTCTTACAGACAGAGTCTTACAAGATTATGAAGAAAATTAGCTTATAGTTCTATAGATTGAAACTGTTATCTGAGTTATAAATATATAATATTTTTCATGTCTCTTTACTTTATAAATATAAGAAATTCTCAGAAGAGAACTCTATGACTCATCACTTTATCTATGAAGTACTAGAGAGTGAAAGAGAATATCAGGTCAAAGAGATTATTAACTTAGAGAAGTGAGATTATGAGCTCTGATTCAAGGTTCAGTGATAAGAGTATTCTGATAAGATGAATAAGTTCACTTGAAAATCATCTGAGCAGATAAGACATCTGCAGAAGCTGAGACATGACTTTTATACTGTGAATTCTGATAAGTCAGAATAATATAATCTTCACTAAGAACCTGATTATGATAAAGATATTAACACTGTCATTTACAAATCCTAGTCTATAAGATAATGAGTTTCTACTGAGATGAACAGTCTGCAGTGTATACAAGAAAAGAAGAAAACATATTCTTATTAAAGCTAAAAAACAAGAAAATAAACAGAGCTGTGAATGCAATTTAGAGACTAATAAAGAAAAAACAAAGAAAACTCACACTTATATCATCAATATCTTTGACACTCAATTCTCTCACAACTATCAATTTCTCTCTTTAAAGAAGCAGAGAGTATTATATCTGTGATACAGATAATTATTGCATTTAATGTGAAGACTGTTAGAAATGTATAGACTTCAGAGAAGCTGAACACCAGAGCATGTACAGTTATAACAGAGTCTTGAAGACTGATCATCTGTGTGTGTGATCAGATATCTCTTATGAAGCTATATCTGCTCTCTCAGTTATGCTGAAGTATTCAGCCTGAAAACAATGAGAATGTGAAGAGAGAACTTATCTATTCAGACTAACTTCTGTCACAAATTCATGACATTCACATTGCCTTGATTACCTGGATTTTACAGGTACTCAGAGACTCATCTCTCATTGACAATGAAATTGTGGAAATGCGCCGCAGTGCAAGAATCATTGATAGAGAACCTAGACATATTCACATATGCCTGATCAGAGATTGTGTGAGCAGAGAGAGAGTGATCATAGGCCTGTAAGACTGCAGAAGACACTGGTAACACTGAGAGCTTTATAAGAACTGTCAGCTAGAATCTGTAAGGAATTACTTATGAGAAGACTTACAGTAAAGAGAGAAACTGTGCTGCTTGAAGTCAGAAGCTGATCTGAGAGAGAAATGAGATGAGCTGCTGACCTGAAGATCAGATACAGTGACAGGGCTGAGAAAGATGAAGACATAATTATAAGCAGCAGCATCTCTGCTTCATCAGCTGGTAAAAAGTGATTAGAGAAGTTATGAGAACACTCATGAGAAGCTCAGCAGCAGTCAGACATTATTTATAAAGATGTTAAAATTGAAAAAATTTTATTCTTGAGAAGTTCTTGAATTAATATACAGATATTGTCAGAAACACTCTCTCTCTGTCATCTGAGTAAAAATACTTCACAGATAAATGAGAATACTCACAGTTTATAAGAATGAAAGCTGTTACAGAAAAAGAGAAAAGAAGATGAGATTCTGTGAATAGATCTGAGATATTTATACTACTCTAGAGAGATTTACTTGCACTATGAGTGATTCTGTGAAACAGTCAGATTACTCTAGTAAATAAGAGTGATTATGAATTGCAGATCTGAATCTTTCTATATAATTATAAAGAGTAATTGTAGACTGTGAATATCTTGATTCTACAATTCTACAGAATTGATGAAAGAATGGAAAATTTCTCACAATTCTACAGTGTCAAAGAGCAATGATTTGTGAGAATGAATGAAAGATCAACTTGTGAATATTTCTCTTTGATAAGAGTAATCTTATAGAGAGTGATTTATCTATGAGATGAATCTGTGTAATGATTATACAAGAATCTCATGAAAATAATTGAGAGTCAACTGAAATTCTTCTGTATGAAAGATGTGAGATGAATCTGTGTAATAGTCAGAGAAGAATCTGTAGATTATAAAGAATCTCACAGAATAAGAAACTGAGTGACAGACTCTTTTCTCTTCATGATAACAAGAAATTTTTCCTCACTGAGATTTTTTATAGATGTGAAGAATTTTTAATGAGTATCACTGCAGTGCTGAGCTGACTATGAAGTCACTCAGTGAAAGGCTTCACAGACAAAGCCTTAGAGAGGAAGAAGTATGTAAGAAATCTCACTTCTCACAGATTCTTTATCTCTATTTCTATCTCTCATGTAACTAATAGGGCTAGCGGCTCTTGGCTACACACAACTATATAGACTGGAGTTCATAAATACTATTCACAACTCAGCTTGAATGCTATTATACATTTGATCTCTACATTTATCTTTCTATCATGAACACTTCTAGTAGTTAACAGTACATATCACGCCAAGCTGCAAACATCTGAATAATCGCCTGCGAGCACTTATTCTTACAATAACACTCAAATGAGATTTAAAGTCATTTAAAGCAATAAAAATAATTTAAATTGAGAAGTGAAAATCATGATCTCATTTGAAAAATGTGACAAGAGTAGACAGTAAGTCTCACTGAGACAGTATGAAACTACTATCTAATGTTAAAACTGTGTAATGAGATCAGTTGAATTGATAATGAAACTATCAAAAAATCTGGTCCTGGTCTCAGACACGGTTACACGGTCAGTCTAGCCATGCATCAGAAAGTATTAGATTAATTACAGAGTATCTGACAGAGAATCACTTCTCTTACAACATTTATTTCTGACTTCAACATCAAGATTCTAGAAGCAGGTGATTAATCTTGAAAAGATTAAATGAAGATTAGCATGCTTAAGAAGACATTGACTTTCAAACTCTTACAGACTCTTATAAGTGTAGACAAAGATCAGACTTATAAAGGCTTCTGCACATAGCTTCAGACATTGAATAATTATTTTATTAAGCTCAAGAGTATACAGAATAGTGACAGAAGACATTACACTCACACATCTATGTTTAGAAATAACTCAGTCACTTATACACCTGCACTGAAGAGAAGTAACAGTAATGATACAGATGTCATGAATTGAATGAACTCAAATATCTATATATAAGCAAGAGTCTCTGCCATCTGAACAGGCTTCTGAGTTTCTGAGATCACTTCTGAAGAAGTTACTAATCAATGTCAACATGAAGTATGCATCAACTGTAATCAATCAGAGCATATTACTTTCAACTGTCAATCAGTCTATGTGTCTTCTCACTTAAAGAATGAATCAGTGTCTGTCCACACTAACTACATTACATTAGAGAAAGATTTGAAAGATAACTATAAAAATGTTCTGATGAAACAGGGAAAAGATTAGCTTCTGTTCAAATTTATAAACAGAAGCTTGAAGAGATCAGATAATAATAATTTAAAGAGAAAATAATAATAAATGTAATTCTTGTATCTACTGTAATTGATAACATGTATAATATGAAAGCTATGATAGACAGCAGTCTTTACTACTATGCAATGATAAAATCTTCAGTCATAAGATATTATAATCTTCAGCATATTCTCTTATCAAAACTCTAACTTCTCACAGAATTTAATAATTTAAAAGACATTTGTACTCATTACATGATGAAGTTGATCATAGATGTGAGAGAACATTAATGTGAAGATGTCTATATATATAAAGTTGATAATCTTGATTATAATCTTATATTAGAACTTGTCTGACTATCTGAATAAGACATCTTGTTAAATACTTAAAACAGAAGCTTGATATTCTCTAACAATAATAGAATCTATGAAGATGATATTTATAAGATTATGAATCTGACACAGATCTTTGCCAACACATATAAAATGCTTTGAAAAAGAAGTCACTGACAGTAGAATTATATAACAATCTATTTCATCAGTCTGACTAATATCAAAAAGACTCTAGAAAAGTTATCTTATATTACAATAACAAATTCTTATACAAAACTCTCTCAATAATATCATGAATATCTAGATATCTTTTGATAAGATAATATTATGAATATATCACTCTTATAAGATTCTGAAGTGAATCACAGTATCAAGTTAGAGAAAAAGAATGATAAGAACTCTGAACTGTCATGAGACTCTCTTTATAACATGTTTCAAGATAAACTTCTTCTTCTTTGAAAGACACTTAATAATCTATTAAATAAAGAATTCATATATGTGAGCAACTCTTTCACTGCAGCCTCTATTCTCTTTGCAAAGAAATCAGATAAAGAACTTCAGTTCTGTATAGATTATCAAGAATTGAATAGATTAATAAAGAAAGACTGTTATTCTTTATCTCTTATCAATAAAACTCTAGCTCACATTGAATAAGCTTAATAGTTTACAAAGTTAGATGTCATCATTACATTTCATAAGATTCATATTACTGAAGAAGATAAGTGACTTACAGTATTTCAAATATAATATAATCTCTTTGAATGAGTAGTCACACTTTTTGAACTGATCAATGTCTTCAGTATATTTCAGAAGTATATTAACTGAGTATTTCAAGACTTTCTTGATAAATTTGTATCTACTTATCTAGATGACATTCTCATCTTTACTGATGAATTCAGAAAGAAATATCAAGAGTATGTGTAAAGAGTATTACAATAACTATAAGAAACAGAACTATCAATTGATATTGATAAGTGTGATTTCAAAGTCAACAGTACTAAATACTTAGATTTCATCATAGAAGCTGGTAAGATTATTATTATTATTCTTATTATTCTTCAATTATAGATGTATGCAGTCAGAGACTATGACATCTATCTGAGAACCTTTAGTTCTCAGGGTTTTTCCTATATCTATAGAGTCAACTATTATACATTTATCAATTTCAGATATATAAAATCAGAAAATTTCAGCTCAGAATATAAAAACTGTTTATAAATTACAGTATTTCAACACCTTCTGATACTTTGAAATTATTTGAAAATATCATGACAAAGGAAAAGAGAATATAGTCTTAAAGATAGACATATTAAATAGATAGATAGAAAAGAACAGAAAGAAATAAGTATAGTAAAGAGAGCTATAGAATAAGATCTCTGCAGTTTACATCTTAAGCTATATACATATTTTAACACTCTATATAACTGACTGCTGTCTCTGTTCTCTTGAGCCTGCTTCAGAGATTATTATTTTCTCTAAAGAGTCATTATTCAGCTAGCTTCTGTAACTAGCTTACTCATAAGTGAGATTCTCACTAAGAATAATATCAGAGCTACTTAATTCTAGTTAAGTCTCTAATCTTTCAGTTGTCAATCTCAGTATTTCAGCCTATTAATTGACTGTCACAGTCTTGCTTACACTAATCATCTATTAAGAATATCTAGATCTCATCTCATCTAGATTCTTACTAGGCTCAGAGTATTCTAATCAGATAGTTTTTAAATCTTAATTCTCTGAAAGTGAGTGTCTAGAGTAGAGAGAATGAGATCTGATTAGTTAAGCTTGATAATAATTTACTATTCTGCAGATATTCTAGACCTCAATCACTCTAGTACTGATCTAACTTGAAGTGTCTGAAGAGCTGTTAACTCTAAGATCAGTGAGAATTAGCACTTAGAAACCTCTGAAATAAATATCTTAAGCTTGATAATAATTCACTATAGTGCACTCAGAAGTCTCTGATACTGTTTTATAACTTAATAGTGAAAGCTGTGATTAAGATGACTCTCACAGAGTTTGAACCTGCCCTCTCTTGACATTCATTCCCCGGGGGGAAGGCCGCTAATTGAGGCTTCATGATAGCGTAGTTAATCACTACGCCACCGGGTCAGAAGCTGATAAGAGAATCTGAATGAATTCTGAGAAGATCTCTACTATTCTTGAATAAGAGACTCTGTGCACTGTGAAAGATGTACAAAACTTTATTGAATTTACTAACTTCTATCAGTGATTTATACAACACTTCTCAGATATTATAAGATCACTTACAGAACTTACTAAGAAAGACTCAGTATTTCAATAATCAGTAGATACTGAAGCTGTATTTATAAAGATGAAGAAGATCTTCATTAATATCTCTCTATTAATAATATTTAATTCTGATTATAAAACAGTTATTGAAGCTGATTTCTCTGACTATATAATAGAAGAAGTGATATTATAATATAATAATGAAGATGTTCTATAATTATATACTTTCATATCTAAGAAACTGAGTTCTGCTGAATGTAATTATGAGATCTATAATAAGAAACTTCTCATAATTATATACTGTTAGAAGAATGAGAGTCTGAACTCTGAAATATCTCTGAATTTAAGATAGTCACAGATTATAAAAATCTCAAATACTTTATAACTATCTATAAACTCACTGAATAACAGATATAATAATCTGAGTTCTTAAGCTGTTTTCATTTTATAATACACTATCATTCTGACAGTTAGAACTCAATGACAGATGCTCTCTTATAATGAGAGTAAGATATATTATCTAATGTAATAGATACTAACTGAATGAACTGAGAGCACTGACTCTTGAATCTGAAGATATTAGTTAATTAAGATGAAACAGCTCACAGTACTATACATTGCTTCTTCAATTAGAATTATCACTGATATCTTAACTTCTCTCAAATCTATATTAGATAAGCTATAACATACAGCAGTTTAAACTGATGAACTTCTTTAAGTACTCACTGAAACAGTATAATAAGAAGCACTCTAATTTCTTCCAGAATTACATGTAAGAATTGACATCTCAGAATATTCAATTGATGATAATAACATTCTATAATTTTATAAATAACACTGAGTCTCTCACTCTGAACTCTTACACACTCAGATAATGCAAGAGATGCATAATTCATATATAACTGATTATTCAGATTATGAATAACTGTATAAAATAATCTTCTAAGAGTTCTATTAATCTGAGATATTAAACAGTATCAGATACTTTGTCTGAAACTGCAATCACTGTTCTTCTATTATCTTATAAAAGAACTATATAAAAGATCTACTGAAATCACTTAATATTTCTGATAGAATTTAATGAGATGTAGTAATTGACTTCACTATTAATCTATCTAAGAGTAAGAGTTGTAGAAACATTCTAATCATCATTGATTAACTAAGTAAAGATATAATATTGAAATCTTGTAATAAGATAAATACTGAATAAGTTACTGAAGTCTTTTTACAGACTTAATTTCATCAGATGTATGAATTACTGAGATTAATAGTATTAAATCAGAGTTATCAATTCATAAGCACTCTCTGAACAAGAATCTGTCAAGTTCTCAAGATTATATATCATCTATTAACTGTCTATTACTCTGAGACTAATAATGCATTAGAATAGATAATTCAGACTGTAAAGAACTATCTTTATAAGTTCTGCAATCACTTATAAGATGATTGACATGACCTGCTTCTGCACATAGAGATCACTATCAATGAACAAGATACTATTTTAATAGATGTAAGCTCATTCTTTCTTATACACAGTTATTATATGAAGATGTTAAATCTTCTAGAGATTACATAGTTCATACTGAACCTCTGCAGTCTGATTCAGATCACTGATAATATAGTAATAAAACTCTGAGATATATGTAATTGAGTAGAAGTCTTCATAGTAAGTATTAAACTGAATTAAGAAGATCAAATCAATATTCATTAAGATCTTATTAAACAATATAAGATAGAAAATCTGATATGATTGAATCTTAAGAATATATGAACTACATATTCATCTCATATACTAGATTATTATTATATCAGATATAAAGTGATAGAAGTTCTAGATAGTTATAACTACTGTCTTAATATATTATCAGAAATTCATAATATCTTCTATATAAGCTTACTCTACTGTACTATCACTGATCTGTTTTCTTCTTAACTGACTTTCAACTGACAGTTATCAGAGATCATAGAAGAAGATAATGAGCTTGAATAAGAAATTGAAGATATTCTCAGTGAGAGATCACACAGCTGCAGCTGATAATATCTTATAAAGTAAGTCAGCTATAATTAACTGATCTGAACTCTGAGTTCTGTATTATCTGAAATAGCAGCTCTTAACTGATGAGAACTGCTTCTGAAAGAAGGAAACTAATGTAACAGACTATACCTGATCAATTATATAGACTATTTCATTACACTTCACAGATTTCAATCACTTCATTCTTGAATGTATACACTCTAATTCTCAGTCATTCTCAATCACTGATTCTCAGTCATCACAAATGCATATACTCTGATTCTCAGTCATTCTCAATTGCTGATTCTGAGCTACTATAAACAAATATAGATTCTTTCACTTCAAAGCCTCATTATATATATTATTATTATTATTATTATTATTCTTTCATTATACTTATATACAAGTGAAGCTTATAATGAGTCCTTGCGTGATGTTAAATACAGGTCAAGTGTTGATTATACAGAAGGAAATACAGGTGTTGAGATCATGTCAAGATAATAAGAACATAGAAAATACAAAGAAGTGACAATTAGATACATGCGATAATAACTTCTCAGCTCAGAAACATAGAGTAATTCATTAAAGCGATTTGTACACCTCTGTATTTATTAGAAACCTAAGGTGCTTGAGTTCCGGATTTAATGTATTCTCTGCGGGTTTCGAACTCACGCGTCTTGATTTCCCACGCCAAGGTGCTACTGAGTGGCCGCATTAACCATTCGGCCACTGAGGCTATATATTATCATGTATGTGTATAAATATTCACTCTGATTGATGATTTTCACACTTTCTCTTTCTTTTCTTCTCTAATGTTGTTATCTTTGTTATATAAGATCTATTAATATTATACTGATCTATTCAGCGTAGATCTCTTACAGATTCTTATTCTCAACTGAGACAGAAATTAAATACTTAATAGACTTTCTATTAGAAACTTAAGCAGCTACAAGAAAATGACTAAATTCAGAAATATTTAAATGTGAAGAGAAGAAAATTAATCAGATATAGTCTGTTAAAACAGCTATATACTATCTTTTAATAATTTATTATATTATAGTCTCTGTTTACTTTACTTTTTCCTTTTTATTCTTTTCTATCTATTTATTTAATATATCTATCTTTAAGACTATGTTCTTTTTTCTTTTATTATGATATTGTTAAATGATTTCAAAGTATCAGAAGATGTTAAAATACTGTAATTTCTAAACAGTTTTTATATTCTAAGCTGAAATTTTCTGATTTTGTATATCTGAAATTGATAAATGTATAACAGTTGACTTTATAAATATAGAACAATCTCTGAGAACTAAAAGTTCTCAGACAGATGTTATAGTCTCTGACTGTATACATCTATAATTAAAGAATAATAATAATAATAATAATAAACTATACTTTTAAGAGAAGAGTATTATTATATCTCTGACTATATTAAGACTCTGTTATAGTTTTATACAGTTCATCACTTTTCTATAAATAATTTTATTTATTTCATGAATTATTTAAACTAATTTTCAATCTCTCTATAATATTATTTGAATATAATATAGAAAGATCTGATTAATAAATATAAGAATCTCACTTTTATATAAGATTAGTAGATTACTCTTTTATAGTAGTAAGATATTACTGAGATATCACTCTAGCTATTCTTACTTATAGAATATAAGAAGAGTATTCACTTATTCTCTATATAAAATAGTTAGATACTGACTTTTAATTAAAGAAGTTAGTAATCTGTTTTTCTTCTACTGAAATATATACAAGAGTTACTGTATTTCTTATACAATCTTCTTAGTATACTAAGTATCATATCTGTGATATTCTCATAATAACTCTGTAGTCTATGAGCTCACTATTTAAGTAAGATAGTTAAGCTCACTTATACAGCTTCTTAAACAACTATCTTTATATAATACTACTAACTAGTTATCACTTCAGTTTCATCATATTACATTATTATTAAAAGTCAGTATTTCAGAGATAAAAGATAATGAAGAATTTATTAAATTAAAATAAATAGATTCTGTAAATAAGTATTAACTCTGCTTTTCTTTATTCTGAAGCTTCTTTATTATCTCATTATTAAATTTCATACTCTGATAAAAACTGATCTTAGTCTTATCTTATAACTCAGAAATCTTCTTATAATAAGTAATTATTCTATTAATAAGTTATCTAGTAGAGTGAGTAATTTTAAACCTTGAGCTGAACTCTGAAGTAATAGATATATTACTTATATTAAGATGACTCTGCTTCTTCTAGATATATAAAAACAAAGATAATATTCTTCATAAAGAGAATATGCTTTTTCAAAAGTATATAAATTTACTAACTAATAAATTTAGAGAAAATGAAATATCTCTAATAAAAAGTAAGAGTCTTTTTAAAAAAGATAAACTACTCTTATCAACAATATTGATACAATATTCTAAAAAGAAAAACATGTCATTCAGACTATAATCTGTAAAATAGTTTAAAATTGTATTGATAGATCTATTCACAAAGAGTTATCTCAGCAAGCTCAGATACTTCTTCAGATATTCATTGCTGTTTTAACACTGAATTGATGATTATGTTATAAGCTAACCTCAAATAAGCAATAAGCTAACTCAAATAGTAAAATCAGGTTATATAAGTGATAATATCTTGCAAAGTATCTGAGAAGAAATGGTTTCTAATTGTTAGTAACATAGAAACAATTTGCTCAGTACTCTGAGTATGAAAGAGAATTTCAACTCAACTTCATAGATTCATCATTTCTGTATAGACTGACTGTGTGACTGTGTCTGAGATCAGAATCAGATTTTTTGATAGTTTCATTATCAATTCAACTGATCTTATTACACAGTTTTAACATTAGATAGTCAGAAAACACACCACGAACTCGCTCGATTTTTCGAATAAGAACCCGCCGATAGATCCATCGAAAAGCCCTCGATCATACGAGCATTCTGACCCCATCGCCGACCGCATACCCTGTGTGGTGGTGGAGTTATCCAGCCAAACGTGAACCGGACGTTGTTCAAAACTCCTGTGTGGGAGTATCCCCCGTTCTCCCCTACCACACCACAACCCCGGGCCAAAGTGCCATACAAATTGTAAGGTGAAGAGACCTAGCCATATGCACCAATCTTCTCGATTTTGGAAGATCCCCGATCTGTAGTTGTGGAGATATCTGAGGAGCGACCTCCGCGAAAACCCTGTCCATCTTTGATGTTTCAAAACACCAACGCCAAGTCCCACCGTTGTACCGCCCTTCCTAATCTGGCCCATCCCCGGCAGAAAAATACAAAAAGATACCTCGGCGATAATATCAAGCACATAACCAACGGCCACTTCTGAAGTGCAACCTCCGCGGTCTGTCTTCAGTGTATCTGAACATCAACGCCAAGTCTCGCCCTCGTACCACCCCTCTCAATCTGGCCCATCCCCGACAGAAAAGTACAAAAAGATACCTCAGCAATTGTACTCAATACATAATCGGCAGACACAACAACTATAAAATCAGTATACTCCAAGGTCTGACTGAGCCTTTGATCCCTGCACAGTGAGATATATTAAATCTAGTTTTAATATCTCAATATTCAATAGATTCTGCAAGGGATTGAGAACAGCAACACTAGGTTTCTATTGAATTTGAGAATTAACTCTATATTGATATAATCATTGACAAAGTCTTCTATTTTGAGATATAAATAACCAGTTCCTCTACATCCCGCTGGCAATATTTATATTATCATATAGAAACAGACTTATATTCTCTATAATATCAAGACCCTGAAGAGGGAAAGTCTTGATAGAGGGTATACAGTAGTGCATATCTTAGCAGTTTCTATCTCATTCTTCTGCAGCAGTTAATGCAAAAAAAAGATTTTAGAAATAGTTTTTTACTTCTCTTAAAAAAGTAAGGTGTTTTTCTCTGGATTTTACACAATATTCTTACAAAGAATTAAAAACAGAGTTGTTTTCTGTCATAATTTCATATTCTTTTAAGTAAGAATTACTTTTTCAGTGGCTGAAGAGCTTTCATTAATACTTAATTCTTTTTTACACTCTTTATTAACTGATTTGAGTTGCACACCTGTTGTGCGAGGAGAATTGGATAATTTAGAATAAAATTGAATAGTTTTAATCAATTTCTCTTCAAAAAATTGATTTATTTTTTGTCAGTTTTTCTCTCAAAAACTGTCATATCATCTGGTTTACTATCAATTGATATCATACTTTTCCTCACTGTATTCCAAGAAAGAGATTGTAAAGATTTTATTGATTTATCTTAAAAATCAATGTTAGTTTATTAGATTCTCTTCAAAAATCTAACCTAGTTACTGAACTAGTGTGAAAAAAATCAGGTGTTTTATACACAAAAGTCTGCAATTCTTCTTTTGAAATAGTCTGACCAACTTTTCAATTGAAAACAGACTTAGAAACCTCTTAATTGAAACAGTCTGACCAACTTTTCAATTCAAAAGAGTTTAATAAATATCTCAATTGAATTAGTCTGATCAACTTTTCATTGAGTAAGAACAATGAGTTCAAAAGTACACTCAGTTGATGTGAAAAAAGATGCTTTCTCAAATGCTATTCCTGAGATTGAAATTCTGAAGAGAAGAAAGAAAGAAGAGATAGAGAAACAACAAGTTCTTGAAATACAGGAACTTGAAAAAGCAAGTAAAATTCTTGAAAAGCAGTGTCTGAGTGAGATGAATGAAGAAGTTCTGTTAATTCTTCATGCTCAGGCTAGACAACTACAGGAAGTGATCAAGTTCAAACTTAGAATTTCAAACACAGTTCAAAAAACTTTGAAAATTTCTAATACAATCACTGACTCTTCAGTTTGCTCTTCTTTCTTTTCTACTTCTTCTTCTTCTCCTTCTTTGAATCAAAAGAAAACATATGCTCAAGCAGCTGAATCTGCTGTCTCTAAACCTGCTGTCTCTAAATCTACTGTCTCAAAACCTGCTTAAAATTCTGAGAAAACTGAGAAGAATACTGCTCATGCCTCTATTCATAGAAAAGTGAAAAAGAAAATGCAAAAAGAGAAAAACTTTCAAATCTCCAGAAATAGAAGACTTATTCTCAAAGTCTCAAATCAGGACATTCTGCAAAGAAACAAGCTAAACTCAAATCTCATTTTCAGAATCAGAAATGAAATTAACCAGCAGTTCTTTTCTCAGTTAATGACTGATATTGAAGTTCAAAAACCAGTTATAGCTTTAATTGAATCATCATTCTTTAAAAACTTCATCATTCTGACTACAATGCCTGAATTCAGTGCTGAATTCCTTATTCAGAATGAGAATCTCTGGAAGTCAGCAGTAGAATCTTTGTTAAACACAATAATTCTATCTGAAAGAGATGAAAAGTGGGACAAATTCATTCTTCATGATATTTCAGTTGAAATTTTTGACTGTGAAGAAGGAATGCTACTTCTCAAAAATGAATTGAAAGAATACAACTCTATTCAACTGAGAAAGGAGCCTGTATGACTAAATTCAATTGAGTTCAGACAAAGCAGGAGAAATGCCTCTGTTCTAGTATATACAAAAACACTTGAACAGTCAAAGATCTCTGAAGTAAGAGTAGCAGGTTTGAAAATGAGAGTTCATGAATACAAAGACTCAAGGATGAACCTCAAAGCTCAAACACAGTGTTCAAACTGTCAAAGATATGGACACTTTGCAATCTCATGTTTTAGAGACTCAAAATGTGCATTCTATGCCAGAGATCACAAAACTAGTGAGCATAAATGTAAAACATGCTCAAAAAGAGGTGAAATTTGTCAACACACTCTGCTTAAGTGCTCTAATTGCAAAGAAAAACATGCATCTAGCTCAAAAGAATGTATGTTTGCTTCTAGAACTCAAAAGAACTGGAGAAAAGATGAAGCTCAAAGTCAATCTAGAACTGAAGAGAAGAGTCAAGCCAGTAAACTCACAACTGCAAGCTCAAAAAGAAGAAACTCTCAACTATCTAAGTCTTCAAACTTCAACTCTTCAGCTAAATGTAAACAGAACTTGAATCCTCAAACTTCTGTTAAGATTAGAGAATTGAGAAATGACTCTGATGATAAACTAGATATAATGCAAGCAGTTGAGATTTCTACTTTTCAGAACAGTTATAATCTACTATCTGATGATAGTGATTAGATTCTACTCTACTCTCTTTTAGTATGAATATACAACAAAAACAACAAAAAAAGTTTAAAAACTCTTCAAAAATCACATTTATTCAAAATAATGTGGATAGAAACTCAAATTGTATTTATTCTTGTCTTCAAATTGCATTTGAATAAAAAGTTGATTTTATACTGCTTCAGGAGCCGAATTTTGATGCTGAGCAAAAATATGTTATTTCTCATTCAAGCTACTACTGCTTTTTACCTCAAAGGTCTGAGATAAAGTCAAGAGTAGTGATCTATGGAAGAAAGAGATCAAGATATCAATTTAATCTAAGATTTGATATCATGTCTGACTCTGATATTCTGGTGAGTGATATTATAGATAAAGAAAATGAGTTTGATACTATACAGCTCATAAATATCTATAATGAAAAGTCATTGAAGGAAAATAACAATATCTGGACAATTGATAGAGGATTTCTGAATATAACTCCATCAAGAAACTCTATAATTGCAGGAGATTTCAATGCACATCATTCCTGATGGAATTCAGAATGCAAGAGAGCAGTGAGAGCTGATAATCTGATTGAATGGACCTTTGAGCATTCAATAGATTTGGTTAATAAGTCTGATCAACAAACATTCTTTAGAAAAGGCATGAAACAGAAGTCTATTATAGATCTAACCTTCATGTCACAAAATCTAATGGAAAGAAGACTTGTAAACTGGTTTATTGATTCAAATGAGACATCAGGATCAGGTCATGAGATTATTCAATTTGATATTGAACTGAGTGAAAAACAAATGAGTGAAAATCCTCTTCTCTCTAATCAGTATAACTTTGAAAAAGCTGATTGGAAAGCAGTTGAAGAAAGCATAAAACTGCTAAAATCTGAAAGACAGAATGAGCTATATTGGAATTCTGGTCAAGATATCTCAAATGAAATGCTTGAGAATAGAGTGAAGCTTATTACATCTATTATTCTAACAAGTGTTAGAGATAATATTCCAAAAAGAAAATCTTCTGAGTATTCAAAATCTTGATGGAATGAGAATATCTCATCTAAAAGAAAAGAATTAGCTACTGTCAGAAGAGATTGGAAAAATGATGTAATATCTGATGAAGAGTTCAAAGCTGTCAGAAATGAATATTTTTCAGATATCAAAAGAGCTAAAACAGACTGCTGGAATAAATTTCTTGAAGAAGCACAAGAGAAGGAAATTTTTAAAGCTTTTAACTATACTAAAACAAGAAGTGTAGCAAAACTTCCAGCCTTAGAATATAAGTTTCAGAATGAATCATATACAGCAAACTCTTTTGAGGAAAAATGTCAAGCTTTTATGAGAATTCTCTTTCAGAACTCATCAGACTCAGATTCAGATTCAGAGAAAGAGAATATATCACTTCTCAACTACATTGATGAAAATGACTGGGAATGGCCTGATCTTACACAAGATGAATTAAAGTCAGCTATCTTCTCAAGTTCTGTTAAAACTGCTGCAGGTCCTGATTCAATTAATCACTTGATTATTCAAAATACATATTCCTACTTAAAGAATGAATATTTTGAGCTCTTTTTCAATCTCTTGAAAAATGAATATCATCCTGAATGCTGGAGAGAAGCCACTGGAGTGATTCTTGCAAAACCTAATAGAAAAACTTCAATTTCTAAGTCATATAGAGTAATATCTCTATTGAACTGTTTAGAAAAGGTTTTAGAAAAGATAATAGCTACTTGACTATCTTTTATAAGCTCTATAGATGATTCTCTTTTATTCAGTGAACAAATGAGAGGTAGAAAACAGTGTTCTGCAATTGACACTGTTCTCTCAGTTGTTCATGATATTCAAATAGCAAAGCATGAGGATCTGGTCTCAACTGCAGTTTTTATTGATATAAAGGGAGCATTTGATCATGTTTCAAAGTCAAAGTTAATTCAGACATTGAAGATATTAAAACTGCCACTTTCTCTAATAAAATGGGTTAACTGTTTTATGTCTAAAAGAATTATACAACTCTTCTTTGATGAAATGAAACAAGACAAGACTGAGATAAAAATAGGAGTACCACAGGGATCTCCAATCTCACTCATTTTATTTGCAATATACACTGTATATCTATTCAAAAATAGAAATATGAGAATAGTGCGATCTCTGAGTTATGTGAATGATATTGGTCTAGTCTACAGCTCAAAAACTATCAAAGAGAATTTGAAAGTAATTGAAGAAGCTGTAAAGGAAATCTTTGTTAGAGCAGATATCAATCAAATTCAATTTGATATGAATAAAACTGAGTTAATTCATTTCTTTTCTAGACTCAATGAGAAAGAACTATCTCTAACTCTTTTAAATAGAGAGATTAAACCCAGTGTAAATGTCAAATGGTTAGGAGTATGGTTAAACTCCAAGTTGAATTTTAAATATCACATTCAACAAAGAACTGTCAAGGCAGAAAGACTATTGAACAACATAATCAGACTATCAAATACAGAGAGAGGTCTATCCTTTCAGGCTATGAGACAGTTATATATAGCCTGTATCACATCAGTAGCTGATTATGGAGTTCAAGTTTGATGAAATAATCAAGGGAATTTCACTGAACTCTTTCAAAGTCTGCAAAACAGAGTCTTGAGAAGAATTCTGGAAGCATTCAAATCATCTCCTATTAAAGCAATGGAAATTGAAGCTTCAATTCCTCCTCCTGCTATTAGATTTGAAAAGGCCTGTATGAACTATGCTCTGAGAGTTGTAAAGATGAGCTCAAATCATATAATCAGAGAAAGAGTCTCTTCTTCATTTCCATCAATTAACTCTGGAAATGAACTGGATTGGAATAGATTTCTTGATTGGAATGAAAATAATTCTTCAAAGAAAATGCCTTCTCAACTGTACAGACTATGCTCTCTGATTAAAAATCAATTTTCTTCTTTAAATGTTGAAAAAGTTGATCATGAGAAGTTATCTCTCTGGAGAGAAAAGCTTGAATCTCTTATAGACTTACAAATAAGTGAACTATCAAAAGAGAAAGAATATGAACAGCATTTGAAGAGAATTTCTACAATCAATATAAAAGACTCTATTCTGGTTTATTCAGATGGCTCAAAAAATGAGAACTTGAATAGATTAGGTGCAGGCATTGCTTATACTGAAGATAATATTAATTTTATCTCAGATTTCTGGAATCTAGGCTCTGAATGTGAAGTCTTTGATGCTGAACTATTTGCAATAGTGAAAGCTTTCAAACTCATTGAAATAAAATCTCATAAAAGAGGAAATTGTTTGAAAGAGGCATGAATATTCTCTGATAGTCAAGCTGCTTTAAAAAGACTTAGAAATAGTCAGATTCATAATGGTCAAATGAATCTTGAACTGATCTTAAACTCTGTTTTGAAAATTCAAAAGAGAAGAATATCAAAGCTGATAATTCATCTACACTGGGTTCCTGCTCACATGAATATTCATGATAATGAATTGGCTGATTCAGCTGCAAAAAAGGGTGCAGAATTAAGCAGATCTATTCAAAAAATTGTGTCCTGGTCTTTTATAAAGAGAAAAATAAAAGAATCTTGTTTAGACAAGTGAAATGAAAGCTGGCAGAAACAAAAGAAGAGTATACATTATTCAAGATTTGAAACAAAACCCAAGTGAAAATCTTGTTCAATTAAATGTAAAAAGAAAATATTCTCATCTATAATACAGCTGAAACTAGGACATGGCTATTTCAAATCTTATATACAAAGATTTGATGATAGATTTGACTCAATAGAATGCTCATTCTGCAATACAAATGAGAATCCTGAGCATATTGTAATGCACTGTGCATTATACAATAGTCTCAGAGCCAGATTGAAAGAGAAGTATGATCTAAATCAATTAAATATGAGATTCTTATTCTCAACTGAGACAGGAATTAAATACTTAATAGACTTTCTATCAGAAACTCAAGCAGCTACAAGAAAATGGCTAAATTCAGAATTATCTGAGTATGAAGAGGAGGAAATAAATCAGATATAGTCTGTTAAAACAGCTATACACTCTCTTTTAATAATTTGTTTTATTATAGTCTCTCTTTACTTTATCTTTTTCTTTATCTTTTTCTTTCAATTTCTTTCTATCTATTTATTTAATGTGTCTATCTTTGAGACTGTGTTCTTTTTCTCTTTTCTTTTGTCATGATATTGTCAAATGATTTCAAAGTATCAAAAGATGTTAAAACACTGCAATTTGTAAACAGTTTTTGTATTCTGGGCTGGAATTTTCTGATTTTGCATATCTGAAATTGATGAATGTATAATAGTTAACTTTACAGGCATAGAAAAAACCCTGAGAACTAAAGTTCTCAGGTAGATGTCATAGTCTCTGACTGCATACATCTATAATTGAAGAATAATAATAATAATAACATTAGATAGTAGTTCCATACTGTTTTAGTAAGACTTACTGTCTACTCTTATCACATTTTTCAAATGAGACTATGATTTTCACTTCTCAATTTAAATTACTTTTATTGCTTTAAATGACTTTAAATCTCATTTGAGTGTTATCAAAAAGTGTTACTTTTTAAAAAATTAAAAATAGTCTAAAAAAAACCTTAAAATGTCTAAAAATAGTAACTTTATACTAAGAATGAGACTAAATAGAATTAAATGAAATCACTTTCTTATGTTTTTTAAGTTATAGTTTTATTTTAAGATCTGATACATAGTCACTTTGCATGTTTTTTTGATAACTAGTCTCAGCAGAATTCATGCCAAGAAATGTATGAGATCAGATTAAATAAGATCAAATGTGAAATTCATGATTTCAGCAGTCAGTCTATTTCTGTATTACTTTAGAACCTTAGAATAATAATATTCTTATAATGTATCTGATTTTTATATTCATATCTTAAGTTCTTAGAATAGAAGTATCATCTCAAAGTTGATCAGTGTGTTTTTGAACATTTAATTCAATTTCTCATACAAAAAATAGCTCTTAGAAATTCTGAGATCAAAAAATATGATTATTTTCAAGAGTATATATCTATCTTAAATATAGATTTTTTTGAAATATTAAAGAAATATTTCTATTCTTCTTCTCTTTAACTATAAGCTAAGGTAATTTTCAAATCTCAAAGATATGTGAATATATAGTAATAGAAAGTCAAAGTTGAAGAATCTGAAAAATCCTTGTAAATCTCAGAAATCTTCATTGAAGATGAAACTGTTTCTTCTCAGACTCTCTGATGAGGATTGCTCTAAGCACATAACTTGTATCAAAAGTAGGTTAGTGTCATGCCGGATTAGTTAATAATAATACTGCAATCTGTTCAAACTGAGTCAGAGAGTCTGAGCCTGCTGAGATAACACAAAGAGCATAATATATAGAATAGTTGAAGATTGTATTAATAAATTCATCTACAAGAACATAATATAGTAATGAGTCATGTAATCTAGTGAGATCACTAACTGCAACAGCTGTAACAGTTAATACCCTCTCTTGAGATAATAAGAATCAGATACAAAAACACTCAAATCATTAAGATAGTCTGTCAAAATCAAATATAAATATAAAATTAAACATTTTCAACTTTTATATCTGTAAGACCTAGCAAAATCATGAATCATGTAAATGTCACAGTGTCTAGAGATTTAGTGAGTTTATCTGCTGTCATCTGAGTGATGAGAATGTATTCTAAATCAATGATTCTCTGATTCAACTGCTAACATAAAAAATGAAAATATGTGTCAATGTACTTACTTCAGGCTGTAACAGCTGTCACCTTTATAAGATCTATAACACTCTTATTATCAGTAAGAATCTGTATCAGAGATGTAGTGATGAAGTCAAGCTCAATCATGAGATTCTGAATTTATGTTACTTTGCAGATCATCTCACTAAGAGTCATATATTCAGCCTCATTAAAACTTAGAGATATATAAGATTGCTTTGCTGACTGCCATGAAATCAGATCATCTGCAAGCTTAAAAATGTAGTTAAATATTAATTTCCTATCATCATTCAAGAGATCAGCTCAATCAGAATCTGAGTAGCTGAAGAGTAGATAGAAATCATCAGAGAAATCAGAGATAATGAAAAGATTAATAGAAATGAACCTCTTATACAGACTGCATCTGTAGAAAATGCTCAGATTCATGATCTCTTTTAAATAATATATAATATGTAATAGAGTCTTTTAATATTGAGATGTTAAATCAATGTTCTGTTGAGCAAGTAGTAAGACAGTGTGAGTGATATCAGAATGTGTTTTAACTGCAAGATATTATAAGTAACTTATATTATATTGATATTACTGAATTGTGAAATCAGTCTCTTTCTCAGATATAGAGAAATTATTAATATGAAATTCATTCTTCATTGATGTTCTGACAACAGCTGTATTATCAAGATAGAAATCTTCAATAAGGCATTTAATATATTAATAATGTATTAAATTAATTCTCTTATCTGAATAATTGATCTTCATACTTAAATACTTTATTGACTGATGTACATTCTTGACTTTCAATTTCTCACTAAGTATACTCACTAGTCAATCAGCATTCTCAGAAACTTCAGATATGATATTAAGATTATCAACATAGATCATTATATAGAGATGATGTCTGAATATATGATATCAGAGTGCTGAATTATAGACACTGACTGTAAATTCAAGATCACTTAACAGAGCTGTTAAGTAATTATATCAGATCTTCACTGCAGAGTTCAGACTGTATAAACTACTCTCAACTATGCAGATAAGTGTTTTCAGTGAATCTGTCTCAAAATTAGTGAGTTGTCTTATATAGACCTTCTTAGTGAGATGTTTATAAAGATATATCATTACTATATTCACTTAACAGAGTATTCAACTGTGTAGTACTGCTATTATAAAAAGAATATAATTGACAGTATCAGTGATAACAGAAGTATAGATCTCTTCTCTAGAATTCTTCTTAAGTCAGCTATCACAAATCACTTAATGTGATTTTCTAAGAATATTATCAGAATTGACATTCAGATTCACAGGTCTATCTTTCTTAAGAAACACTTAACAGTCTGAAGTAATCAGTTCATCTCTTAAGATATCAGATCTAGAAATCAAACTTCATGTATTGTATCTCTTCAGATTGATAATCTTGCATTGTATGAACTTCTTTCAATAATCTTCTACTTTCTCTGACTGAGATGTGACATTCTTGTAGAACTTCAGAAGGTTATCTATAATAAGACTTGAAGTGTAAGTAGTCAGTGATTTCACAGGCTGTAATTATGTGAAATTCAGATTATCAATATCAGAAGCATCTTCATCATCAATCAGATAAATATCAGGTTTCAGTTCACTAGTATTATTAATGAGTGTCACAGATGTGACAATCAGTTCTGATTTTTCAGTGATCAGAAATCTCATATCACTACTGATAATAATCTTATCAGATTCAGAATGTTATAGATGATATATCAATATATCACTGAATTCAATGATATAATAGAAATTGATATGTGAAAAGAGCTTATCTGTGAGTCTCTGAGATTCATGTAAGTAAATAAAAACCTCTGCACTTAATCAGTGAAAATGTCTCATATTCAGTGAGATATTCATAAGTACACATTAAGAAATCTTATGTGAACTTGAAATCACAGAAGTCTCTACAGTAGAGAGTCAAAATTTTGAGTTGTAAAGAACTGTAGATGTGAGAGTATTATTAGTTATTATAATTACTGTCTCTAGAACATCTGTTCAGAATCTCTTAGAGAGATTATCTTTTAAAAGAGCAGCTCTAACTCATCTCATAATAGTATAGATCTCATGTTCAGAAATGCTATTCTGATGTGATGAATATAATGCTGTTGATTCTCATTTGATATCATATGAATTCATAACTGTGTACATATGTGTGAATTGAAAAACATCATCAATATCAGTTCATAGAAAAGCAGGAACTGTATATCTGAGATTTCTCATGAATCTGAGTCATAACTCAAAGTATTGAACAGCCTCATTCTTGAACTTTAAAAAATATACTCAACAGTAGTGAGTCATATTACAGATAATAAGTATTCAGTATTTGATTCTCTAACAGAACTCTAAGAGATGATTAGAGAGATCTTTCAATGTATATCTGTTATCTACAAGGTCAATATAAATCTTCTCAATGAGTTGAATAGATCTAGGCATTGATGTTTTTGAATAATCTTGTATTATATCTGTCTTAACACATTTCTTGCAAAAGAACTTAGTCTTAAAATCTTTAATTATAACTTCAGTATGAGAATTCTTAATCATAGTAATTATAGCATCAGTGTGAATATGACTGAGATTATAATATCAATTCAGAAGAGTCTTTGATATCTTTAATATCTGTGTTTTTATATCTGCAGAATTGATGTTATTAACAGTAGTAGTAGTAGTTACAGAAAGATCAACTTTTCAGTTAAAATTGTACTCATGAGATATTATTGCAATATACTTGACTGCCTTGTTCAGATGATTGAGATTCTTATTGAACTTCTATTCATCAATCTTATATATGTTGTTCTGAGCAGTTTAAACTGTATGAAAAATAATACTGTTCAGAGCTCTGCAAATGAAAAATGAGAGAATAGTGAAAGATTATATAAATTAAAATCTCTAATCTTTAAGCTTTGCAAATGAGAGCAGATTAACTGTAATATTAGAGATATAGTAAACATTCTGCAAGTTAATATTATCATTCTCAATCTTCAAGATAACAGTCTCAATCTTCTTAATAAATTCAGTTCTCTCAGTGACAGAATCAACAGAAATGTTATTATTAAAAGATTTAATATTTAAAAAAGAATGAAGCTCATTCATCATATTCAGACTTACACATGTGTTCAAATATCAAGATCTAGAGAATGATTTTTTAGTAACTGTGAAAGAGAAATAAGACTCAATCTTTATAATTACTGTATTTACTGCTGATTGAGAACTTATTAAGTCATTCTTCTTCTCTTTCTTCTTATCATTCTTCTTTTTCTTTTTATCAGAGTATAAGATGAAACATCTGTTAACAGTATATTTATATCTTCTGCAGTGAGTACACTTTTATACAGATATACTTTTATTCTTATCTTTATTCTTATCTTTATTCTTATTCTTTTTCACAGTCACAGAATCAGTCTGAGACTGCTTTTTTCACTCAGTGATAATCTTCTTAAATGTATAATTAATCAGTTACTTCATTAAATTATTAATATTAATATTAATAATTGATCTCTGATCAGTGAAGAAAAACTTATTCAAATATATCTTGATAAATAATCTTTAATAGTCTTACAGATTATTGAGAAAAAGATTATGATATATATTCTCAGTACTCTGACAGAGCTTCTTATAATAGATAATAAAATAGTGAAAACATCTCTGAAAAGTAAGATAATCATTCTTCTTAACTTATAATTTTATCAATTTCTTAAAGATATTAACTCATTCTTCAGTCAGTGATATTATATATTTAATATTAATCTTATCTTACAGAGCTATAGTATTATCAGCTTTTAAGATTTTAATAGTAATTTAAACATTTTTAATAAGACTTAATAGTATATATCTATATAGAGACTTGAAATGAATTCTTCACTTCTTAAAGTTAATATAACATATAAAAGAGAATTCTTATTAAGTTTTTAATAGAAGATTAGTTTCATTAATAACTTCTGTATCAGTTAATATATTAATATATCAGACTTTATAATTAAAGTTATTAAATATAATTACTGATTTAATATCTAGTGTATATTTAACTTTCTTCTAATATTTCTATAACTCATTTCTTATAGTGTCTCTTTATACAGAGATAAATGTAGTAAGATGTTAAGTAATTTCAGCTATAATTATTTAATTCTGTAGTATTATCTGTATAAGATTTATAAAATTATCTATAATATAATAGATAGTGTAATGTGGCGGAACCGAAGTGATGACTAGTCAGCAGCATTATGTAGAAGTAATTGTTTAAGAAGCTGTATGAGTGAGCTTAACTATCTTGCTTAAATAGTAAGCTTATAGACTACAGAGTTATTGTGAGAATATCACAGATATAATACTTAGTGTACTAAGAAGATTGTATAAGACACACAGTAACTCTTGTATATATTTCAGTAGAAGAAAAATAAATTACTGACTTCTTTGATAAGAAGTCAGCATCTAGCTATTCTATATAGACAATGAGTGAATACTCTTCTCTCATTTCATGAGTGAGAATAGCTGAAGTGATACCTCAGTGACATCTTATTACTAAGAAAGAGTAATCTGCTGACCTTGTATAGAAGTGAGATTCTCATATTCATTAATCAGATCTTTCTATAATATATCTGAATAATGTTATAGAGTGATTGAAAACTGGTTTATACAGAATGAAATCATCTGTATGAAAGTGATAAGCTGTATGAAACTGCAACAGAGTCTTGATACAGTTAGAAGTATAATAATACTCTTCTCTTTAAGAGCATAGTCTCTATACTCTTAAAATTACTAGATTAGAAATTATCTTTATTATATAGCAATGATTATCAATCAATTGACAGTGTATATACTGTGTGTGATACAAAGAAATAGATAAGTTTTTCTGCTGACTGTGTAGATCTTTCTTTTCTCATCTTTATTCAAATCAAATATATGATAAGTGAGTTTCTTATATATCAATTTGAAATGTGAAAAATGTAGTTAATAAGTAACTTACAGATCTCTCATTATATTTCATTCTATATATGAAATTCTCTGTAAAAGTGATATATTTTAGAGACAAAGCTAACAGTAGTAATAGAATTTTTTAAAAAGATTTCTCTTTCTCTATGAAATATTTTTCTTCTTCTCTCTCTCAATTGCAACAGTGAGTGTATGAAAGTATCATTCTTGAAGAACAATAAGAGACTTATTCTGATATTTTCTAGTGAGTAATAAATGTCTTTGTGATGCAGCTGCAGTCTCTGTGACTGCTAAGAAAGTCAGGTTGAAGGTGGAGACAGCAGCATCACTGAGCTGCAGAAGCACTGCTTTCATTTTCACATCTTCTTCTTCTTCTTCTGCTTCTTTTGCAGCCGCAGTAATAGTCACTGTACCTTGTAGTGAGATGTTATCTCTTCTACTGATTAATTCATCTATGTTCAGTTCTTTCTCTACTCTCTTCATCACTGTTGTGACACTGTCTCTCTCTTTAGTTAACACAGTGATGTATGACCCTGTGTGATCATTCAGAGAGAAACTCAGAGAGAGCTTGATTCTGAGAACAGTGACTCTGAGAAGCTCAATTCATAGTTTCTCTTCTATGATATGTCTGAGCTCTGCTTGAAATGCTGCTGAGTTAAGTCTGCAGAATTCTGCAGTTCTTTTATCTTCTCTCTGTGAGAAGACTTCAGTGTGATCTCTGGCTGGCACTGCTACTTATCTACACTATACTAAGCAGCTGAAGAAGAGAGGAATTCTGTGCACTTGTCTCTTCTCTCACTCTTATTATTTTCATTGTGTCTGCAATAATGACTTCTATCTCTCTGTAAGTATTATCTACTCTATAAAAAGATGTCATATCAGCTCTGATAAGAAGCTCAGATGCTCAAGCAGTACAGAGTGAGAGTCTCAGAGCTTTAAGTATTGATGAATTCTATCAAGACTGAGAAGATCTCTCTTGCTTATCTGTAAAAGAAGATGAAAGCATGAATCTCTGAGATGAAAAAACATCTCAGAATGACTGATCTTAAGAAGAGATTAGTCAGCATCACTATTGAAAGTGCTGTAGAGATTAATTACTAGTTAAAGAGAATCTTACTTCAGTTAAAGCAGATGACTGAGATACTTTATAAGTTAATAAATTAATACTTTCAGCATCTCTCATACTCTTCTGCAGCATGCTTCTCTATGATATCACAGTGCTAACTTCTCAGCAGACAAAGATATCAGTGCTAAAGACTTCAACAGTGAAGAATGAGTTTAATGAGAGTGTGATTATTAATAAGTAGGCTCTGAGATTCTCTCTTTTTACTTTTTCAGTGAGCTGTAATCTCATTAGAATAGTAGTAATCTGCAGATTGATAATATTAATCTTTTTATTAGTTTTTAATATCTCTTTTCTCTAACTGCTTCAGAATTTTTACACTTGTATAGTCTCATTAAACTTTTAAAAAACTCTTTAAAAGAAAATAGAAGAAGAGTGCTACAGAGTTTACAAGATACTGACTTATTACTGTGAGATCATCTCTAAAAAACTCTTTAAAAAAAATGAGAACTCTTAAGTAATATTTCTTACTCAATGTCTCTGATGTGTAATGAGACAGTCTCTACTAGCTGTCTCATAGATTGTAATCTCTTTCTCAGTATTTTTCAAATACTCAAGTGATTTTCATGAATTCTCTGATAATAAATAATCTTTTTATTTAACAAGATATTGAAGCTTGTTATAATATATTCACTTATTCAATATTTTCTTTATAAGATATTCAGTATCACTCTCAATCTTGATATCATCTGACTGAGACAGCTCTGTCTTGAGATGTTGCTTATAGAACTTTAAATAGAAAATGTGAAAAATAGAATAAATTAATTTCAATTCTGTGAGTAATTTCAACTTATATATCTGCTTACTTATCACTCTTGTTACTGAGAAAGATTCTAGTCATTACTCACTGAGCTTCTTATATAGTCTTATTATCTTGATATTCTTTGCTGAAAGTAGCACTTGATTCTCTATTAAGAACTTCATCAGAAGATGTTTTTAATTATAGTATTTTATCTACTGCTTCTGAATATAATAAATGCTTTTCACTGTCTTTTCATGAATTTTGTTTAAAAGTTTTAATCTCACTTTTACTTCTAATACTGAGAAATACTCTATTCTCTATATCTGTCTGATATTCTGACTGTCTATCTCTCTCTTTGAAATGTTGTTCACAATGTCACTGAGTAATGAAGAATTATATTCATAATAAGTATAGAAAGAAGATATCTTTAAGATTATATTATTTACATTATTATATATGAATTCAGTGATTAGAAGATGTTTGAGTCAATCATTCTGATAATATAAATAGAATACTTGAAGATGCTGTTCTAGTATCTGATTCTGATATTCAGTCTGATCATCAGTCTGTGAATGAAATGTGATACTGAGAAGACATCTTATTATAAGATGATAGTAAAAAGCTGATTAGTATTTACTGATGAAGAGAAATTCTTAATCTGTTATTAATAATTTCAGAGCACTGTAATTATAAATGATGATATCTAAAAACAGGTCAGTCAATTCAGAGGCTTTAATCTTTTTATAAGTAGAGATATATCTGATTATCTTCATGAAGTGATTAATAATAATTAAAATTAAGTCATATTCTTTAACTCTTGTTGACTTCAGTAGATCAACTATGAAATTTATTAATAGATTCTGTCATGAGCTCTTTGAAACAGGCAGTGATATTAACTCACTGTATTGCTTATACTGTGAAATCTTTATTCTTTGACAGATATTGTAAGTCTTAACATACTCTTTGATATCTGTCTGAAGCTTGTTTTAAGTATATTTATATTTTAAAAGCTTCTCAGTCTTCTCTAATCTGAAGTGCTTTGTATAAGAATCATTATAATGAATTCTCAATAACTTCTAATGTATCACTCTACTATGAGAGATGAAGACTGAATTATTCAGTAGTATAAGTTTACATTCTTCTAGTTATCAGTGACTTGATTTCTTAGTGACACTGTCTCACTCAGAGTCTGTCTCTTCTAAGTTTAAACTGAACTCTTTCTTCTTTAACTTCTGAATTTAAGCTGTAGTAGAGATGTTTCTCTTCTATAACTTATCAATAAATTTCAAAAGTAGTTAAGTTGAAAGATTGTAGACTGTTTCATTCTTTATCAATTTAATAATTGTAAGATATAATATAAGAAGCTTATGATCTTCAGTATCAGTTCTCTGTGAGAATCTGAGTTTTCTTTCATCTTCTATACTGAGTCACACAGCTGTCTCTTCAGCACTATTTCTGAGCTTCAGAGAATCTCAATTCTCTGCAGTCAGCTTCTTCTGCAGTGATGACAGAGATTCTTTTATAGAATTCTTCTCTATATCAATGATATTATAATTGAGCTATTTAGACAGTGTATTGATGAGATTAAGCTGATCTGAATGATATCAGATATAGAAATTATACTCTGAAAGCAGCTCTGTTCATCTGACTTGATATTCTATTAAGCTCTTTATTATTAAGAAGTAATGCAGATTTGCATAATCAGTGAGAACTTACACTGAGTACTTACTACTCTGAAGATAATGTTATCAGATCTTAAAGAATTTGATAATTACTAACATCTTCTAATCATAAATATCATACCTTCTCTGTATGAGTGATAATTTCTTGAAGAAGAAGGTCACTAATCTTCATTCATAGCATTTTATAGACTCTATAAAAAAGTCTTCTCTCACAGACAATTCATTATCTATTTTCTTAGAGATGATTATTCTCTGATTCTTTCAATGTTAAAAGATCTTTGATATCAACTGTGAAAAGATTTCACAGATTTCATTTCTGAATATATCAGTCTCACACTGACTGAGTAAGTCAGAGTTAAAGTGATTCAGTATTATAATATCTGTAAAAGCTTGTTTCAATTCTGTAAATGTCTGCACAGTGTCTTGAGTGAGAGTAAACAGTCTTATTTTTCTATCTTTCACACTTCTCTTTAACAGATCTGTAAGAGAGACAGTAATCTGTGAATATATATAGATGAATTATCTGTAGAAATTCACAAATTCTAGAAATACCTGCATCTTACAGTATGTTCACAGCACTGATCAGTTCTCAATAATAAAGACTCAGCTTCTGTTCATTGAAATGTTATTCATCTCAATAATATAATCTAAGAAATTAATCTTCTGTATGTAGAATAAGCATTTTTCAGTGTTTATATAGAGTTGATACTGTCTCAAGTGACTCAATACTTCTTGAATATGAGTATTGTGTTCTTTCTCTGTTTTTGAGAAGATTAGAATATTATCTAAGTATACTATATAGAAGATGTTGACAAGGCTCTGCAGTGTCTTATTTATATAGATCTGAAAGACAGCTAAAGTGTTATAAAGATCAAAAGATAAAACAAGATATTCAAAATTACTGTACTTGATATGAAAAGCTGTTTTTCAAATATTGTTTTTATTAACTCTGATTCTATGATAGATATTCTGTATATTAATCTTTGAGAACATCTTTACTTCAGATAATTAATTAATCATCTTATTAATTAATAGTAATGAATAGTAATTCTTAACTGTCATCTTATTAAGGTCTCTGTAGTCTACACATAGATATAGTCTATTATTCTTCTTAAATATAAAGAGTATAGATGTCTCTGCTGAACTCTTTGATAAATGTATTCAGTTCTTTGATTGTGCTTCTTTAAGATATTTATGCAGAACATTCAATTTCTTTACAGACAAGTTGTAAAGAGGCCTGTATAATACTGTTGTACTATCTTCAAGATAAATCTTATATTGTATCTTGATATCAGGAAACTTTACTACTTTTCTTTCTGAAAAGACATTCTTAAAATCTGTAAAGAGATATTGTGTACATCTGTCTTTAATAATGAATACTGCTGCTAATCTTACAGTGAGAGTGATGACTTCTTCATCTATTTTCAAGTCTCAATCATCTGCTATACAGTATATTAACTCAATCTTTTTCTCAAGATTCTTCTGATGAAACTCTTCAGATTTCTCTATCACTGTTTCTTCATTAGTGAGATAGTATCATCACATCTGAGTGACTCAGTCAATGAGAGAATTGTTTTCTCTCAATTATGAAAGACTTAGAATGATATTCTCATCTATGATATTAACTGTATGAAGAAGTAGACTGCTCTTCTTAAAGATTTCTTCTAAGTCTGTGATCACACACTTTACTTGAATTATGTTAAAATGATGATATTTTATTTCATCAGTAAATTTTGCATGATCTGATAGATCTATCTTCTTTCAATTCTTCATTAAAGAAAAGAAATAGAATATGAAGTTAATATCTACTCTAAAGTTAAGTAGACATCTCACTAGTATCTCTTCATTCAGAGTATATACTGTGATTGTAACATGAACTCAAAGATGTAAGAATTGTCAATTCTTCTCTTTCTCTTCTTTATCTTTCATGAATACATTTGTCAGAAGAGAAGTTAACTTTGAGAAGATATCTTCTTAGTTTCTTCTCTTCTTCAGCTTCTTATAATCACTGATATAGTAATCATCAGCTCTGCAGTTGAAACAGAGATCTTTGTTAAATCTTTTTTAATATTTCTTTACAGTAAGTGAAGAATCAGAATACTTAGAATTCTTCTTTACTTTCTCTACACTGAAGCTGTCACAGTACTGTTTAAATTCTGTTATTAATTATTTACAAGAGATCTTATTAATCTTTTTCTCAAAGAATTGATTATTCAAATAGATCTGAGAAGTCAGATTGACAAGCTCAGTATAATTAATTAATAAACTCTGATATTATGATATTATTATCTGCATCTTATAAGTCAGTTTTATGAGATAAAGCTGTGTTTTTAATTGATTCAAATTATCAGTCAATTTCTCTCAATATTCTTCAAATCTTATATTGAAATTAGCAGAATTCTTATCATCTTATTAATATAATAAGTTAAATCACTGTGCTGCTGTGAAGCTGTAATTATAATAATCTTTGATTTAATTCAGTAGAAAGTTCTTGAATTCTTTCTAAATTATAACAGTATTAATACACTTAAACTCTCTCTTCTTAGTAATTTAAGTAATTACTGAGATGTCTTTAAGAAGATTGATAATGTATATTACTTATATCTTGTAAGTATTATACTGGCTTGAATTAAGGCAGAATTTCTGTTTAAGAGTATAGATAAAGCTGTGAAATTCAGATAAGATATTTCTTTTATATTTTAAAAAATCTTCAATCTTAATCTCTCTATCTCTATAATAGATGTAGATGTGTAGAGACTGCAGCAGTGATAAAGTAGTTAAAGAGCTTATATTAAAATATACAGTGAGTTCAGAAATCTCGGATTTCTACTGAGATAGAAATGTACACACTCTAGAGAATAGTATAGTATTTCTCTCAGAGAGTGAGATCAGATTAATTTCAGTATAGATATATAAGATTATATTGATCTGTTAAAGCTCAACTGATTTAAATATATAATCAGATTGAGTGATTTGAATTGTAATATAATAAAACTAAAGTGATAACTAGTCAGTTATATTATATAGAGATAGTTGTTTAAGAAGCTGTATAAGTGAGCTTAACTATCTTGCTTAAATAGTGAGCTTATAGACTACAGAGTTATTATAAGAATATCATAGATATAATACTTAGTGTACTAAGAAGATTGTATAAGATATACAGCAACTCTTATATATATTTTAGTAGAAGAAAAACAAATTACTGACTTTTTTAATAAGAAGTCAGCATCTAACTATTCTATATAGATAATAAGTGAATACTTTTCTCTTATTTCATAAGTGAGAATAGTCAGAGTGATATCTCAGCAGTGTCTTATTATCAAGAAAGAGTAATCTGCTGATCTTGTATAGAAGCAGAGTTCTTATATTTATCAATTGAATCTTTCTATGATATATCTGAATGATGTCATAGAGTGATTGAAAACTAGTTCATATTTGATGAAATCATTCACATTGAAGTGATGAGCTGTGTGAAACCGCAACAGGGCCTTGGCGCGGCCGGGAGTGTGACAGATAGATTGATTTAAATCATCATTAAAAATTAGTATTCTGAAGATAAGAGATAGTAAAGAATTTAATAAGTTAAAATAAACAGATTCTATAGATAAATATTAACTCTGCTTTTCTTTATTCTGAAGTTTCTTCATTATCTTATTATTAAATTTCATACTCTGATGAAAACTGATTTCAGTCTTATCTTAAAAGTCAGATATCTTCTTATAATAAGTGATTATTCTATCAATAAATTATCTAGTGAAGTATGTGATTCTAAGTCTTAAGCTGAACTCTGAAGTAACAGATGTATTACTTATATTAAGATAACTCTACTTCTTCTAGATATAAAAAAGAAGTGATATTCTTCATAATAAAGAACACACTTTCTTAAAAATATAAAGTATATAAATCTACTGACTAGTAGATTCAGAGAAAATGAAATATCTTTAATAAAGAGTAGAGTCTTTTCAAAAAAGATGAACTATCTATATTAAAAAAATATTAATACAATGTTCTAAAAAGAAAAACATGCCATTCAGGCTATAATCTGTAGAATAGTTGAAGGTTGTATTGATAGATCTATCTACAAGAACATAATATAGTTGTGGGTCACGTGATCTAATGGGATCGCTAACCGCAACGGCCGTAACGGCCAACAGTTAGCGATCACTGACTGTGGAGCGGGGGCGGAAAAGTAAGGGAGAGGAAAAGAAAAAAGGGCTCAAATGCCTGTGCCAAAATAAGGGTGATAATATCAACAGGAGAGATGGGAGGTTCTGTACGGAAACATCAGGTTTCAAGATTTGTCCCTCCGAATTCAAACATCCAGCGCTTGACTCTTTGATAGTTTAACTACCAGATAAAACGGCGGGATCATCACAATCATTCATTTTCAATTGGACGTGATGTCAATTCCTCTCTGCTCTGCCGGTTGAAATTAAAATAAAAGTAAAATAAAAGTAAACATCTCGGTCACTCACTCGGTAAATTCTTCGTGTAATAAAATTAGAGTCAGGCATTCATCTTTGCCTCTGAAGCTTCCACAGGAGTCCCGTAGTCCCGGGTTATGCACATATATATTAGCTGATGTAAACCATATCCAAGTTACAACTCCGAAGTTACTCATGTTGGGCCCATTTTATAAAACTTACTGCCACAGATATACTAGGTATCGAGCTTACAATTATATTCCATGCACAAGCGGATGACGAGGAAATCAGAAGCATACTAATAATATATAGAGAACAGGTAGGAAGCGGAGAGAAGTATTTCACATAATGTCTTGTAATGTCTCGTTGGGCTCATTTCATGGGATCAACTCATAGCTCCCTTGCAGCTCAACAATCTTCGCGATTCCCCTTTTGTGAGCTTCCCTCTCCTGGATCCGACTCACATACTCCGTGAGGTAAGGGTGTTGTTCCTTGTTGATCAAGCCTCGCAGAACCCCTGCCTCCAGCGGGAAGCTCATCAAAATGTCCGAACCCGTGACGATGTCTCCGCAGAGGAATAGACCCTTCCCTGGCGATGATTTGAGTTGGTCTTCTAGGAAGCTGAGGTTCGTCGCTAGGTCTGATTTTACTAAAGCCGAATGTAGTTGAGAAGCTATCATTTTTGTTACCGGTCTGATGAAGAAAGGCACGGGCGCATCTCGAATTCCTTTGGAGTCTTGTCAGCCATTGTTTTCCCCAATTAATCCGGAGTATGTTAAACCCCCTTACCTTCGACAATGAGTATTCTCATCAATAGGCCCATCAGAGACCCTTCGGCATAGTGCATGAAGTACCGATCACGCCGCCATGATTCTGTCTCACCCCCTACTTGACCTTCCTTCCCATCAATATATCGCTGAGGAATTAAATGCGGGCCAAAATGGTCGACTAGATACTCGACGATAGTAGCAGATTCGGCCAGAATCACTGGCGGATTCGGAGCCTTCTCGACCGATATGACTGGAGATTTCCCTAGAGGGTGGATTTCCTTCAGCTCGGGCGCAGCCAGCATGTCCTTGTCCCGTTTGAATAGTTTTATCTGATATGATAAACCTAGCTCTTCTAGAAGCCAGATGATGCGTTGCGCGCGGGACTTTTCCAACCTGTTGCACCAGTCAGTCAGGAAAAACGCCGACTTAAACAGTGCCAGAGAACAACATAAATACCAGTAGACTGTAATCTTCACACCACTATCTAAACCGGTCGCCATCTTGGCAGAGCAAACCACATTCGAGGATTCCTAGCTCTATGGTCTTATTCCACCGAGGGATGTTAAGTTCGCGCGAGAAAGGAAAAATGCGTCTATGTAAATAATTGTTCAGCAATATGGGGATCTTCTGCTTGAGTTCATCAGCTTTGATGTCAACTAGATCTCCCCTAGCTAAAAAAAAAAGAACGAAACCTGAATGTTGCTGCCTACGTAGGTCACTGATGAATATTTTGGATACGACACTAGTGAAGATTTCAGGAAAATAGCACTCACTCTCTTCCAAGTTCTTGACATCGCAGTAGCTGTTAAAAAGCTCCACCTCTGTTTGACATCTGGACAGCTTCAGAGGAAGAAGCTTGATTATACATATAATAATATCACTGATGTTCGCAGTCTTCCCGCCCATATATATATGTAAATATATGAGACAACTATACTACGTACCTTAGTTATACTCAACACATAGATTCCACAGCATGAAACACTGAAAGTTGATTGTTCAAACCGCCTCTGCAATCCGAGTTGACTTTGCGCCTGGTACCCTGGCGCTGATGACTAATCAACTTCGCCCAACCCGGCAATTCTCATCATCACAACCTTGAACCTCATTGCGGGCGACAGTTGGTTGACCTTGAACCACCTAGATACACCGCCGTAACAGCAACATCCTCCTCCGCGCAAGGCCCGCAACCATGGCTGGTCCCAATCCAAGTCTGCTTCCCTTCCTCATACCTCTCCTCTCCTCTTCGGCCAATTGCTGACACACTTCCTCTCGCAGATTTGACTCTTGATCCGGCCCTCCAGAAATATTATGGTATGGATTTCCAAGTTCTTTAGCCTTTGACACTTATTCCCCGCTGGGTGGTCTCCTCCCTCCACCTGATAAAACAATAAATCTCTTGCTCATCGACTTCTGTTTTTGTGCAGAGCTGAATGTCAACCGATACAAATACTTCCGCTGGACCCCGCGCACAGTATGGATCTCGTTCTGCTACATGGCTCTCGTGCCCGGAGTTTTGGCTTACGTCGGCTACAAAACTGATGTAAGTGTGCAATATTCTTCTTCAATTGGAAATTGAAATTGCGTGGTCGCTGTCGGCGGTTATCGTGGATCTTTTTGTAACGAGTTGGGTTGAACCAAAGGCTGATCCGGATGAATGACTTTTACGGACATATAGGGGAAGTTCGACTTCAGAGGGAAGAGAAGGGGAGATACAATAGTGGAGTGGTAGAGTTATTTTCTGTACATACATAGATAGGGGGGGTCGCAAAATAAATTAACCACGGGAAGGCCCCATCATCCGACAGTCACAATGGAGTACTGGCATACTTCCCTCTGCATTCTCTTATCGCGAGTTGCAGCTCTCCGTATGTTTGAGGCGGACATGGTTTGATGCTGTATTTTAGTCTACGAAATTCAAGTATTCTCCAAACAAAGTCGTTTGGATAGTTGATTTCATTAGAATATCGGTATTCGTCAAACATTATCCAGCAACGGAAAGAAAAAAGGTCTGAACAATAGAAGAAAGAGAAAAAGAGATAAAAGAGAAAAAAAAAAGAGAATTATGAGAAAGAAAAACCAGAGATATCCCGAAGTAGATGAATCATACAGAGGAACCGCCCGGCAAAACAACAAGAGAAAAGCACAAGGAAAGTCGCTTAAATTTAAAACCACATTTACTGTCCGTTCCCGTAAGCATATGGAATGAAAATTGAATAGGAGAAGCACTAGGCTCTCAACCAAATTCAATAGGGTCTTCCACGACTCCTTGGATGGCCCCGACCGAAGCCACGCCCTCCTGCTTCAGGGACCCTTTCTCCTCTCCTCCATTCCCCTGATGGGACTCCAGATGGGCCAGTCGGAGGGAAACCCCCTCCCCTACTCAGCGTTCCAGCCCCCCTTGGTCTGCCAAAACCATTTTCCCTTGATGAAGATGGTCCATTGCCAAAGGCCCTCATCCCCCCACCAATTGTTAAACTGCCAGCCACTCCCCTGTTTATGACGGCGGGCGCAATAGAGCCATCGGACAAAGGCGGGAGGACAGCACAATCGACGTAGTCACCAATCACAAAGCGGAAATCCTGTAAGCATTTATCCGCTTCATCGCCTTGAAGCTTAAATGCTCCGTTTGCTGGATGATCCTTTTCACGTCTTCCTGTGTTCTTGTTTTCACTTGGTCCGACAATTACGCTACCCATATCTCGACTCAAGTACCTTCCCCGCCCTTCGCCTGCATTTCCTTGATTTCTTGAATCAGGGTATATGAGCCGAAAGCTCAGGCGCGTTCCGATAGCAGGGTTCGGGAGAATAGAAGGTAGGCATGACGTTAGGAGCTGGGCAAGTTCGCGTAGAGAACAAGACGGCCAGGTGTAAATCTGAAGGTGTGGGGGAAGCGGAGGAGGGGGGTTGGACGCGTTTGCGGTTCCGGCGGATGGAGGTGGGGGAATCGGGAAATCTGAGAGATGATGGAAGGCGTGCTGGCGGTAGAACAGCTTCAGATGAAATGGAGTTGTTGTCTGGCGGTCAATCTTGGGAGGCGCATCAGACTTGTCTTCCGCCATAGTTGCGGCGGAGAGCGCGCATGCGTTGCTAGGACCGCAGCGGCTGCGACAAGCGGAGCGAGGCTGGACGGGAGGAGCGAGCGGTGGCCAATGTAGCTATGAGAAGCACAATAGAAATTTCGTCAACTCGATATAACGGGGTACAAATTCACCATCTATTACGCGCGATAGGGTGCTATGTAGACGTAGTGATGGGTGGAGTGGTGAGTGGAGGAGTTGAAAAGCTTGGAGCGATGTTTCCGGCAGTTTGGGCATAGCAACAACGCAACGCCAAGCCACGGAATTTGGGCTGAGCTTGAGCCTCCACCAACAAGCGAACAACACTCGAGAACATTCCGCTTACTTCTTTGAAGCTACAATAATTCTATCTGATACAGCTGTTTTATCTCATCTCTTCGTTATCCAACCTTTGCCTGCACTCCCACACACCCGCATGCCCACCATGGATTTCGCGTCGCTAATGGCTAAGGAAATTTCCAAGGCTAAGTCACCGGAATCGTCCTCAACCACCTCCGGCTCCAGTAAGCAATACGTGAAACGAGCCGACGCCGAAGCGGCTAGGCTGGCAGCATACAACGCGGAACAAGAAAAACTGCAGAAGGAACGCGAGCAACGGGCTGAGCGGAAACGTAAGTTGGAGGAGGAAGAGGCGGAAAGGAATCGGGAGAGGGAGGAGAAGAGAAGACGGTTGGCAGAGGAATCTAGGCGGAAAAGAGAAGCTGAGGCAGCGGCCAAAGAGCGAGAGCGGCGGAGGAGACTCGGCCTTCCAGAGATTCCTGAGGGTAGTCCAGGTGATTCGAAGGAAGGCACTCCGCTGGGCGACGATGAAGCAGACCTTGGTGAGGATGAGGTGATTGACAAGCTGAGGGCTGCCGGCGAACCAGCAAAGCTCTTTGGAGAGAGCCATAAAGGCCGTGTAAGGCGATATCGACGACTTGTGCAGCGATCCCTCACCCCACAGCAGCACATTTCCGACGGCCCGATTCCGACAACCCTGGTTCTCGTTCCCGAGGCTGAAATGAAAGTCCCGTCCAAGTTACCCACTGATGAGGAGGGACGTAAATTCCTCTTCCGACAACTAGCATCCTACTTTACGATGATCTTAAAAGAATGGGAAATCGCCTTGTCAAAGCGAGATGCCGCTGTAAAACACAGCTACCAAGGAAAGCAGGCTTACAATGCCATGGTGCAGTCCCGGGAGAATATGCGACCGTTGTTTAAAATGTTTGAAAATGGAGATTTGGAGACGAGCATACTTGAGCCAGTAGTGGAAATTGTACGCAGCGCACAGAACAGGCGCTATGTTGACGCGAATGATGGTTATCTTCGACTTAGTATTGGGAAAGCGTAAGTCGAATATGCCGTTCTCAATATCCAAACTTTCAATTTTGCAAATCCCGATAGTCAGTTTGCCTGAGTTGTCTAAGCTGACTTTGTGATTCCTAGAGCCTGGCCTATCGGAGTTACTATGGTTGGTATCCATGAGAGATCTGCGCGAGAGAAACTTCATCAAAGCGATAAGAGCCAAGCTCATATCATGAGCGACGAAATCACACGCAAATTCCTACAAAGTATCAAGAGATGCCTGACTTTTGCCCAGGTCCGCTGGCCGCCAGATGACCAGCTTCAGCTCATGGGTTAATTTTTTTGTTCTTTCATTGTCGACAGATGGATAGCTACTGCCTTTCATAAGTTTGGCCTCCAAATTGTCCAGGTATCTATCCCTAATATAGATCGAGTTGCACGCGATGCGAGAAATACAATCAAACAGTCTAACCAGTAAACAATAACTTTAGATGCTCCCACCAAGATTTCAGTGGATTCGCAACGGAGTGGGGACGAATGTGCTTCTCTCGTAGTATCTCAGCCTGCCTTTCAGATTTAAGTTCGATCCTTCTGACGTTGTTGTGCTCCTCCGCACCGTTTATGAATGCACTCTCGGCAGTCCGGTCTTTTCTTGTTGCGGTTTTCGAGTAGAAATTTCCTGGAGCATGTCCATTTCGCTCATTGAAGTCCGACTGCATGAGCTTTCCAGCGGCGTAAATGCAACCCCCATAAGCAAATCTGATCAACGAGTCCCCAGTCAAACTGCCAATTATGAAGACATCCTTCGTGACTTCTAAGCCTTCTAGTGCCCGAGCGCGCATTGTTTGCCTCGAAACCCATCTGAAATCGTCTGCAGGCGTTTCATTGTCGAATATTTCAGCTAGCAGGGGTTTGCTTAGATAGTTCAGCGAGCTCCTTCGGCCAACCATATGCGCTAGTCCACTTACTTCGCGGGAGAGGGTGGTCCCATCCTCTCGTCGAAATGTGACTAGTGCTGTCTCATTATCCAACACAATATCCGTGACAACGGTGTTGGGAATACCCTCATAGTTATCGGTCCAATTTCTACTTTCCAGAAAAGGAATCGAATGTCCACGAGGCCGTTTTGGGCGACTTGTCCCGTTACTCTGCTTTGATTGAGCGAAGGCCCGTTTCATGAGGCGATAAATAGAGGCATACTCGGGGTATTCTTGCTGGTGACAACTTTTCAATGGTGACGGATTGGTTTCTGGTTTCCATTTGAAAACATGGATTATTGTTTGATCTGGATGAGAGGAAATAATGACGTCCGCTGCTGAAAACCCAGATCCGATGATTAAGAGTGGGGCACGTCGTGGTTGCATCGCCGTCGTTGGAGGCGGTAATTTTAACAAGGGCAACAACAATGGTCGCGGGGGAATACGCTCCGTGAAAACCCCCGATGCCAGGATCAACTTGTTGCAAGTGATATTATGTGACCTGATATAGAAACCATTCTCAGTGCGAACTACTCCACTGATTTGCTGGCTGCATCGAATTGATTCGGATATCCCTACGAATGTAGCATAAGCGGCAAGATACTCCGCTACCGCCTCCCTCGATGGCCTTGTGAACGGCGGTAAAGGACAGGCGTGGACGCGTTGATGGTGCTCAGCAAAGCTATATCCAGGCAATGAGAGCATACCAGCGTAACTTAACGTTTGGATGTTTGGGGCTGTCCCCTCTGGACACTCTGTCCATTGTCCTCCAGGATGAACTGCAGACCCAAAAATAATATGGGAGGCAGCCCTTTCTGGCATGTACCGCCATTGGACACTTGTTTCTGTCCCCTCATCATCGTCTCCATTCGGCCGAATCAGAGCGTCAAGAAGAACGTTAACAGGAAGAGCTTGGGTGGAATATGGGAACCTAGATGCGCCGAAATGGGTTGTCAAATGACCAATGTCTAGGTGGAGGAGCTGCGGGTTGTCCTTTAGCTTTGCATGGAGTAAGGGATCCGGATGGGGTTTCTCCGGGTTGTAGAATGGAATATGGCCGTGGAGGATATAGGAAAGTATCATGGCAGATGGTCCATTTCCTGCATGGAGTCATGGAAGCAATTTACATTGATTAGCAGAGGTTTCAACACGGGTTGGGTTTGGGGTATGCGTTCTTCTTTTTGTCTGTGCGAGGAGAGGGAGGGCCAGGGAATGTCCAAAGTTCTCACCAACAATGACGACATCAACCGACGTAGGAACATTTGATTTTTCTGCCATGGGCGGAGACTGGATCATCAGGCATTCTGTAGAGGAACAGTGATTGGCGATACTTTCCAGCGTCTGCCGTGGGACGAGAGCTCACGCCTCCCCACCCTTCGTGCCAGGTGCAGGAAGCTGCATGTAAAAATGGCAACTTATTCCATGTAGCAGGTGAACGTCAGTTCATCATCCAAATGCGGTCCCGAACACGATTAATCGAAAATGCGAATGGTTAGTTAGATAGATGAAGTTTTTTGAAAGGAGTCTGAGGGGGGGAATGTTAGAGATCTTGAATGTCTGATAGCTATTTTTTTGCTTTTTTCTCTTTTTTATTTTCTGGAAGGTTGTTGGTTGTGGTTTTCGTTAACTGCTGAGACGCGAGAGCTGCTGACAAATGGGCGGCAATTGGCTGCCGAGGTGTTGAAGGTTCTCCTGTTGGCCGTTACGGCCGTTGCGGTTAGCGATCCTACTAGATCACGTGACCCACCACTATATTATGCTCTTGTAGTGTAGGATAGTTGAAGGTTGTATTGATAGATCTATCTACAAGAACATAATATAGTGGTGGGTCACGTGATCAGTGGGATTGCTAACCGCAACAGCTGTAACAGTCAACACCCCCTCTCAAGATAACAAGAATTACATATCAAAACACTCAATTCACTAAGATAGTCTGTCAAAACTAAATACAAATATAAAATTAAGTATTCTCAACTTTTATATCTATAAGACTTAGTAAAATTATGAATTGTGTAAATATTATACTATTTAAAGATTTAGTAAGTTCATCTACTATTATCTAAGTAATAAGTATATATTTTAAATTAATAATTCTCTGATTCAACTATTAATGTGAAAAATGAAAACATGTATTAATATACTTACTTCAGACAGCTGATTATATAATAATATACAATCACTTCATTACAAACTCACTCAATTTTTCAAATAAGAACTTATTAATAGATTCATTAAAAAGCTCTTAATTATACAAGCATTTTAACCTTATCACTGACTACATACTCTGTGTAGTAATGAAGTTATTCAGTTAAATATAAACTAGACATTGTTTAAAACTTCTATATAAGATTATCTCTCATTCTTCTCTATCATATCACAATCTCAGATCAAAGTATTATACAAATTATAAGATAAAGAGACCTAGTTATATACATTAATCTTCTTAATTTTGAAAGATCTCTGATCTGTAGTTGTGAATAGACTAACTGTGTGACCGTGTCTGAGACCAGAATCAGATTTTTTGATAGTTTTATTATCAATTCAACTGATCTTATTACACAGTTTTAACATTAGATAGTAGTTTCATACTGTCTCAGTGAGACTTACTGTCTACTCTTATCACATTTTTCAAATGAAATCATGATTTTCACTTCTCAATTTAAATTATTTTTATTGCTTTAAATGACTTTAAATCTCATTTGAGTATTATCAAAAAGTGTTACTTTTTAAAAAATTAAAAATAGTCTAAAAAAAACCTTAAAATGTCTAAAAATAGTAACTTTATGTCAAGAATGAGACTAAATGAAATCAAATGAGATTAGACTGGCCGCCGGGATCATGAATTTCATGTTTGATTTCATTTGGTCTGGTTTCATACATTTCTTGGTGTGAATCTCGCTGGGACTGGCTATCAAAAAAACATGTAAAGTGACTATATATCAGATCTTAAAATGAAATCATGACTTGAAAAAAATGAGAAAGTGGTTTCATTTGATTTCATTTAGTCTCATTCTTGACATAAAGTTACTATTTTTAGACATTTTAAGGTTTTTTTTAGACTATTTTTAATTTTTTAAAAAGTAATGCTTTTTGATAATGCTCAAATGAGATTTAAAGTCATTTAAAGCAATAAAAATAATTTAAATTGAGAAGTGAAAATCATGATCTTATTTGGAAAATGTGATAAGAGTAGACAGTAAGTTTCACTGAGACAGTATGAGATCACTATCTAATGTTAAAACTGTGTAATGGGATCAGTTGAATTGGTAATGAAACTATTAAAAAATCTGGTCCTGGTTCCAGACACGGTCACACGGTCAGTCTAAATGAGATCGTTTTCTTATTTTTTTCAAGTCATGATTTCATTTTAAGATCTGATATATAGTCACTTTATATGTTTTTTTAATAGTCAGTCCCAGCGGGATTCATACTAAGAAATGTATGAGATCAGATTAAATGAAATTAAACATGAAATTCATGATCTCAGTAGTCAGTCTAGTTGTGAAGATATCTGAGAAGTAATCTTCATAAAAACTCTGTTTATCTTTGATGTTTTAAAACATCAATGTTAAGTCTAACTCTTGTATCATTCTTTTTAATCTGACTCATTCTCAGCAGAAAAATATAAAAAGATATCTCAGTGATAATATAAAGTATATAATTAATAGTCACTTCTGAAGTGCAATCTCTGTAGTCTGTCTTCAGTGTATCTAGATATTAATATCAAGTCTTACTCTTGTATTATCTCTCTCAATCTGACTTATCTCTGATAGAAAAGTATAAAAAGATATCTCAGTAACTGTACTTAATACATAATCAGCAGACATGATAACTATAAAATTAGTATATCTTAAAATCTGACTGAGTCTTTGATCTCTGCATAGTGAGATATATTAAATTTAGTTTTAATATCTTAATATTCAATAGATTCTGCAAGAGATTGAGAACAGCAATACTAAATTTCTATTGAATTTAAGAATTAACTCTATATTAATATAATCATTGACAAAGTCTTCTATTTTGAGATATAAATAACTTATTATTATTATTATTATTCTTTCATTATACTCATATGCAAGCGGAGCTTATGATGAGTCCTTGCGTGATGTTAAATACAGGTCAAGTGTTGATTATACAGGAGGAAATACAGGTGTTGAGACCACATCAAGATAACAAGAACATAGGAAATACAAAGAAGTGACAATTAAATACATGCAATAATAACTTCCCAGCCCAGGAACATAGAGCAATTTTATTGAAGCAATTTGTACACCTCTGTATTTATTAGAAACCTGAGGTGCTTGAGTTCTGAATTTAATGTATTCCTGCGGGTTTCGAACCCACACGCCCTGATTTCCCACGCCAAGGCGCTACCGGGTGGCCGCATTAATCATTCGGCCACCGGAGTAGATATAAATAACTAGTTTCTCTATATCTCACTGATAATATTTATATTATTATATAGAAATAGACTTATATTCTCTATAATATCAAGACTCTGAAGAGAAAAAGTCTTGATAGAGAGTATACAGTAGTGTATATCTTAGCAGTTTCTATCTCATTCTTCTGCAGTAGTTAATGTAATAAAAAAAAGATCTTAGAAATAGTTTTTTACTTCTCTTGAAAAAGTAAGATGTTTTTCTCTGAGTTTTATATAATATTCTTACAAAGAATTAAAAACAGAGTTATTTTCTATTATAATTTCATATTCTTTTAAGTAAGAATTACTTTTTCAGTGACTGAAGAGCTTTCATTAATACTTAATTCTCTTTTATACTCTTTATTAACTGATTTGAGTTGTACACTTGTTGTGTGAGAAGAATTGAATGATTTAGAATAAAATTGAATAGTTTTAATCAATTTCTCTGTAAAAAATTGACTTATTTTTTAGCAGTTTTTCTCTCAAAAACTGTTATATTATCTGATTTATTATCAATTGATATCATACTGTTTCTCACTATATCTCAAGAAAGAGTTTATAAAGATTTTATTAATTTATCTTAAAAATCACTTTTAGTTTATTAGATTCTTTTCAAAAATCTAACCTAGTTACTGAACTAGTGTGAAAAAAATCAGATATTTCATATATAAAAGTCTTTCATTCTTCTTTTGAAACAGTCTGATCAACTTTTCAATTGAAAATAGACTAATAAATCTCTCAACTGAAACAGTCTGATCAACTTTTCATTTGAAAATAGATTAATAAACCTCTTAATTGAAACAGTCTGATCAACTTTTCATTTGAAAATAGACTGATAAATCTCTCAATTGAAACAGTCTGATCAACTTTTCATTCAGTGAGTAAAATGAGTTTAAGAGTACGCTCAGTTGATGTGAAAAAAGATGTTTTCCCAGATGCTGTTTCTGAGATTGAAATTCTAAAGAGAAGAAAGAAGGAAGAAATAGAGAAATAACAAGTTCTTGAAATACAGAAACTGAAAAAAGCAAGTAAAATTCTTGAAAAACAGTGTCTGAGTGAGAAGAATGAAGAAGTTCTGTTAATTCTTCATACTCAGACTAGACAACTACAAGAAGTGATTAAGTTCAAACTTGAAATTTCAAACATAATTCAAAAAACATTGAAATCTTTCAGTACAGTCACTGACTCTTTTTCATCTTCTACTTCTTTATCTTCTTCTTCAAATCAGAAGAAAATATATACTCAAGTAGCAGAATCTGCTGTCTTCAAACCTGCTAGTTCAAAATCTGCTCAAAATTCTGAGAAAACTGAGAAGAATATTACTTAGATCTCTGTTCATAGAAAGAAATAAAAAGAAGTATAAAAAGAGAAGAACTTTCAAATCTTCAGAAATAGAAGACTTATTCTCAAAGTCTTAAATCAGAAGAGCTTGTAAAAAAACAAGCTAAACTCAAATCTTATTTTCAGAATTAGAAATGAAATTAATCAGCAGTTCTTTTCTCAGTTAATAACTGATATTGAAGTTCAAAAACCAGTCATAGCTTCAATTAAGTCATCTTTTGTTGAAAATTCTATTATTTTGACTACAATACCTGAATTCAGTGCAGAATTCCTCATTCAGAATAAGAATCTCTGAAAATCAGCAATAGAATCTCTACTGAATAAACAATTCTATCTGAGAGAGATGAAAAGTGAGACAAATTTATTCTTCATAATATTCTAGTTGAAATTTTTGACTGTGAGAAAGAAATACTGCTTCTTAAAAATGAATTAGAAGAATACAATTCTATTCAACTGAGAAAAGAGTCTGTATAACTTAATTCAATTGAGTTCAGACAGAGTAGAAGAAATGCCTCTGTTCTAGTATATATAAAAACACTTGAATAATCAAGAATCTCTGAAGTAAGAGTAGCAGATTTGAAAATAAGAGTTCATGAATACAAAGACTCAAGAATGAATCTCAAAGCTTAAACACAGTGTTCAAACTGTCAAAGATATGAACACTTTGTAATCTCTTATTTCAGAGACTCAAAATGCACATTCTGTGCTAGAGATTACAAAACTAGTGAGTATAAATATGAAACATGCTCAAAAAGAGATGAAATATGTCAATATACTCTGCTTAAGTGCTTCAATTGCAAAGAAAAACATGCATCTAGCTTAAAAGAATGTGTATTTGCTTCAAGAACTCAGAAGAACTGAAGAAAAGATGAAGCTCAAAGTAAATCTAAAACTGAAGAGAAAAGTCAAGCTAGTAAATTCACAACTGTAAGCTTAAAAAGAAGAAACTCTTAACTATCTAGATCTTCAAACTTCAATTCTTCAGCTAAATGTAAACAGAATTTGAATTCTCAAATATCTGTTAAGATTAGAGAATTGAGAAATGACTCTGATGATAAACTAGATAGAATACAAGCAGTTGAGATTCCTGCTTTTCAAAATGGTTATAATCTACTATCTGATAATAGTGATTAGATTCTACTATATCTTCACTCTCTTTTAGTATGAATGTACAACAAAAATAACAAAAAAAGTTTAAAAACTCTTCAAAAATCACATTTATTCAAAACAATGTGAATAGAAACTCAAATTATATTTATTCTTGTCTTCAGATTGTATTTGAATAAAAAGTTGACTTTGTACTTCTTCAAGAATTAAACTTTGATACTGAGTAAAAGTACATTATTTCTCATTCAAGCTATTACTGCTTTCTTTCTAAAAAATCTGATATAAAATCAAGAGTAGTAATCTATGAGAGAAAAAGATCAAGATATCAATTTAATTTGAGATTTAATATCATATCTGACTCTGATATTCTAGTGAGTGATATTATAGATAAAGAGAATGAGTTTAATACTATTCAATCTATAAATATCTATAATGAAAAGTCATTGAAAGAAAACAACAATATCTGAATAATTGAAAGAGGATTTTTGAATATAACTCTCTTAAAAAACTCTATAATTGCAGAAGACTTCAATGCACATCATCTCTGATGAATCTCAGAGTGCATAAGAGTAGTAAGAGCAGATAAACTGATTGAATAAACTTTTAAGTATTCAATAGATTTAGTTAACAAGTCTGATTAATAAACATTCTTTAGAAAAGGCATGAAACAGAAATCTATTATAGATCTAACTTTCATGTCACAAAATCTAATTGAAAAAAGACTTATAAACTGATTTATTAATTTAAATGAAACCTTAGAATCAGATCATGAGATCATTCAATTTTATATTGAATTAAGTGAAAAACAAAGAAATGAAAATTCTCTTCTCTCTAATCAGTATAACTTTGAAAAAGCTGATTGAAAAGCAGTTAAAGAAAGAGTAAAACAGCTGAAATCTGAAAGACAGAGTGAGCTTTATTGAAATCAAAGTCAAGATATCTCAAATGAAATGCTTGAGAATAGAGTAAAGTTAATTACATCTATTCTTCTAACAAGTATTGAAGAAAATATTTCAAAGAAAAAGTTTTCTGAGTTTTTCAAATCTTGATGAAATGAGAATATCACTTCTAAAAGAAAGTAATTAGTCACTGCTAAGAGAGAGTGAAAGAATAACTTAATATCTGATGAAGAGTTCAAAGCTATTCAAAATGAATATTTTTCAGATATTAAAAAAGTCAAAACAGATTACTGAAACAAATTTCTTGAAGAAGCATAAGAAAAAAAAGTTTTTAAAGCCTTTAACTATACTAAAACAAGAAGTGTAGCAAAGCTTTCAATCTTAGAATATGAATTTCAGAATGAATTGTATACAGCAAACTCTTTTGAGAAAAAATATCAAGCTTTTATGAGAATTCTCTTTCAAAACTCATCACATTTAGAAGAGAAGAATATGTCATTTCATAAATATATTGATGAAAATAACTGGGAATGACCTGACCTTAAAGATGATGAACTAGAGTCAGTAATATTCTCAAGTTCAATTAAAACTGCTGCAGGACCTGATTCAATTAATCATTTAATTATTCAAAACACATATTCCTACTTGAAGAATGAATATTTTGAGCTCTTTTTCAATCTCTTAAGAAATAATTATCATTCTGAATTCTGGAGAGAAGCTACTGAAGTAATCCTTGCAAAACCTAATAGAAAAGCTTCAGTTTCTAAGTCATATAGAGTAATATCTCTGTTGAACTGTTTGAAAAAAGTTCTAGAAAAGATAATAGCTACTAGATTATCTTTTATAAGCTCTATTAGTGATTCTCTTCTATTTAATGAATAAATGAGAGATAGAAAATAATGTTCTGCAATTGACACTGTTCTCTCAGTTATTCATGATATTCAAGTAGCAAAGCATGAAGACCTGATCTCAACTGCAGTTTTTATTGACATAAAAGATGTATTTGATCATGTTTTAAAGTCTAAGATGATTCAAACTTTGAAGATGTTAAAACTGTTACTTTCTCTAATAAAATGAGTTGATTGTTTCATATCTAAAAGAATTATATAACTATTCTTTAATGAAAGAAAGCATGATAAAACTGAGATAAAAATAGAAGTATCATAAAAATCTTCAATCTCATCTGTTTTATTTGCAATATACACTGCATATTTATTCAAGAATAGAGAGATGAAAATAGTGAGATCTTTAAGTTATGTAGATAATATTGATCTACTCTACAGTTCAAAGACAATCAAAGAGAATTTAAAAGTGATTGAGAAAGCAGTAAAGAAAATCTTTGTTAGAGTAGATATCAATCTAATTTAATTTAATATGAATAAAACTGAGTTAATTCACTTTTTTTTCAGATTTAATCAGAAAGAACTAAGTCTAACTCTTCTGAATAAAGAGATTAAACCCAGTTTGAATGTTAAATAGCTAGAAGTATGATTAAACTTCAAGTTGAATTTTAAATATTATATTCAACAAAGAATTATCAAGACAGAGAGACTACTGAATAGTATAATCAGACTATCAAATACTGAGAGAGATCTATCTTTTCAGACTATGAGACAGTTATACATAGCCTGTATTATCTCAGTAGCTGATTATGAAGTGCAAGTTTAATGAAACAATCAAGATAACTTCACTGAACTGTTTCAAAGTCTATAAAACAGAGCTTTGAGAAGAATTCTGAGAGCATTCAAATCATCTTCTATTAAAGCAATGGAAATTGAAGCCTCAATTTCATCTTCTACTATTTGATTTGAAAAGGCCTGTATAAACTATGCTCTGAGAGTCATAAAGATGAGCTTAAATCATATAATCAGAGAAAGAGTCTCTTCTTCATTTTCATCAGTTAACTCAGGAAATGAACTGTATTAAAATAGATTTCTTGATTGAAATAAGAATAATACTTTAAAGAAAATACTCTCTTAACTGTATAGACTATATTCACTTATTAAGAATCAATTTTCTTCATTAAATATTGAGAAAATTGATCATGAGAAGATATCTCTCTGAAGAGAAAAGCTGAAATCTCTCATAGAGTTATAAATAAGTGAACTATCTAAAGAGAGAGAATATGAATAGTATTTGAAGAAAATCTCTACAATTAATATAAAAGACTCTATTCTGATTTACTCAGATGACTTAAAAAATGAGAATTTAAATAGATTAGATACAGATATTGCTTATACTGAAGATAATATTAACTTTATCTTGAATTTCTGAAATTTAGACTGTAAATCTGAAGTTTTTGATACTGAACTATTTACAATAGTGAAAGCTTTCAAACTCATTGAAATAAAATCTTATAAAAGAGAAAATAGTTTGAAAGAGACATGAATATTCTCTGATAGTCAAGCTACTTTAAAAAGACTTAGAAATAGTCAGATTCATAATAATCAAATAAATCTTGAACTGATTTTAAACTCTGTTTTGAAAATTCAAAAGAGAAGAATATCTAAACTGATAATTTATCTGCATTGAGTTTCTACTCATATGAATATTTATAATAATGAATTGACTGATTCAGCTGTAAAAAAGAATTCAGAATTAAGCAGATCTATTTAAAAAACAGTGTTCTGATCTTTTATAAAGAGAAAGATAAAAGAATCTTATTTAAATAAGTGAAATGAAAGCTGACAGAAATAAAAGAAGAGCATACATTATTCAAGATTTGAGATAAAATCAAAGTGAAAATCTTATTCAATTAAATATAAAAAGAAAATATTCTCATTCATAATTCAGCTAAAACTAGAATATGATTATTTCAAATTCTATATATAAAGATTTAATGATAGATTTAATTCAACAGAGTGCTTATTCTGCAATATAAATGAGAATTCTGAGTATATTATAATATATTGTGTATTATACAATAGTCTCAGAATCAGATTAAAGAAGAAGTATAATTTAAATCAATTAAATATAAGGTTCTTATTCTCAACTGAGACAGAACTTAAATACTTAATAGACTTTCTATCAGAAACTCAAGCAGCTATAAGAAAATAGCTCAATTCAGAAGTATCTGAATATGAAGAGATGAAAATTGATTAGATATAGTCTATTAAAACAGCTATATACTATCTTTTAATAATTTTATTTTGTTATAGTCTCTCTTTACTATACTTGTTTCTTTCTATTCTTTTCTATCTATCTATTTAATGTGTCTATCTTTAAGACTATATTCTCTTTTTCTTTGTCATGATATTTTCAAATGATTTCAAAGTATTAAAAGGTGTTAAAATACTGCAATTTATAAACAGTTTTTGTATTCTGAGCTGGAATTTTCTGATTTTATATATCTGAAATTGATAAGTGTATAATAGTTGACTATATAGATATAGGAAAAACTCTGAGAACTAAAGGTTCTCAGGTAGATGTCATAGTCTCTGACTGCATACATCTATAATTGAAGAATAATAATAATAATAATATAGACTATTTCATTACACTCCATAGATTCTTCCATTCCCGATCACTGATCCGCGTCCGCTACAAACGCGCGTAGCATACACTCCGATTCTCGGCCATTCCCGATCGCCGATCCTCGGCCACTACAAACACGCGCATATTCTTCCACCTCGAAGCTCCACCGTGTACACTACCACATACATGTACACTTCAATTCTCGGCCATTCCCAATTGCCAATCCTCAGCCACTATGAACACGCGCATATTCTTCCGCCTCAAAGCTCCACTGTGTACATTATCACATATGTGTATAAATATTCATCTCAATCACTGATTCTCACACTTTCTCTTTCTTTCCTTCTTTAACATTTTTATCTTTATTATATAAGATCTATTAATATAATACTGATCTATTCAGCATAGATCTCTTATACTATAAAAACATTCATCATCTTCTTATTAGAAAATAATTATTTACACATTATCTTCTTATCAGAAACAATTATTCATCAAGAGATATCTGAACATGTAATAATGTGTAAGAAAGAGAAAACACAGTTAAGCAGACACTGAGTTCTCAGATAGAAGCTTACTTATCAGTCACTCTGACTCTATAACAAGATCTTATGAAGAAAATAAGATCTTATAAGAGAATATCAGTGAAAGATCTGAGAGTTCTGATACTCAGATATATGAGAATATAATTATACTTCTTCAGATTTCACAGATATTATATATCTGACAATCAATATAATCATGTCTAATGATAATATGAAACTCTTAAATATGAGTATAGACATGATGTCACAGTGACTCTAAGCAATGTTAAAACTATAATAATAATAAATAGCTGATATACATGCAACTTAACAATGCTAATATGAAGAGATTCAATAATTATCATAATAAGAAACTCATACAATTTCAACATCTATAGAATTAAATACAAAAGTACTGAAAGAATGCTTAGATACTTTCATATATTTCAATACTTCTAATCTTACTCTCTACTCATCATAGAGAATGAAAATGCTCATGAAACTGAATATAGATGAAGATTTCATTGATTCATTAATTAATCAAGATTAATATATCAATAAATAATTAAAGAATTACATGAAACAGAAGTTTCATTCATGAATAAAAGCATGTGAATCAGTGTTATAAACATCTGATAATATTATGAGATATCTTGATATTCTGTTCTGAGACACTGCTATACAACAGAAAGCATTAGATTGATTACAGAGTATCTGACAGAGAAATACTTCTCTTACAATATTCATCTCTGACTTTAAAACTAAGATTCTAGAAGCAGATGATTAATCTTGAAAGAATTAAATAAAGATTAGTATACTTAAGAAGATATTGACTTTCAAACTCTTACAGACTCTTATAAGTATAGACAAAGACTCAACTTATAAAGACTTCTACATACAGCTCTGAACATTGAATAACTATCTTATCAAGCTCAAGAGTATACAGAACAGTAATAGAAGACATTACATCTCAGTCACTTATACATCTACACTGAAAAACAATGATGCAGAGGTCATGAACTGAATAGATTTAAATATCTATACATAAGCAAGAGTTTCTGCTGTTTAAACAGACTTTCAAGTTCCTGAAATCACTTCTGAAGAAGTCACTGATTGATATTAATATAAAGTGTGCATTAACTGTAACTGATCAGAACACATTGCTTTCAACTGTTAATTAATCTATATATCTTCATACTCAAGAGAAAGATCAGTGTCTTCTCATTCAAAGAATGAATCAATGTCTATTCATATCAACCATGTTACATTAGAGAAAGATTCAGAGATTAACTATGAGAATGCTTCAGTGAAACAGAGAAAAGATTAGCTTCTGTTCAAATTTATAAACAGAAGCTTGAAGAGATCAGATAACAGTAATTTAAAGAGAAGATAATAATAAATGCAATTCTTGTATCTACTGTGATTGATAACATGTATAATATGAAAGCCATGATAGACAGCAGTCTATGTCACTATACAATGATAAAATCTTCAGTTGTAAGACATTATAATCTTCAGTGTATCTCTTTATTAAAACTCTGACTTCTTGCAGAATTTAATGATTCAAAAGATGTTTGTACTCATTACATAATGAAGTTAATCATAGATGTAAGAGAATATTAATATAAGAATGTCTACATATATGAAGTTAATAATCTTGATTATAATCTTATATTAGAACTTGTCTGACTATCTGAACAAGGCATCTTATTAAATGCTTAAAACAGAAGTTTGATATTCTCTAACAATGATAGAGTTCATAAAGATGACATTCACAAGATCATGAATCTGACACAGATCTCTGTCAACATGTATAAAATACTCTGAAAAAGAAGTCATTATCAAAATCACTGACAGAGTCACTGATAAGTTTGCTGACAGCAGAATTATATATCAATCTATTTCATCAGTCTGATCAATATTAAAAAGACTCTAGAACAGTTATTCTGTGTTATAATAACAGATTCTTATACAAAACTCTCTTAATAATATCATGAATATCTAGATGTCTTCTGATAAGATAATATTATAAACATATCTCTCTTACAAGATTCTGAAGTGAATCACAGTATCAAGTTAGAAAAAAAGAATGATAAGAATTTTGAACTGTTATAAGACTCTCTTTATAATATATCTCAAGATGAACTTCTTCTTCTTTGAAAGATACTCAATGATCTGTTGAATAAAGAATTTATACATATTAATAACTCTTTCACTGCAGCCTCTATTCTCTTTGCAAAGAAACTAGATAAAGAACTTCAATTCTATGTAAACTACTGAGATCTGAACAGATTGATAAAGAAAGATCAATATCTCTTATCTCTTATCAATAAAATTCTAGCATGAATCAGATAAGCTCAATGATTTATAAAACTAAATATTATCATCATATTATATAAGATTTGTATCACTGAAGAAGATGAATGACTTACAGTATTCTGAACATATTATGATCTCTTTGAATGAATAGTCACACTCTTTGAACTGACTAATACTCTTAGTATATTTCAGAAGTATATTAACTAAGCACTCTAAGATTTTCTTAATAAGTTTGTATCTACTTATCTAGATAACATTCTCATCTTCACTGATAAATTCAGAAAAGAATATCAAGAACATGTATGAAAGATATTACAACAGCTATAAGAAGCAGAACTATCAATAGATATTGATAAATGTAATTTTAAAGTTAAGAGTATCAAGTATCTGAGTTTTATTATAGAAGCTGATAAGAGAATTTGAATAAATTCTGAGAAAGTCTTTATTATTCTTGAATGAGAAGCTTCATATACTGTGAAAGATGTACAAAGCTTCATCAGATTTACTAACTTCTATCAGTAATTTATATAAAACTTCTCAGATATTATAAAATCACTTACAGATCTTACTAAGAAAGACTCAGTATTTCAATGATCAGTGAATATTAAAGCTGCATTTATATAAATAAAGAAGATGTTTATTAATATCTCTCTACTGATAACATTTGATTCTGATCATGAAACAGTTATTGAAGCTGATTTCTCTGACTATGTAATAGAAGAAGTGATATTGTAATATAATAATGAAAATGTTCTACAATTATATATCTTCATATCTAAGAAACTGAGTCCTGCTGAATGCAATTATAAGATCTATAATAAGAAACTTCTCATAATTATACACTGTTTAGAAGAATGAGACTCTGAACTCTGAAGTATCTCTGAATTTGAGATAGTTATAAATTATAAGAATCTTAAATACTTCATAACTATCTATAAACTTACTGAATAATAGATATGATAATCTGAGTTTCTAAGCTACTTTTATTTTATAATACACTACTGTTCTGACAGTCAGAACTCAATGACAGATACTCTCTTATAACAAGAGTAAGATATATCATCTAATATAATAGATACTTACTGAATGAATTAAGAGCACTGACTCTTGAATCTGAAGATATTAATTAATTAAGATGACACAGCTCACAGCACTATATATGCTTCTTTAATTAGAACTGATATTAATATCTTTACTTTCTCTACACTGAATGAACTATGACATATAGTAGCTCAGACTGATGAACTTCTTCAGACTCTCACTGAAGCAGTATATCAAGAAGCACTCTGATTCTTCTTAAAACTATATATAAGAACTGATATCTCAGAATACTTAATTAATAATAATAATACTTTATAATTCTGTGAACAATACTGAGTCTCTTACTTCAAACTCTTATACACTCAGATAATGCAAGAGATGAATGATTTATATATAACTGATTATTCAGGCTGTGAATAACTGTATAGAATAATCTCTCAAGAATTCTACTAATCTGAGATATTAAATAGTATTAAATACTTTATCTGAAACTGTAATCACTGTTCTTCTATTATCTTATTAAAGAACTGTAGAAAAGATCTACTGAAATCACTTAATATCTCTAATAGAATCTGATGAGATGTAGTAATTAACTTCACTATTAATCTATCTAAGAGTAAGAGTTGTAGAAACATTCTGATCATCATTAACTGACTAAGTAAGAGTATAATATTAAAATCTTATAATAAGATAAACACTGAACAAGTCACTGAAGTCTTCTTATAGAGTTCATTCTATTAAATACATGAGTTACTGAGATTAATAGTATTGAATCAGAGTTATTAATTTGTGAGTACTCTCTGAACAAGAATCTGTTAAGTTCTTAATATTATACACTGTCTGTCAACTATTTATCACTCTGAGACTGATGATGTATCAGAACAGATAATTCAGAATATAAAGAATTATATTTATAAGTTCTATAATCACTTATAAGATGATTGATATAATCTTCTTCTACATACAGAGATCACTATTAATGATTGAGATGCTGTTTTAATAGATATAAGTCTGTTCTTTCTTACATACAGATACTATATAAAAGTGTTGAATCTTCTAGAGATTACACAGTTTATATCAAACTTCTGCAGTTCAATTCAGATCACTGATAATATAGTAATAAAGCTCTGAGACATCTGTAACTGAACAGAGATCTTTATAATAATTATAAAACAAGACTAAGAAGATTAAATTAATATCTGATAAGATTTCACAGAGCAGTATAAGATAGAAGATCTTATATAATTGAATCTCAAGAATATATGAATTATATATTCATCTCATACATTAGACTACTATTATATCAGGTATAAAGTGATAGAAGTTCTAGATAGTCACAACTATTATCTTAACATATTATCAGAAATTCATAATATATTTCATATAAGCTTACTTCACTATACTATTATCAATTCATTCTCTTCTTAGCTGACTTCTGACTGACAGCTGTCAGGCATTATAGAAGAAGATAATGAGCTTAAGTGAGAGATTGAAGATATTCTTAATAAGAGATCTCACAGCTGCAGTTAATAATATTTTATAAAATGAGTCAGCTATAATTAACTGATCTGAACTCTGAGTTCTGTATTATCTGAAATAGCAGTCCTTGACTGATGAGAACTGCTTCTGAAAAGAGAGAGCTAATATGACAGACTGCACTTAATCAATTATATAGACTATTCTATTACACTTCATAGATTCTTTCATTTCTGATTACTGATCTGCAGCTGCTACAAACACGCGTAGTATACACTTCAATTCTCAGTCATTTTCAATCACTGATTCTCAGCTGCTATGAACACGTGCATATTCTTTCACTCCGAAGCTTCACCGCGTATGCCATCACATACACATACACTCTGATTCTCAGCCATTCCTGATCACTGATTCTCGGCTGCTATGAACGCGCGTATATTCTTCCATTCCGAAGCTCCACTGCATATACCACTACATATGTGTATAAATATTCATCTCAATCACTGATTCTTGCACTTTCTCTTTCTTTCCTTCTTTAATATTTTTATTTTTGTTATATAAGACCTATCAATATAATACTGATCTATTCGGCGTAGGCCTCTTACAAGATAATAATATCACAGTATCAGAGTTTATTAATTAATTGCACTGAGCTTGTCAACTTGACTTTCTGAATCTATTTGAATACTCAATACTCTGAGAAAAAGATCAATAAGATCTCTTCTAAGTAATTAATAATAGAATCTAAATGACACTGTGATAACTTCAGTGTAAAAAAAGTAAAGAAGAATTTCAAGTATTCTGATTCTTCACTCACTGTGAAGAAATATTTAAAAGAGATTTGATAAAGATCTCTATTTTAACTGTGAAGCTGATAATCACTATACTAGTGATTATAAGAAGCTGAAGAAGAAAAAAAACTGAGAAGATATCTTCTCAAAGTTAACTTCTCTTCTGACAAATATATCTATAAAAGATAAAGAAGAGAAAGAAATAAAGAATTGATAATTCTTATATCTTTAAGTTCATATTATAATCACAATGTATACCCTGAATAAGAAGATATTAGTGAGATGCCTAGTTAACTCTGAGATAAATACTAACTTCATATTCTATTCCTTTTCTTTGATGAAGAGTTAAAAGAAGATAGACTTATCAGATTATATGAAATTTACTGATGAAATAAAATATTACTATTTTAACATAATTATGTGATCACAGACTTAGAAGAAATCTTTAAGAAGAGCAGTCTACTTCTTCTCATAGTTAATATCATAGATGAGAACATCATTCTAAGTCTTCTATGATTGAGAGAAAACAATTCTCTCATTGACTGAGTTACTTAGATGTGATAATACTATCTCACTGATGAAGAGAGAGTAATAGAGAAATCTAAAGAGTTTTATCAGAAGAATTTTAAGAAAAAGATAGAGTTGATATACTGTGTAGTAGATAACTGAGACTTAGAAATAGATAAAGAAATCATCATTCTCACTATAAGATTAGCAGCAGTATTCATCATTGAAGATAAATGTACATAATATCTCTTTACAGATTATAAGAATGTCTTTTCAGAAAGAGAAGCAGTGAAGTTTTCTGATATCAAGATATGATATAAGATTTATCTTAAAGACAGTGCAACAGCACTGTACAGATCTCTTAATAACTTATCTATAAAGAAATTGAATGTTCTGTGCAAATATCTTGAGAAAGTACAATTGAAGAACTGAATATACTTATTAAAGAGTTCAGTAGAGACATCTATACTCTTTATACTTAAGAAGAATAATAGACTATATCTATATATAGACTACAGAGATCTCAATAAGATGATGATTAAGAATTGCTATTTATTACTATTAATTGATAAGATGATTAATTGATTATCTGAAGCAAAGATATTCTTAAAGATTGATATACAGAATATTTATCATAGAATCAGAGTTAATGAAAACAATGTTTAAAAAACAGCTTTTCATATTAAATACAGCAATTTTGAAGATCTTGTTTTATTTTTTAATCTTTGTAACACTTCAGTCATCTTTCAGATCTATATAAATAAGATACTATGATGCCTTGTCAATGTCTTCTGCATAGTATACTTAAATAATATTCTAATCTTCTTGAAAACAGAGAAAAAATATAAGACTTATATTTAAGAAGTATTAAGTCACTTGAGACAGTATCAACTCTATACAACTACTGAAAAATGCTCATTCTACATGCAGAAGATTAATCTCTTAGATTATATTATTGAGATGAACAGCATTTCAATGAACAGAAGCTGAGTCTCTGTCATTGAGAACTGATCAGTGCTGCAGATATATTATACAATGCAGATATTTCTAGAATTTATAAATTTCTACAGATAATTCATCTATACATATTCACAGATTACTGTCTCTCTTACAGATATGTTAAAGAGAAGTGTGAAAGACAGAAAGATAAAACTATTTATTCTCACTTAAAACACTGTGTAGATACTTGTAGAATTGAAAGAAGCTTTTACAGATACTACAATACTGAATCACTTTAACTCTGACTTACTTAGTCAGTGTGAGACTGATATATTCAGAAATAAGATCTATGAAATCTTTTTACAGTTGATATCAGAGATCTTTCAACAATGAAAGAATCAGAGAATAATAACTTCTGAGAATATAGATAATAAAATATCTATAAGAGAAAACTTTTTTACAGAATCTATAAGATACTGTGAATAAAGATCAGTGATCTTCTTCTTCAAGAAGTTATCACTTATACAGAGAAGATATAATACTTATAATTAAGAGATATTAGCAATTGTTGAATTCTTTAAGATCTGATGATATTATCTTCAGAGTAGTAAGTACTCAGTGCAAGTTCTCACTGATTATGTAAATCTACATTACTTCTTGATAATAAAGAGCTTGATAGAATGTCAAGTCAGATAAGTGAAACTGCTTTTAAAGTATGATTTCTATATTTAATACTGTTCAGATTGACTTAATCTCACTAATACACTGTCTAAACAGCCTGATTATAATATTATTGATATGAAGAAGAATTCTATAAAAGAATCTCTGTTATTACTACAGAAGAAGCTGACTGCAGAGAGTTGAGATTCTCTGAAGCTTGAAAACAGCACTGATAAGATAGCTGCATAACTCAGTATAGAAGGTGAAAGAAAACTCAGATCTTTATACAAGACTGATACTGAAGATTATAAGCTTCTTATATTATATCTTACTATTATTGAATTAGTAAAAGATGAAATAATCTACAATCTTTTAACTCAACTACTTTTGAAATTTATTGATAAGTTATAGAAGAGAAATGTCTTTACTACAGCGTAAATTCAGAAGTTAAAGAAGAAAGAATTTAATTTAAACTTAAAAGAGACAGACTCTGAGTAAGATGATACTGCTAAGAAATCAAGTTACTGATAACTAAAAGAATATAAACTTCTACTACTGAATAATTCAGTCTTCATTTCTTATAGCAGAGCAGTGTGTCAGAAGTTATTAAGAATTCATTATAATAATTCTCATACAGAGCACTTCAGATTAGAGAAGACTGAGAAGCTTCTAAAATATAAATATATTTAAAACAAACTTCAGACAGATATCAAAGAGTATATTAAGACTTATAATATCTGTTAAAGAATAAAGATTCTGTGATATAAGTTATACAGTGAGTTAGTATCACTATCTGTCTCAAAGAGCTTATAGTAGAATTTATTGATGAATTTCATAGTTAATCTGCTGAAGTTAATAAGAGTCAAAGAATATAACTCAATTTTAATTATTATTAACTATTTTATAAAGATAATAAAATATATCTCTACTTATAAAAAGATTAAAGCCTCTGAATTAACTGACCTGTTTTTAGATATTATTATTTATAATCACAGTACTCTGAGATTGTTAATAACAGATTAAGAATTTCTCTTTATTAGTAAATACTGATCAGCTTTTTACTATCATCTTATAATAAGATATCTTCTCAGCACTGTGTTTCATCTGCAGATAGATAATTAAATTAAACATCAGAATCAGACATTAGAATAGCATCTTTGAGTATTCTATTTATATTATTAGAATGATTAGCTCAAACATCTTCTAACTGCTGAATTTATATATAATAATGCAAAGAATATAATCTTAAAAGTATCTTCTTTCTATACTTATTATAAATATAATTCTTCATTACTCAGTGATATCATGAATAATATTTCAAAGAGAGAGATAGACAGTCAGAATCTTGAATAAATACAGAGAACAGAGTATTTCTCAGTATCAGAAGTAAAAGTGAGATTGAAACTTTTAAATAAAATTCATGAGAAGACAGTGAAAAGCATTTACTATGCTCAGAAGTAATAGATAAAATACTATAATTAAAAATATCTTACAATGAAGTTCTTAATAGAGAATTAAGTATTACTTTCAGCAAAGAATATCAAGATAATAAGACTGTGTAAGAAGCTCAGTGAGTAATAACTACAATCTTTCTCAGTAATAAGAGTGATAAGTAAGCAGATATATGAGTTGAAATTACTCTCAGAATTGAAATCAATTCATTTTGTTTTTCACATTTTCTATTTAAAGCTCTATAAGTAATGCTCTGAGATAGAGCTATTTCAGCTGAATAATATCAAGATTGAGAATAATACTGAATATCTTATAAAGAAAATATTGAATAACTAAATACATTATAATAAGCTTCAATACCATGTTAAATGAAAAGATTATTCATTGTCAGAGAATTTATAAGAACTGCTTGAGTATTTGAAAAATACTGAGAAAGAGATTGCAAGCTATGAGATGATTAGTAGAGATTATCTCATTTCATATCAGAGATATTAAACAAGAAATACTGCTTGAAACTTCTTATTTTTTTCAAAGAATTTTTTAGAGATAATCTCACAGTAATAAGCTGATATCTTATGAACTCTGTAGCACTCTTCTTCTATTTTCTCTCAAAGAATTTTTAGAAGTTTAATGAGATTATATCAGTATAAAATTCCTGAAGCAGTTAATAAGAAAAGAAAGAAATATTTGAAATTAATAAAGATTAATATTATTAATCTGTAAGCTACTGCTATTCTAATAGAGCTGCAGTCTACTGAAAAAGTAAAAAGAGAGATCAAAGTCTACTCATTAATAATTACACTCTTATCAAACTCATTCTTCACTGTTAAAGTCTTCAGCACTGATATCTTTATCTACTGAGAAGTTAGAACTGCAGCACTGCAGAGAAGCATGCTGTAGAAGATTATAAAAGACACTTAAAGTATTAATTTATTAATTTATAAAGTATCTCAGTTATCTGTTTTAATTAAAGTGAGATTCTCTTCAATCAGTGATTAATCTCTATGATACTTTTAACAGCAGTATCAGCTGATCTCTTCTTAAGATCAGTTATTCTGAGATGTTTTTTTATCTTGAAGATTCACATCTTCATCTTCTTTTACAGATGAGTAAGAGAGATCTTTTCAGTCTTGACAGAATCTGTTAATACTTGAAGCTCTGAAACTCTTACTCTGTACTGCTTAAGCATTTGAGCTTCTTATCAGAGCTGATATAACATCTTCTTGTAGAATAGATAATACTTATAAAAAGACAGAAGATATTATTATATGTATAATAGAAATAATGAAAGTGAGAGAAGAGATAAGTATATAAAATTCTCTCTTTCTTCAGCTGTTTAATATAGTGCAGATAAGTGACAGTGCTGATTAAAGACTGTATCAGAGCCTTCTCATAGAGAGAAGACAAAGAAATTATGAGATTCTACAGACTCAACTCAGCAGTATTCTGAGCAGAGCTCAGACATATCATAGAAAAGAAACTACAGATTAAGCTTCTCAGAGCTGCTATCTCTGAAATCAAGCTCTTCTCAAGATTCTCTCTGAATAATCACACAGGGTTATACATTACTATGTTAATTGAAGAGAGAGACAGTATCATAATAGCAGCAGAGAAGACAGGAAATGAACTGAATATAGATAAACTGACTGATAGAAGAAATATCATCTTACTATAAAATACAGCTACTATCACTGCAGCTGTAAGAGATATAGAAGAAGAAGAAGATGTGATAATAAGAATAATACTTTCACAGCTCATTGATACTGCTGTCTTCATCTTCAACCTGACTTTCTTAACAGTTATGAACGCTGCAGCTGCATCATGAAGACATTTATTACTTACTAAAAAACATCAGAATAAGTCTCTCATTATCTCTCAAGAATGATACTCTCATACACTCACTATTACAAATGAGAAGAGAGGAGAGAAAAATGTTTCACAGAGAAGAAAGATCTTTTTAAAAAATCCTGCTACTACTGTTAGGTTTGTCTCTAAAACACATCACTTTTGTGATTCGGAAGAACGTACGGTGGTTCGGAAGAACGTACGACCGTCGGATAATAACGCGGCCGCTTTTCCGAACTTGCTTACAAGTGTAAAGAGGTCATAGCAGCCGCTAATTAATTTAGCATATAATATATAAGAAGTCAGCGTACGCCTGTAATCATACACTGACTTAAGCAACCTTTGAATCACATCTGATAGCATGTCTAAAAACTGATAAGAAGTGCAGACTTCTTCAGAGTGTGATAATTTCATCTACAAAGTAATTCATAGTTATCATATCAGTGTGATTCTAGAACATCTCAAAAGATAGTGTATAAAGAACAGTGAGTGAAAGAGCATCTGATTGATGCTGCTTTGCTTATTGAAGAAAAACTTTACACTCAGATGAATGCCATGTATGCAAATGAATAAAATGTGAGAAAAGAGATAAGAGCAGTGAATCAGATTTAAAGACAACTACTCTTCACTCAAAGAGATAAAAGAGAAGAGTGATTATCACTGAAGTTATATGATAATAATAGAAATTATATAATAATATAGTAATAGAATGATACAGCAATATAATAATAGACATTATACAATTAATGAGAAATCACTGAAATGAATATCTCTTCTAGCTGATATGAATAATACTCTTCTCTGTTATCTGAACTGAAAGATATGCAGAATCTCTCAGAGAGTTTACTTGAAGCAGTAAGAAAAGCAGCTGAGACTACTGAATCAGAATTGAAGCTCTGTATATGTATGAGAATTCTAAATAAGATTGAGATCTTGTGTACACAGTGACAGACTGAGATAAAAGTCAAATAATAATTGACATTTACTGCAGATTAAGTATTTACTATGAAGAGCTTTGTCAATACAATTACTACTATTAATAAGAATAGAGAAAATCAGATCTTAGATCTGCAGTGAGAGATTAAATGTTTATACAGACAGATGACTACATTGAATCTGAAGATCTTATTACAATTGTTTATAATCTCTTCAGAAGTATATACATTATCAGAGACTGCTGTACAGAATGAGAATCTAAGTATAAAATATATCAAGCTAAAAGATCTGTCAGAGTTATTAAGCTTTAATAATAACTGAAAAAATGATGCTGCAATCAGCTGACTAAGTCAGATATAATTATATTATTAAATTAAATGTGAACTTATAGACAGACAGTTAATAAAATTTTAACAAGTTTTAAGATCTGCTGTATTTCTATACAGAAAAGTAAAGTCATTATAAATAACTAATAAAAAGATGAATCTTACAGATCTGAAGTGATATTCATTCTTATAAATATAAAATGAGTTTTTCAAATAAATCTTGTATAACTTTGAGAAAGTGAATGTATGAGATAAGCATTATAAATGCTTCACTGAGTGTAGATAAGTGAGTAATCTTACATTATACTTCACACACTTCAGCTTATACTATCTTGTATTGAATGAAGAGCTTTCAACATCTTTCTATTTACAGATCTTTATTCATGATCTTATATCTGAGTTGAGAGTAGAATAAAAATACTTAATCTTACAGTCAGACACAGTGAAGAAAGTATATAATATTCTCATTGTACAGAAATAAGCAAGTCAATTGTAATAGAAAATACTGCAATTGAGTATATCTCAGCAGAGAACAGATAATCAGACTTCTATGATATAAGTTATACATCTGAATGTGATAAATCTAGATTTGAATGTCATCACTAAAGCATTAAATCTCTTAAAAAAGAGATTCTCTAAGTGAAAATCTTAATATTATGAGTATTAAGCTTGCTTCAACTGCAGATGTCAAAATCATGATGTAAAAGATTGCACTCAGTGTACACAGTCAAGAGAAGCAAGAGAGTTAAAAAACTAGCAGAATCAGTGAGCTTGAAGACACTTGCTGATATTCTATGAAAAGTCTTCAAAGTGAAAGAGATGCTTATGTTAGATAACTCTCTGAATTCTGTAAATGTAAAGAGAAAGCAGGCTTCTGACTGAGATACAGATGAGAAAGTGAATACTCATCTCAATGCCTTGAGACCTGAAATGTTAATGTATAAGAGACACTTGAGTAAGAATTGAGAGATGACTGTAAAAGTGTTAGTGAACACAGAAGCTTCTATATAATATATTAATAATTATATGATTTGAAAATTGAAAGAAGTCTGCTGAGTGAAGAATCTCTGATGTATAAGATTATCTGATAACTGATATTTGATATCATCTATAAGAGTAAGAGTTCTCTTGTACTTTGAAGAATAATCTTGCTATATTTAAGTGTGAGAGCTGCAGAATGTGAAATACAATCTTATTCTTGAACTTAATTAATTTCAAAGATTCAATTCACAGATTCAATGATGTACATGCTATATACAGTTAACTGATAGAAAGAAAATGATTCATACAATTCTATTAACTGATATAAGAAGAACATTTCATGTCTCTGATATAGAAGAATTAAATCTGCTTACATATTAATAACTAAAGAGAACAATTTACAAGACCTTATTCAAAAGCATTCTGTATATCATACAGAACCTGAAAGTGAAGAAAATCAAGATAAAAGATATACAGAAGAACAAGTGTATGAAGAAGCTTCTGAAGAAGTATGAAAAGATCTTCTGAACAGATCTTTTATCAGAATTGCTGCTGAAATGAGAATTTGTATATGAGATTGATATAAGGAATGCAAAACCAGTCAATCAGAATATATACTCTCTGTCACAAATGTATCTTGAAGAACAGAAGTGTAAGATCACAGATCTTCTAGAATGTGATCTCATACAACTCTTATTAAGTATGTGAGACTTTTCAGTAATATTCATGAAAAAGGCAGGTGAGAAGTAATAAATGTATATTAATTATTAAACACTCAATAAGCTGATAATCAAGAATGAATATTCACTGTCACAGATTCAATAATAATTGAATACAGTTAAAAATATCTGATATCTATTGAAGATCAATCTTCTCTTAGAATACTGACAGATCTGTATAGATAAACTGTTAGTTCTGTGAACTATATTTAACATGCAATGAGAGAAGTTTGAATTCCTGATAATATTATTCAGTTTAATAATGCATCTGTCATCTTTTAAATGATGATGAATATGATTCTTTACAAATAGAATGAAACCTCATGTCTTGTATATCTTGATAATATTCTAGTCTTTTCAAACTTATATAATGAATATCTGAAGTATCTCAATGAAGTGCTTACAACTCTGACAGAGTATAAGCTCTATATCAAATCAATCAAGTGTGTGTTTGAAATAGAAGAGTTGAAGTTTATAGAATATGTAGTGAGTGATAACTGTATACATCTCATCTCAGAGAAATTGAATGTTATAGTGAATTGATCACAGCTAAGAAATGTATATTATATACAATAGTTTCTTAAGTTAGTCTTATACTACTGTAGATTTATTAAGAATTTCACATGAATATCTGTATCACTCTCAGATCTCTTAAGAGAAATGAATACAAATCTGTGAAAGAAGAAGTTTTATTCAATTATCTGAAATGTTATGTGTGAAGAGGCTTTTCTCACACTGAGAAAATATATAACAACATTTTCAGTGCTTATTCAATCAGATTGTGATAAATCTTTCTACATTGAGATGAATGTATCTGAATAAGCAGATACAATGAATATCTGAACAACCGCTCCATCATGAACTCGCTCGATTTTTCGAATAAGAACCCGCCGATAGATCCATTGAAAAGCCCTCGATCATATGAGCATTTTGACCCCATCGCCGACCGCATACCCCGTGTGGTGGTGGAGTTATCCAGCCAAACGTGAACCAGACGTCGTTCAGAACTCCTGCGTGGGATTATCCCCCATTCTCCCCTACCACACCACAACCCCGGGCCAAATTGCCATACAAATTGTAAGGTGAAGAGACCTAGCCATATGCACCAATCTTCTCGATTTTGGAAGATCCCTGATCTGTAGTTGTGAAGATATCTGAGGAGCGACCTCCGCGAAAACCCTGTCCATCTTTGATGTTCCAAAACTCCAACACCAAGTCCCACCCTCGTACCGCCCTTCTGGCCCATCCCCGGCAGAAAAATACAAAAAGATACCTCGGCGATAATTTGCGGAGCGAAGCGAAGCAAATATATGATGAAAACCCTGGTCATTAAAAGTGGAGAATTTCCTTTTTGAGGTTCTTGGCATGAATACAGCCCACTGATTAGTGTAGAATTAAGCAAAGTGCAATTCTGTAACATTGCACTATCATATTATCTACTCTGTACAGATTCTTGAATAGATAATGCATCTGATCAACCATCTCTCATAGATTCTCAAGAATGAATAATGTGTCAAAAGCCTGTGTTCACTGCTTGTAAAATCAGTCTCTTGATTAATTCATTTCTTTACAGTGTTCTTCTACTTCTACAGCTGTCTGTCTTCAATATCACACTCAGAGAACTTAGATATTATAATCTTCTCTCATTACATCTTTTCTATCACTGATTATCTCTTTACACTGTGTAGAACTGTAAATGAATATATATAGTGAAATCAGATTCTTCTACAGTGTCATGCCCCTGGCCGTGTCAAGGCCCTGCTGCGATTTCACACAGCTTATTACTTTCATGTGGATGATTTCATTCATTCTGCAGGTCATTCAAACCAGTTTTCAATCACTCTATGACATCATTCAGATATATCATAGAAAGATTCAATTGATAAATATGAGAACTCTGCTTCTATACAAGATCAGCAGATTACTCTTTCTTAACAATGAGACACTGCTGAGATATCACTTCAGCTATTCTTACTCATGAAATGAGAGAAGAATATCTGTCTATTATCTATATAGAATAGCTAGATGCTGACTCTTCATCAAAGAAGTCAGTGATTTGTTTTTCTTCTACTGAAAGATATATAAGAGTTACTGCATTTCTTATACAATCTTCTTAGTATACTAAGTATTATATCTGTGATATTCTTGCAATAACTCTGTAGCCTATGAGCTTGCTATTTAAGCAAGATAGTCAAGCTCACTCATACAGCTTCTCAACAACTATCTCTACATAATGCTGCTGACTAGTCACTGCTTCAGTTCTGTTATATTATATACAGTTACAGATTCTATGATAAATGAGTCTGAACTCTCTCTATTATTCTAGATATATTAACACTTCATATAATCAATAGTAGTCTCTTAAGTCTGTGAACAGTCTATTGAAACAGATATATTATCAGAGATTAAGTTTTATTACTATGAGATTCATAGTTCTGATTAGACTGGCCGGCGGGACCATGAATTTCACATTTGGTCTCATTTGGTCTGGTCTCATACATTTCTTGGCGTGAGTCCCACCAGGACCAAGCCTTAAAAAAATCTGAAAATGAACCATTTCTGAGAGAAATGATGTGAAAAATGACCAGATTTAATTCAAAAACAGTGAAATGAGAGTAATTTTCCAGAATAAACTGTGAAAGATGATCATTCTTTCAAAATCAGAATGAGACTGAGACTGAAGATTAAAATCAGTCTCATTCAGTTCATTCAGTGATTGCTTATATAATCAGAATTTGGTAATGATTATTGATAATACTCATGAAATAACTAAATACATTCTTATGCAAGTTTATTCTTCACTTTCTCATGAAAACTACACTTCTCTGATATACTGTGATCAGAGGTATTAAACTGTCTGATAATTTCATGTTTTACAATCATGAGTTTCTTAATTGTTTCTCCTTGTAATTGTTCTCAGTGATAGTGATAAATATCTTAACTTAAGTTGAACTTTCACTTTATTCTCATCTCTGTCAATGAAATTGTCAGAATATCACATGTCATCAGTACAATAGTTGAATATATACTCTCAACAATTTTTCATAACTCTAGAATTGATTTAGCATGTAAATTCATCAGATTATCTTGAAGATAGCAGTTAAATTCAGTTTTACAAGTATATAGTTTTACCTGATTTTCAGTTGTAATCAATGTATGCAAGTTCTGTTTCAAAGTTAGTATTATAGTTCTATGTGATATGAAGTATTATCAAAGATTGTTACTTATTAGAGAATTGTATTTCACTGTCTTCACATCTCAAACATCTGCTCATTCAAATCTCTGATAGTTGACATTGTAGTAGTCTCAGACTAATTTAACATATAAGTCTTATTTCTCCTCTATTCAATCTTAAGAAGTGTAGATGTTAACTCAATGAGAGAGATCTAGTAGAGCTGCTACAGCATAGTACTCTGTAAAAGATTGTTTCATTTTACTGTAGTAATATATCAGTTTATTCCTTGTAGCAATAATAGCCTGCACTATAGCATTATTTCAGACTGAATTTCTTTTTGAGTGATTCAACTGCTTCTCAAGATAAGTAAATAAACTGTTATACACTCATCAGACTGACTGCAGCATTGGTGTATGAGTGATTGAGACTGTCTTTATTATCTTATAAAACTGAAACAGTAAACTAATTACATATTTCAACTGAGTTCACTTCATATTAGAAAGTTTCAATATCTGAATCTTTTTCTGATCAGAGTGTTACACTCAATAATCAATCATCTGACACAATCAAAGAGTCAGAACAGCTATCTCATATATTGAACTTCACTGTGTTCTAACATTCTGTATCATATTCAGTGATATGACTGATTTGTTTGTTTATTGAATATCATGAAATTATTATTATTGTTTAGAAGAGGTACAAATCACATTAGCAATGTTTTGAATCTATGATATTTAAATTATTAGTCAATCTATTCAAAATTAACAGTAGCATTATCAAAAAGTATTATCAAAAAGCAATATTAAAAAGTGTTGTCAAAAAACATTATCTTTTGCAAAGTGAATGTAAAAGTTACTTGAGTAATCACTTTCATCTCATTCTCATTCTAAGAATCAGTCATCTCATTATTCTTCATCTCAATATTAAGATTCTTTATCAGTGTTTGTATCACAAGTTGAATCACATGAGCAATGCAGAGAATATGACCTTGTTTATCATTTCAGAAATACAAAGCTAATTTTTACTTCAAGCTCTTCATCATAGTGTAGTTATTCACAGCATTGTCAGTTGTAATTGTAAGAAGACTGAGACTAATATCTCAATAGTCATTTTTAATCACAGTTATTAATATCTCTGTCATATAATCCTCAGTATGACTACTGATCAATGATTCAAATTCAATTAATATCTCTCAATAAGTTCAGTTCTCATCAATGTAATAACATGTAACTCTTATAAATGCAAGATTGTTTATACTAGTTCATGCATTCACTGTGAGAGACACTCTTCAATGATTCTTCAACTCTGATTCTAGATGTTGTATATTAACTTTATAGTATATCTCAAGGTTGAACTGAAGACAGAATTAATGTGAAATATGAAGATTTGAATTAAGCATTTGAAGAAGTGTTCAGAATTCAGAGTTTTCAATTGATTGAAGAGAAAGATTCAGAGATATACACATACAAAGTAATTGTTCACAGAAGTTATCAGATGAGAGTTATGAAATCAGAGTACTGATACAGAGTCATTTTCACATGATTTTCTTTAAATTAGAAAGTTAGTATTATTAAAAATCATTATCTGATAGAGTAACTTATCAGCTCAGTAGTAATTTTCTGATTATTTTTCTTTTGTTGTCTGCATTCTGATGACTTCAGATATTGAGAAATTTCTTCAGAGCTATGATCAGTTTATAATGAATGTTTCTGAATAAAGTTGCAGTGATTGCAGTAAAGAGATGACTCTTCAGTAATCTGCAATATAATCTGTTAATAATTATTTCATAGTTCATCTCAATGTTTGTGTTGAGTTTTTCATAAATTTCATGACCTGGAATCAGATGTGAAGAATGAAGTGATTATTTATCATGATTGAAAGAGAGCATTCTGTGTTGAATTGTAAACAATGTAGACTTTGTAATTCACAGTGATTTCTTGAAGAGTTTGTGAATCTTCAATAGAAGTAAAAGAAGTGAAAGAAGTGGATTCAGAAGACATGATAATAATTTGAGAAAGATGATAATTTATTTTCAATAACTGATCACTGATGTGTGTAAGAAGAATTAATATAAGAGAAAATAATCTTGTTTCTTAGCTTAGTTATAATTTTAGTACTAACTCAGATTGAATATCATTGATGTATAAAAGTAAATAAACAATCTTGATTAATCTCTGTCATATTTCTTGAAATATATTAATATTGTGAAAGAGAGTGTTATCAAATTGTGTTATCAGATGATATTATTAAAAATATATTAATATTGTGAATATCAATGTTGAAAAAATGTTGATACTTATACATTATAGTGATTTGTGAATCATGATAGTTAAATATATATATATATATATATCATTCCTGACTTGATTACAACTTGTACAATAATTGTTGAAAACTCAAAATCAATTTTAATTATTAATAATTAAAAACTTAAACTTATAACTAACTAATATAAAAAGAAAAAAATCTACTTCTTCTCTTTCTCATTCTTCTTATCATTCTTTATAATTCACTTCTCATTCTTCTTCTTCTTCTTCTTCTTCTTCTTCTTCTTCTTATCTGAGATGATAATCATCTCAAAATCTCTCTTCACTGTCTTCTCAGAGAAGGGTTCTCACTGCTCTCTCTCAGTCAGATTAATCTGCACCTCAAAATCCCACATTTTCTGGTCTGCTGTCTCAGGTTCCATCTCAGTGATAAGCAGATTGACATGCTCAGAGAGCAGAGCTGCCTTCTCAATGTTCTGAATCATGAAGTGTATTCAAGATCTGAACAAGGCCTCAATTCCCTCCTTCTCTGTCAGCTCCTGCTAATCAATTAGAGAACAGAAGTATTATCAAAAATCATTATCTTTCAATAAAAAACTTACCAGTTTTGACTTCTTTGTCTCTTACTTCAATATCTTCTCAATCTTCTTCTGCTGCTGCTTATTTACAGTAACACTCTTCTTCTTTCTCTCTCTCTCTATCTTGGTCTCAAATCATTCTCAGAACTTCTTCTGATCTCATCACTGCTGCATAAGACTCTTCACTGTCTTCTTTTCTAATCTCTCACAGGTGACATCATTCACATTATTTCTATACTTAGTTCAGTCTAAATCTATTAGAAGTATTACTTAAAATCATTATCATTCTGCTCTCTTGCAGAGCCTCTTCAAGGCATTATAACATGTTTTATGATCTGTCTTCTCACACTTGAACACCTTCTTCTTCTCTTTCTTCAATCTGTGACAGCACTCACGTGCCTTGGTGGTCCACAGAACCGCAGAATATTTGAAGAGAGATAACATGATTGGTTTTAATGAGTGTTAAGAGAGAAGTGAAGACAGGCAATGATATGATGATAATGATGATAATAATGATGATAATAATAATGATAATGATGATGATGATAATAATGATGATGATGATGATGATAATGATGATGATAATGATGATGATGATGAAAGAGAAAGTGCATCAGAATATATTATTGACTTATCAAACATAAAGAGATAAAGAAACTATTAACAGCTTTCAGAGATGTACAGAAACAGCTACAGTGTTGCATAGCAACATTATCTTCATTCAATGCATGCACTATTGGTATTCTTTATATACATTTATCATATAATCTATATCAGAGATACATGCAGAAAACAGATCTTTGTTGCTAGAAAGAATGATTGCAGTGATTCTCTGTTTTCATATTATAAAGATAAGTTATTCTCATTTCTTTCTTCTCTCTTTTCTCTTCTTCTTCAACCCATCACTAAGTCCAAGCTGGTATGAAAACTATTAAAACACTCATAGAAATCCTCAAATTGAAGAGTATAAACTAATCAAATTTTAAATACAGATGAATCAAATTAATTCAATAATACTAATTATTCATTCTTTTCTTAATAAAACAACAGTCATGTCTTCCTCTCCCTCTTCTCAAACAAAACATGGCTCGCGAAAAGCGAGTATCACATCAGGCCATAATGACCAACACAGTCCCAGCACACAGGGCTGTATACACACAGTGCATGCTGAACTGAAAGACTGTGTGAGTTACAAACTGACAGCAGCATTTCAGAGAGAGCTGTGCAGTGTGAGAAAGCTGCAATTCTTGGTCACATATGCAGAGAGTGAATCACCACAGTAAGTGTATGTACATTGCATGAAAGTAACACTTTTTAATAACACTCAGTCTCTAATATTATGAAAATAGAGTCTCTCTGTGAGATCTGTTTTTATCAGAAGTCAGGAGATCTTATATTTCTTAAGATCATCTTCACACACCTTATCTGTGAAATCAATGAGGAAAATCATCAATTTCAGCATTCTGTTCTTGATACTATTCAAGTGACAGCAGAGTCCACCCTGATCACACTTTTTGAGTGTATATTTTCTAATTATTCACATTTATACAGATATATACTGATTATTTATTAGATGATATTAAGGCAATGACTCATCACAGCTGTGTTATTCTCACTGTAAGAGATACATGATTGATGATGAACATTGCAAAGACTCTGAGAAGTAAGTATTTTAAGAGTGCTGCAGCTCTGTGATCTTGATTTTTATTGTTTTTATTTTTTATTTTTTTCTTTTTCTTTTCTTTTTTTTTTTTTTTTAATGTGATTTTTTCTTGTGTTTGTTTTGTTTTTTGTTTTTTATTTTTTTTTGTATTTTATGTTTTTTTTATAATTAAAATTATATGAATTATGATCTGTGTTCAGAAAAGTAATGATATTTGATAACACTTTCTGTTAAATTTTCAACAAATGAGCACTATGTTATAATATTATGTAAGTGAGAAGTGATTTCATAATCTCATTTAATGCCATTCTCAATAATGAGATCAGAATGAAAATGTGACTAAGAATTTAAACATATTCTTTATCTGAGACTAGATTTTTATTTGAAAAGTGAATCTGAGATCTTTAATATTTGAAATAACATGATTTGGGATCAATGTGATGAACACAAATCATGATCAGAAGAAATGCTTTTAGGCAACATGATAACTGTAAAGTTTGGTCCTGGTCTCAGACACGGTCACACGGTCAGTCTAGTTCTGATATATCTTCATTAACAGCAGTCTGTAAAAAGAAAACTATTATTCAAAGAGCTTACTATATTATTCAATATTATAGAGAACATCTCTTATTAACTTTATTCTTAACTCAATTAAGAAAACAGCTGCAGTCATTATCTTTGATAATTAATTTATCTCTTAGTTCTGCAGATCTCTCTTCAGTCTTTCAACAATCATCTATATTATCATTTAACTCATTCTCAAGTCAACCTTATTTCACTTTACAGATATGCTTTTACTACAGTTACAGTTCTATCTCTTCTATTAATAAGCTGTAAAATTAATCTTGCAGAGTCTTCTGTTTTGAGCTTAGCTCTGCAATGTCTTTGTACATAGAGGCTCATGTGCATTAAGATATTTTATCAAGCACATAATCAACAGTCACTTCTGAAGTGCAACCTCCGCGGTCTGTCTTCAGTGTATCTAGACATCAACACCAAGTCTCACCCTCGTACCACCTCTCTCAATCTGACTCATCCTCAACAGAAAAGTACAAAAAGATACCTCAGCAACTGTACTCAATACATAATCAGCAGACATAACAACTATAAAATCAGTATACTTCAAGATCTGACTGAGCCTTTGATCCCTGCACAGTGAGATATATTAAATCTAGTTTTAATACCTCAATATTCAATAGATTCTGCAAGGGATTGAGAACAGCAACATAAGATTTCTATTGAATTTGAGAATTAACTCTATATTGATATAATCATTGACAAAGTCTTCTATTTTGAGATATAAATAACCAGTTCCTCTACATCCCGCTGGCAATATTTATATTATCATATAGAAACAGACTTATATTCTCTATAATATCAAGACTCTGAAGAGGGAAAGTCTTGATAGAGAGTATACAGTAGTGTATATCTTAGCAGTTTCTATCTCATTCTTCTACAGCAGTTAATGCAAAAAAAAAAAGATCTTAGAAATAGTTTTTTACTTCTCTTGAAAAAGTAAGGTGTTTTTCTCTGGGTTTTATACAATATTCTTACAAAGAATTAAAAACAGAGTTGTTTTCTGTCATAATTTCATATTCTTTTAAGTAAGAATTACTTTTTCAGTGGCTGAAGAGCTTTCATTAATACTTAATTCTTTTTTACACTCTTTATTAACTGATTTGAGTTGCACACTTGTTGTGTGAGGAGAATTGAATGATTTAGAATAAAATTGAATAGTTTTAATCAATTTCTCTGCAAAAAATTGATTTATTTTTTGTCAGTTTTACTCTTAAAAACTGTCATATTATCTGATTTATTATCAATTGATATCATACTTTTCCTCACTGTATCCCAAGAAAGAGATTGTAAAGATTTTATTGATTTATCTTAAAAATCAATTTTAGTTTATTAGATTCTCTTCAAAAATCTAACCTAGTTACTGAACTAGTGTGAAAAAAATCAGATGTTTTATACACAAAAGTCTTTTATTCTTCTTTTGAAACAGTCTGATCAACTTTTCAATTGAAAACAGACTTAGAAATATCTCAATTGAAACAGTCTGACCAACTTTTCATTGAGTGAAAACAATGAGTTCAAAAATACACTCAGTTGATGTGGAAAAAGATGCTTTCTCAAATGCTATTCCTGAGATTGAAATTCTGAAGAGAAGAAAGAAAGAAGAAATAGAGAAACAACAAGTTCTTGAAATACAGAAACTTGAAAAAGCAAGCAAGATTCTTGAAAAGCAGTGTCTGAGTGAGATGAATGAAGAAGTTCTGTTAATTCTTCATGCTCAGGCTAGACAACTACAGGAGATGATCAAGTTCAAACTTGGAATCTCAAACACAGTTCAAAAAACCTTGAAAATTCCTAGTACAATCACTGACTCTTCATCTTGCTCTTCTTCTTTCTTTTTTCCTACTTCTTCTTCCTCTTTGAATCAGAAGAAAACATATGCTCAAGCAGCTGAATCTGCTGTCTCTAAACCTGCTGTCTCAAAATCTGCTCAAAATCCTGAGAAAACTGAGAAGAATACTACTCATGCCTCTATTCATAGAAAAGTGAAAAAGAAAATGCAAAAAGAGAAAAACTTTCAAATCTTCAGAAATAGAAGACTTATTCTCAAAGTCTCAAACCAGGACATTCTGCAAAGAAACAAGCTAAACTCAAATCTCATTTTCAGAATCATAAATGAAATTAATCAGCAGTTCTTTTCTCAGTTGATGACTGATATTGAAGTTTAAAAACCAGTTATAGCTTTGATTGAGTCATCATTCTTTGAAAACTTCATCATTCTGACTACAATGCCTGAATTCAGTGCTGAATTCCTTATTCAGAATGAGAATCTCTGAAAGTCAGCAGTAGAATCTTTGCTACATACAACAATTCTATCTGAAAGAGATGAAAAGTGAGATAAATTCATTCTTCATGATATTCCAGTTGAAATTTTTGACTGTGAAGAAGAAATGCTACTTCTCAAAAATGAATTGAAAGAATACAACTCTATTCAACTGAGAAAGGAGCCTGTATGACTAAATTCAATTAAGTTCAGACAAAGCAGAAGAAATGTCTCTGTTCTAGTATATATAAAAACACTTGAACAGTCAAAGATCTCTGAAGTAAGAGTAGCAGGTTTGAAAATGAGAGTTCATGAATACAAAGACTTAAGAATGAACCTCAAAGCTCAAACACAGTGTTCAAACTGTCAAAGATCTGGACACTTTGCAATCTCATGTTTTAGAGACTCAAAATATGCATTCTATGCCAGAGATCACAAAACTAGTGAGCATAAATATGAAACATGCTCAAAAAGAGGTGAAATTTGTCAATATACTCTTCTTAAGTGCTCTAATTGCAAAGAAAAACATGTATCTAGCTCAAAAGAATGTATGTTTGCTTCTAGAACTCAAAAGAACTGGAGAAAAGATGAAGCTCAAAGTCAATCTAGAACTGAAGAGAAGAGTCAAGCCAGTAAACTCACAACTGCAAGCTCAAAAAGAAGAAACTCTCAACTATCTAAGTCTTCAAACTTCAATTCTCCAGCTAAATGTAAACAGAATTTGAATCCTCAAACTTCTGTTAAGATTAGAGAATTGAGAAATGACTCTGATGATAAACTAAATATAATACAAGCAGTTGAGATTTCTACTTTTCAGAACAGTTATAATCTACTATCTGATGATAGTGATTAGATTCTACTCTACTCTCTTTTAGTATGAATATACAACAAAAACAACAAAAAAAGTTTAAAAACTCTTCAAAAATCACATTTATTCAAAATAATGTGAATAGAAACTCAAATTGTATTTATTCTTGTCTTCAAATTGTATTTGAATAAAAAGTTAATTTTATACTGCTTCAGGAGCCGAATTTTGATACTGAGCAAAAATATGTCATTTCTCATTCAAGCTACTACTGCTTTTTATCTCAAAAGTCTGAGATAAAGTCAAGAGTAGTGATCTATGAAAGAAAGAGATCAAGATATTAATTTAATCTAAGATTTGATATCATGTCTGACCCTGATATTCTGATGAGTGATATTATAGATAAAGAAAATGAGTTTGATACTATACAGCTCATAAATATCTATAATGAAAAGTCATTGAAGAAAAATAACAATATCTGAACAATTGATAGAGGATTTCTGAACATAACTTCATCAAGAAACTCTATAATTGCAGGAGATTTCAATGCACATCATCTCTGATGAAATTCAGAATGCAAGAGAGCAGTGAGAGCTGATAAACTGATTGAATGAATCTTTAAGCATTCAATAGATTTGATTAATAAGTCTGATTAACAAACATTCTTTAGAAAAGGCATGAAACAGAAGTCTATTATAGATCTAATCTTCATGTCATAAAATCTAATAAAAAGAAGACTTGTAAACTGATTTATTGATTCAAATGAGACATCAGAATCAGATCATGAGATTATTCAATTTGATATTAAACTGAGTGAAAAACAAATGAGTGAAAATCCTCTTCTCTCTAATCAGTATAACTTTGAAAAAGCTGATTGAAAAGCAGTTGAAGAAAGCATAAAACTGTTAAAATCTGAAAGACAGAATGAGCTATATTGAAATTCTGGTCAAGATATCTCAAATGAAATGCTTGAGAATAGAGTGAAGCTTATTACATCTATTATTCTAACAAGTGTTAGAGATAATATTTCAAAAAGAAAATCTTCTGAGTATTCAAAATCTTGATGAAATGAGAATATCTTATCTAAAAGAAAAGAATTAGCTACTGCTAGAAGAGATTGAAAGAATGATGTAATATCTGATGAAGAGTTCAAAACTGTCAGAAATGAATATTTTTCAGATATTAAAAGAGCTAAAACAGACTGCTGGAATAAATTTCTTAAAGAAGCATAAGAGAAGGAAGTTTTTAAAGCTTTTAACTATACTAAAACAAGAAGTGTAGCAAAACTTCCAGCCTTAGAATATGAGTTTCAGAATGAATCATATACAGCAAACCCTTTTAAGGAAAAATATCAAGCTTTCATGAGAATTCTCTTTCAGAACTCATCAAATTCAGATTCAGATTCAGAGAAAGAGAATATATCACTTCTCAACTACATTGATGAAAATGACTGGGAATGGCCTGATCTTACACAAGATGAATTAGAGTCAGCTATCTTCTCAAGTTCTGTTAAAACTGCTGCAGATCCTGATTCAATTAATCACTTGATTATTCAAAATACATATTCCTACTTAAAGAATGAATATTTTGAGCTCTTTTTCAATCTCTTGAAAAATGAATATCATTCTGAATGCTGCAGAGAAGTCACTGAAGTGATTCTTGCAAAATCTAATAGAAAAACTTCAATTCCTAAGTCATATAGAGTAATATCTCTATTGAACTGTTTAGAAAAGATTTTAGAAAAGATAATAGTTACTTAACTATCTTTTATAAGCTCTATAGATGATTCTCTTTTATTCAGTGAACAAATGAAAGATAGAAAACAGTGTTCTGCAATTGACACTGTTCTCTCAGTTGTTCATGATATTCAAATAGTAAAACATGAGAGTCTGGTCATAACTGCAGTTTTTATTGATATAAAAGAAGCATTTGATCATGTTTCAAAGTCAAAGTTAATTCAGACATTGAAGATATTAAAACTGCCACTTTCTCTAATAAAATGAGTTAACTGTTTTATATCTAAAAGAATTATATAACTCTTCTTTGATGAAATGAAACAAGACAAGACTGAGATAAAAATAGAAGTACCACAGAGATCTTCAATCTCACTCATTTTATTTGCAATATACACTGCATATCTATTCAAAAATAGAAATATGAGAATAGTGTGATCTCTGAGTTATGTGAATGATATTGATCTAGTCTACAGCTTAAAAACTATCAAAGAGAATTTGAAAGTAATTGAAGAAGCTGCAAAGAAAATCTTTGTTAGAGCAGATATCAATCAAATTCAATTTGATATGAATAAAACTGAGTTAATTCATTTCTTTTCTAGATTCAATGAGAAAGAACTATCTCTAACTCTTTTAAATAGAGAGATTAAACCCAGTGTAAATGTCAAATGATTAGGAGTATGATTAAACTCTAAGTTGAATTTTAAATATCACATTCAACAAAGAACTGTCAAGGCAGAAAGACTATTGAATAACATAATCAGACTATCAAATACAGAGAGAGGTCTATTCTTCCAGGCTATGAGACAGTTATATATAGCCTGTATTACATCAGTAGCTGATTATGAAGTTCAAGTTTGATGAAATAATCAAGAGAATTTCACTGAACTCTTTCAAAGTCTGCAAAACAGAGTCTTGAGAAGAATTCTGAGAGCATTTAAATCATCTTCTATTAAAGCAATGGAAATTGAAGCTTCAATTCCTTCTCCTGCTATTAGATTTGAAAAGGCCTGTATGAACTATACTCTGAGAGTTGTAAAGATGAGCTCAAATTATATAATCAGAGAAAGAGTCTCTTCTTCATTTCCATCAATTAACTCTGAAAATGAACTGGATTGAAATAGATTTCTTGATTGAAATGAAAATAATTCTTCAAAGAAAATGTCTTCTCAACTGTACAGACTATACTCTCTGATTAAAAATCAATTTTCTTCTTTAAATGTTGAAAAAGTTGATCATGAGAAGTTATCTCTCTGAAGAGAAAAGCTCAAATCTCTTATAGACTGACAAATAAGTGAACTATCAAAAGAGAAAGAATATGAACAGCATTTGAAGAGAATTTCTACAATTAATATAAAAGACTCTATTCTGATTTATTCAGATGACTCAAAAAATGAGAACTTGAATAGATTAGACACAGGCATTGCTTATACTGAAGATAATATTAATTTTATCTCAGATTTCTGAAATCTAGACTCTGAATGTGAAGTCTTTGATGCTGAACTATTTGCAATAGTGAAAGCTTTCAAACTCATTGAAATAAAATCTTATAAAAGAGGAAATTGTTTGAAAGAGACATGAATATTCTCTGATAGTCAAGCTGCTTTAAAAAGACTTAGAAATAGTCAGATTCATAATAATCAAATGAATTTTGAACTGATCTTAAACTCTGTTTTGAAAATTCAAAAGAGAAGAATATCAAAGCTGATAATTCATCTGCACTGAGTTCCTGCTCATATGAATATTCATGGCAATGAATTGGCTGATTCAGCTGTAAAAAAGAGTGCAGAATTAAGCAGATCTATTCAAAAAATTGTGTCCTGATCTTTTATAAAGAGAAAAATAAAAGAATCTTGTTTAGACAAGTGAAATGAAAGCTGGCAGAAATAAAAGAAGAGTATACATTATTCAAGATTTGAAACAAAACCCAAGTGGAAATCTTGTTCAATTAAATGTAAAAAGAAAATATTCTCATCTATAATACAGCTGAAACTAGAACATGGCTATTTCAAATCTTATATACAAAGATTTGATGATAGATTTGACTCAATAGAATGCTTATTCTGCAATACAAATGAGAATTCTGAGCATATTGTAATGCACTGTGCATTATACAATAGTCTCAGAGTCAGATTGAAAGAAAAGTATGATCTAAATCAATTAAATATAAGATTCTTATTCTCAACTGAGACAGGAATTAAATACTTAATAGACTTTCTATCAGAAACTCAAGCAGCTACAAGAAAATGGCTAAATTCAGAATTATCTGAATATGAAGAGAAGGAAATTAATCAGATATAGTCTGTTAAAACAGCTATACACTCTCTTTTAATAATTTGTTTTGTTATAGTCTCTCTCTACTTTATCTTTTTCTTTATCTTTTTCTTTCAATTTCTTTCTATCTATCTATTTAATGTGTCTATCTTTGAGACTGTGTTCTTTTTCTCTTTTCTTTTATCATGATATTGTCAAATGATTTCAAAGTATCAAAAGATGTTAAAACACTGCAATTTGTAAACAGTTTTTGTATTCTGGGCTGGAATTTTCTGATTTTGCATATCTGAAATTGATGAATGTATAATAGTTAACTTTAGAGACATAGAAAAAACCCTGAGAACTAAAGTTCTCAGGTAGATGTCATAGTCTCTGACTGCATACATCTATAATTGAAGAATAATAATAATAATAATAATAATAATAATAATAATATCTGAATAAGCTATCAGAGATATTCTTCTACAGATGAGCAAGAATGATAAGCTGCACTCAGTGATGTATAATGATAGAAAACTATCAGATACTGAGCTCAATTACTCAGTGTATGAAAAGGAATTACTAGTGATTAAACACATGCTGATGTTATAAGATAGATATATTGACAACAGGTATATAACAATGATGATCACAGATCACAAAAGTCTTGTCTATCTATAATTAATGATAAAATCTTTCAAATGCTTAGCATGTTGAATCTCAGAGTTTCAAGTGTATAATCTTTATATTAAATACTGAAAGAGATTGAATGCTGTAATATCTGATATAATCAGTCACAGATCTGATTTCATGAATGAGAGTTCTGTGAATCAGATATAAGAGATGTTCATGTTAAATGCACTGAGAGAATGCAAGAAATCAGAATAAGTGAATGTTATAATCTCTTACTTAAAGAATGATAAGATGTCAGATAACAAGTATCTTATGAAAGTAGTAAAAGAAATGCTTCTGAACTTTAAGCTGAGAAAATTGAAAAATGATGCTATGCTTTATCATGATTTAGAATATGCAGAAGCTCTCTATCTAGAATCTTCATTTTAACATGACTTGATAACTCACATGCACAAGGAATTCAGTCACTTAGAAAGCTCTGAACTCATGAGTGTACTTGAATCAAGAGTATACTGATCAAGCATGACTGAGAATATTCAGATATACACTCATGAGTGTCTGAATTATCAGGTCATGAAAGAATCTAAGAAAGGATTAAAATGTGAGAAAGTATAACATCAGATAAAGTGTATAATACAACTGTTTAAATAATGAGAGATGAATCTCATAGACATATTACTGTGAATATCAAATGAAAATTGATGAATAATCACTGCTATAGATTATACTACTGACTGGCCAGTTGCAAAAGCAGTTTCAGAGATGACAGAGAAGATGATAGTGAAGTTTCTATATAATGAAATCTATGTTAACTATGAAATATCACATGAGATTCTAACTGATAATGATATGAATCTTGTGAGAGAAGTAGTGAGGCATTTTATGAGCCAGTTACAGACAAGACATTGTAGAACAATGTCATATCATTCACAGATGAATGAGAAGATGAAATACTTGAATGAAATCTTAAACAACATGCTGATGAAATATCTAGTGAGCAAGTCTATGAGACTATGAGATAAATATCTCAGACAGACACTATTGATCACACAGATTCAACAGTATGCAGTCTTCAAGTATTCATCATTCTATCTGTTGTATGAATTGCATCCGCGCATTCTGAAGAATGCTTTGAAAAAGATGAGAGAGAGAGCAGTTGCAGATGCAGTAGAAACAGCAGTTGTAAATACAGCAGAAACAGCAGTTACAGACACAGCAGTAGCAGTTGCAGATGCAACAGTTGCAGATGCAGAATCAAGATTGAAAGAGATCAGTCATACACATACAAAGATTAATAAGTTACTTCTGAACTGAGCAATTCAATTGAAAAGAATATGAGACTCACTTATTAAGAAATTAAGTCTCAAGATGAAAATGTGAGTTCTTATATACAATGAGAGTTCTGAGAAGTTTCAATTTAGATAATTTGAGTTATATAAAATACTCAAATCACATTCTCTGAGAACTTATGCATTGAAGAAATCAGAGAGACAGATCTAATATAACTTAATCAATGATTTATAACTTATAAAAGCAAAGATGCAAGATCTGAGCAGATTATAATTATTCACAGCACTATTATCAGTGTTGAAAAAGAAGAGACTTATAATTGAAAAGTCTTATGAAGTAAGAGAAATCATAGATACTTATGAATCAGATGATCTCACTTATTCTGATCTTTTCATAATTATAAGAAAAGAATGAGAAGAAATGAAGAAATCAGATGAATATCACACTTTAATAAGTAATGAAACTATAGCTGATTGTATAATAACACACTGCAGATAGTAAGTACAATGTGATAAAGAGCAGTCTCAAAGTGATAGACTTGTATATGAGTCAGATCACAGAAGAAAAAGAAATTCAGAGTTGAATTCAACTGTTTATATCAGTTCAATTATGAAGATCACAGAGAATGAACTATCTGAAATATTCATAAATATGTGAAACTAAGCTATCTTAACCTCTGAAGATGCTCAGAGATTGAATAAGATTAGTTTTAATAAGCTGTTTACTGTAGTGATCTGAGCAGGTAAAGAGAGACAGTATAATACATGAGACAGAATTATAAAAGATGAAAGCTGCTGAACCTAGTCACTGAACACTGTATTATATAGAGATTATGTAAGAGTAGTGACTAGCAGATAATGAAAAAGTGTAAGAAAAGAAAAGAGATAATGAATTAATCATCAATTGTAAGAGTCAGCTGTAAAAGATAAATATTATTATACACACTTCATTTATTTTTATATATTACATATTAATCTATTTTCAACATCATGTCATCTGAAAAATATCAAAAATAAAGAAAATCTCAAAACTCAAGATTTACAAGAGATTTGAGAGCTGTAAGCTGCTCTTATAATAACACTGTATATATCTCTGATTCTTCTACTGCTCTGTATATGATATTAATATCATTTATTACAAGATTGACTGAAATGTCAATATAGAAATGCATACATGTATGTATAGAAAAATTAAAGAAGAGCGCGGGATCTGCAGGACCAGAAGTCAGAGCAGAAGAGACAGAGATAGAAGAAATAGAAGAAGAAGAAGATACAGAACTGAATAAATGATAGCAGAAGTCATCTAAGACTGAATACTTATAATCTGATATGCACATAATCTTCTCTGCAGAGAAGGAAGAGAAAGTGATGAAAGAAGCTTGAGAGTGAAAGAGAGTAGTCTCAGCAGTGTTATTATCTTTGATCAGAATGATCTCTGATATCAGAGTAACTAAGAATTATTATTAATATATAAAAATTACAAAATCAGAGATGAGAATAGTTATTAAATAAATACTCACTGATCTTAGAGTTGTACATACAATTACAACACATACAAGACTTCTCAGAAAGAGAGAGAGAGATACAGAAAAATATAGAAAGTAGAACATAGTATGTGAACAGCTCATTTTTATAATAACATTTCAGACAAGATGTATAGGTCTTATATCTGCAGATGTAAAAGAGTATAATATCTATGTTTCTATTTCTGAAAACATGAATATCTTTCATCTGCATTACAAAGTTAAATAACAGATGTCAGAGAATAGACTGATACAGATCTATTATTCTGAAGAAATTTGTCAGAATGAATATCTCTATAATATTGAACTTTACAGTTATGAAAAGCTTCTTAATATCTGTGAATATCATAACTTTATATATAGTAAAACTTATAATAATTTCTTCTAAGAACAGAAAAATCAGTATCAGAAAGAAAAGATAAAAAAGAAAAAAACTTATAATTTTAATACTGTTAAAGAGAGAAATAATTCTCTGATATAAATAAATAATTACTTCATTATAAATATTTAAAATAAATATAATAATCAGTGTCTGTGACTGAGCTTCAGATTATTGTATTATACACAGTCTTTATATAATAAATTATTCTGAGAGTTAATAAGAAGAGTGAGAGTGTATACACTGAAAAATATAATTTATTAAGTCTATACAACATCTTCTTGAAATGAGAAGAGCTGATAACAAAAGCAGAGACAGTAAAATCAGAAGTAGTAGAAGTGAGAATTGTGAGAACAGAGGTAGCAGAAGCGGGAGAATCAGACACAGAGACAGGTGTAGAAGATTGAAGAGAAGTGACAGAGAAAGAAACAGAGAGAGCAGAAAGAGATGTAGAAGATCTGACTATACATAATACAGATAATTTCTTTATTATCACATTCTTCAAGTTCTTAATCAATGATTTAATATTGAGTTTACTATCATTAGTAGATGTGAATCTGTCAATATATAAAGATTCTATATGAATAAAAATAAACATATCAGTATCTGCATTTATACAAAATCATGTCAGAAAACATGATCAGAAACTCACTGAGAAGAAAACAGTTGAGAGTGTATGAGAAGATGAAGAAGATGTATTATTCATAGTAGTATGTTCTAATAATTGTTAGAAGATAAATAAGTTCTGATCATGTTTCACAACACATTACACTTACTGCTAATGAACTGCCTGATATAAGCACTATGAGAATACTTGTGAGAATGAGAGATCATTATCAGAAACATGTATAATGTGATAAATAAACAGAGAAAAAGAGTTGAACAGAAGAAGAGATAGAAATCTTGAGTGAGATAGTAATATTCAATGATAATGATGATGAAGAAGATGATTGAAGAATGAGAAAAGTTAGTGAATGAGTGATGTAATATAGTGAAAGTTTCTTTATATGAATATACACAGAACACTAGCTGAATCAGAGATAGATTACAAGATCATAAATGCTAGTAACATGCTAATCCGCATGAAGCTAGAGATGTCATGATCACATGAGCATGACTGAATCTGGTGAAGAAGGATGTGATTCGGAAGAACATACAGTGGTTCGGAAGAATGTATGACTGTTGAATAATAACACAGCCGCTTTTCTGAACTTGCTTATGAGTGTAAAGAGGCCATAGCGGCCGCTAATTAATTTAGTGTACAATATATAAGAAGCCGGCGTACGTCTGTAATTGTACACTGACTCAAGCAATCTTTGAATCACACATTTGCAGAGAATTTTATATATAGAATAGAATATAATGAGTGATCTGTAAGTCACTTATTAACTATATTTTTCACATTTTAAATCAATATATAAGAAACTCACTTATCACATGTTTAATTTAAATGAAGATGAGAAAAGAAAGATCTATGCAGTCAGCTGAAAAACTCATCAATTTCTTTATATTATACACAGTATACACACTATCAATCAGTTGATAACTGTTGTTATATAATAAAGATAACTTCTAATTCAGTAATCTTAAGAATATTAAGACTATACTTTTAAAGAGAAGAGTATTATCACACTTCTAATCATGTGAAGACTCTGTTGCAGTTTTATATAACTTATCACTTTCATGCAGATAATTTCATTCTGTATGAACTAGTTTTCAATCACTCTATAACATTATTCAGATATATTATAGAAAGATATAATTAATGAATATAAGTACTCTGCTTCTATATAAGATCAGTAGATTACTCTTTCATAATAGTAAGATATCACTGAGATATCACTCTGACTATTCTCACTCATGAAATGAGAGAAGAGTATTCACTCATTGTCTATATAGAATAGCTAGATGCTGACTTTTTATTAAAGAAGTCAGTGATTCATTTTTCTTCTACTGAAATATATACAAGAGTTACTGTGTTTCTTATTTTGAATAGATTAGGCGCAGGCATTGCTTATACTGAAGATAATGTCAATTTTATCTCAGATTTCTGAAATTTAGGCTGTGAATCTGAAGTCTTTGATGCTGAACTATTTGTAATAGTGAAAGCTTTCAAACTCATTGAAATAAAATCTTATAAAAGAGAAAAGAGTTTGAAAGAGACATGAATATTCTCTAATAGTCAAGCTGCTTTAAAAAGACTTAGAAATAGTCAGATTTATAATTATCAAATGAATCTTGAACTGATCTTAAACTCTGTTTTAAAAATTTAAAACAGAAGAATATCAAAGCTGATAATTCATTTGCACTGAGTTCCTGCTTATATGAATATTCATGGCAATGAAATGCCTGATTCAGCTGCAAAAAAGTGATCAGAATTAAGCAGATCTATTCAAAAAATTGTGTTCTGGTCTTTTATAAAGAGAAAAATAAAAGAATCTTGTTTAGACAAGTGAAATGAAAACTGGCAGAAACAAAAAAAGAGTATACATTATTCAAGATTTGAAATAAAACCCAAGTGAAAATCCTGTGCAATTAAAGATAAAAAGAAAATATTCTCATCTATACTACAGCTGAAACTAGAATATAGCTATTTCAAATCTTATATACAAAGAATTGATAATAGATTTGATTCAATAGAATGCTCATTCTGCAATGTAAATAAGAATTCTGAGTATATTATAATGCACTGTGTATTATACAATAGGCTCAGAGTCAGATTGAAAGAGAAGTATGATTTAAATCAATTAAATATAAGATTCTTATTCTCAACTGAGACAGGAATTAAATACTTAATGGACTTTCTATCAGAAACTCAAGCAGCTATAAGAAAATGACTAAATTCAGAAATATCTGAATATGAAGAGGAGGAAATCAATCAGATATAGTCTGTTAAAACAGCTATATACTATCTTTTAATAATTTGTTTTGTTACAGTCTCTCTTTACTTTATCTTTTTCTTTGAATTCTCTTCTATCTATCTATTTAATGTGTCTATCTTTAAGACTGTGTTCTCTTTTCTTTTGTCATGATATTGTCAAATGATTTCAAAGTATCATAAAATGTTAAAATACTGCAATTTGTAAACAGTTTTTGTATTCTGGGCTGGAATTTTCTGATTTTACATATCTGAAATTGATGAATGTATATTAGTTAACTTTACAGATATAGGAAAAACCCTGAGAACTAAAAGTTCTTAGATAGATGTCATAGTCTCTGACTGCATACATCTATAATTGAAGAATCAAGACTCTGAAGAGAGAAAGTGTTGATAGAGAGTATATAGTAGTATATATCTTAGCTGTTTCTATCTCATTCTTCTGTAGCAGTTATTATAAAAAAAAGATCTTAGAAATAGTTTTTTACTTCTCTTGAAAAAGTAAGATGTTTTTCTCTGAGTTTTGTATAATATTTTTACAAAGAATTAAAAACAGAGTTATTTTCTATCATAATTTTATATTCTTTTAAATAAGAATTACTTTTTCAGTCACTCAAGAGCTTTCATTTTTATTAACTGATTTGAGTTGCACACTTATTATGTGAGAAGAATTAAATGATTTAGAATAAAATTGAATAGTTTTAATTAATTTCTCTGTAAAAAATTCATTTATTTTTTATCAGTTTTTCTCTCAAAAACTGTTATATTATCTGATTTATTATCAATTGATATTATACTTTTTCTCACTATATTTCAAGAAAGAGATTATAAAGATTTTATTAATTTATCTTAAAAATCAATTTTAGTTTATTAGATTCTCTTCAAAAATCTAATCTAGTTACTGAACTAGTGTGAAAAAATCGGATATTTTATATATAAAAGTCTTTTATTCTTCTTTTGAAACAGTCTGATTAACTTTTTAATTGAAAACAGAGTTAGAAATCTCTTAATTAAAACAGTCTGACTAACTTTTCAATTCAAAAGAGTTCAATAAATATCTTAATTAAATTAGTCTGATCAACTTTTCATTGAGTAAGAATAATGAGTTCAAAAATATACTCAGTTGATATGAAAAAAGATGCTTTCTCAACTACTATTTCTAGAATTGAAATTCTGAAGAGAAGAAAGAAAGAAGAAATAGAGAAATAATAAGTTCTTAAAATACAGAAACTTGAAAAAGTAAGTAATATTCTTAAAAAGCAGTGTCTGAGTGAGATGAATAAAGAAGTTCTGTTAATTCTTCATACTCAGACTAGATAACTACAGAAGGTGATTAAGTTCAAACTTGAAATTTCAAACACAGTTCTAAAAACTTTAAAAATTTCTAATATAATCACTGACTCTTCAGTTTACTCTTCTTTCTTTTTTACTTCTTCTTCTTCTTCTTCTTTAAATCAGAAGAAAATATATGCTCAAGCAGATAAATCTACTATCTCTAAACCTGTTATCTCTAAATCTGCTGTCTCAAAACCTGCTCAAAATTCTGAGAAAATTGAGAAGAATACTGCTCATACTTCTATTGATAGAAGAGTGAAGAAAAAAATGTAAAAAGAGAAAAATCTTCAAATCTTCAGAAATAAAAGACTTATTCTCAAAGTCTTAAATCAGAACATCTTAAAGACAAACAAGCTAAACTTAAATCTTATTTTTAGAATTAGAAATGAAATCAATCAGCAGTTCGTTTCTCAGTTAATAACTGATATTAAAGTTTAAAAATTAGTTATAACTTCAATTAAATTCTTCCTCTTTGAAAACTTCATTATTCTGATTACAATGTCTGAATTCAGTACAGAATTTCTTATTCAGAATGAGAATCTCTGAAAATTAGTAGTAAAATCTTTGTTAAACATAATAATTCTATCTAAGAGAGATTAAAAGTGAGATAAATTCATTCTTTATAATATTTCAGTTGAAATCTTTGACTGTGAGAAAGAAATACTACTTCTTAAAAGTAAATTAGAAGAATACAATTCTATTCAACTGAGAAAAGAGTCTGTATAACTTAATTTAAATAGGTTCAGATATAGTAGAAGAAATATCTCTGTTCTAGTATATATAAAGATACTTGAATAATCAAGAATCTCTGAAGTAAGAGAAGCAGATTTGAAAATGAGAGTTCATGAATACAAAGACTCAAGAATGAATCTCAAAGCTCAAACATAGTGTTCAAACTGTTAAAGATATGAATACTTTGTAATCTCTTATTTCAGAGACTCAAAATGCATATTCTATACTAGAGATTATAAAACTATTGAGTATAAATATGAAACATGTTTAAAAAGAAATGAAATATGATAATATGCTCTGCTTAAGTGCTTCAATTGTAAAGAAAAATATATATCTAGCTCAAAAGAATGTGTATTTACTTCAAGAACTCAGAAGAACTGAAGAAAAGATGAAGCTTAAAGTGAATTTAAAACTGAAGAGAAAAGTCAAGCTAGTAAATCTATAACTGTAAGCTTAAAAAGAAGAAATTCTTAACTATTTAAATCTTCAAACTTCAATTCTTCAGCTAAGTGTAAACAGAATTTGAATTCTCAAACTTCTGTTAAGATTAGAGAATTGAAAAATGACTCTGATAATAAACTAGATATAATGTAAGCAGTTAAGATTCCTACTTTTTAAAATAGTTATAATCTACTATCTGATGATAGTAATTAGATTCTACTCTATCTCTACTCTCTTTTAGTATGAATATGTAATAAAAATAATAAAAAAAGTTTAAAAACTCTTCAAAAATCACATTTATTTAAAATAATAGCAATAGAAACTGAAATTGCATTTATTCTTATCTTCAGATTGTATTTGAATAAAAAGTTGACTTTATACTTCTTTAAGAACTTAACTTTGATACTGAGTAAAAGTACATTATTTCTTAATCAAGCTATTACTGCTTTCTTTCTGAAAAATCTGTGATAAAATTAAGAGTAGTGATCTATGAGAGAAAAAGATTAAAATATCAATTTAATTTAAGATTTAATATCATATCTGACTCTGATATTCTAGTGAGTGATATTATAGATAAAGAGAATAAGTTTGATACTATTCAACTTATAAATATCTATAAAAAAAAGTTATTGAAAGAAAACAATAATATCTGAATAATTGATAAAGAATTTTTGAATATAACTGTAAGAATAAGTGCTCGCAGGCGATTATTCGGGTGTTTGCAGCTTGGCGTGATATGTACTGTTAACTACTAGAAGTGTTCATGATAGGAAGATAAAATGTAGAAGTCAAATGTATAATAGTATTCAAGCTGAGTTATAAATAGTATTCACAAACTTCAGTCTATATAGTTATGTGTAGTCAAGAGCTGCTAGCTCTATTGATTATGTAAGAGATAGAAATAGAGATAAAGAATCTGTGAGAAGTAAGATTTCTTACATATTCTTCTCTCTCTAAGACTTCATCTGTGAAGCCTTTCACTGAGTGACTTCATAGAATCAGCTCAGCACTGCAGTGATACTCACTAAAAACCCTTCATATCTATAAAAAACCTCAGTGAGGAAAAATCCCTTGTTATTATAAAGAGAAAAGAGTCTGTCACTCAGTTTCTTATTCTGTGAGATTCTTTATAACTTACAGATTCTTCTCTGACTATCATGCAGATTCATCTTATATCTTTTATACAGAAGAGTTCTGGTTGACTCTCAATCATTTTCATGAGATTCTTGTATAATTATCACACAGATTCATCTTACAGATGAATCACTCTCTGTGAGATCACTCTCATTAAAGAGAAATATTTATAAGTTGATCTTTTACTTATTCTTACAAATCATTGTTCTTTGATACTGTAGAATTGTGAGGAATTTTCCATTCTTTCATTAACTCTGTAGAATTGTAGAATCAAGATGTCTATGATCTGTAATCACTCTTTATAGTTATATAGAAAGATTCAGGCCTGTGATTTATAATCACTCTTATTTACTAGAGTGATCTGACTGTTTCATGAAATCATCTACAGTGTAAGCAAACCTCTCTAGAGTAGTATAAATATCTCAGATCTATTCACAGAATCTCATCTTCTTTTCTCTTTTTTTATAACAGCTCTCATTCTTATAAACTGTGAGTATTCTCATTCATCTGTGAAGTGTTTTCACTCAGATAACAGAGAGAGAGTATTTCTGACAATATCTATATATTAATTCAAGAACTTCTCAAGAATAAAAAATTTTTCAATTTCAATATCTTTGTAAACAATGTCTGACTGCTGCTGAGCTTCTTATAAATGTCTCTATAACTTCTCTAATTACTTTTTACTGGCTGATGAAGCAGAGATACTGCTGCTTATAATCATATCTTCACTTTCCTCAGCTCTGCCACTATACCTGATCTTCAGGCCAGTGATTCATCTCATCTCTCTCTCAGATCAGTCTCTGACTTCAAGCAGTGCAGTTTCTCTCTTTACTGTAAGTCTTCTTATAAGTAATTTCTTACAGATTCTAGCTGATAGTTCTTGTAAAGCTTCTGATGTTATCAGTGTCTTCTACAGTCTTATGAGCCTATGATTATCTTCTCTCTGCCCACATAATCTTCAACCAGATATATGTCAATATGTCTAGGTTTTCTATCAATGATTCTCACACTGCAGCACATTTCTGCAATTTCATTGTTAATAAGAGATAAGTCTTCAGATACCTGTAAAATCCAGGTAATCAAGACAATGTGAATATCATGAATTTATGATGAAAGTTAATCTGAGCAGATAAGTTCTCTCTTCACATCTTAATTATTTTCAGGCTGAATACTTCAGTATAACTGAGAGAGCAGACATAGCTTTGTGAGAGATATCTGATTATACACATAGATGATCAGTTCTCAAGGTTCTACTGTAACTGTATATACTCTGATATTCAGCTTCTCTGAAGTCTGTGTATTTCTGATGATCTTTGCATTAAATGCAACAATTGTCTGTACTATGAGTATAATACTCTCTACTTCTTTGAAGAAGAAAATTGATAGTTGTGAGAAGATTGTGTATTATAAGTGTTAAGAGTATGAGTGTGAGTTTTCTTTGTTTTTTCTTTATTAATCTCTAAATTGTGTTTACAGCTCTGTTTATTTTCTGTTTTTTAGCTTTAATGAGAATATGATTTCTTCTTTCCTTGTATACACTGCAGACTGTTCATCTCAGTAGAAACTCATCATCTTATAGACTAGGATTTATAAATAACAGTGTTAATATCTTTATCACAATCAGGTTCTTAGTGAAGACTATATTATTCTGACTTATCAGAATTTATAATATGAAAGTCATGTCTCAGCTTCTGTAGATATCTTATCTGTCTGAATAATTCTCAAGTGAACTTATTCATCTTGTCAGAATACTCTTATCACTGAATCTTGAATCAGAGCTTGTAATCTTACTTTTCTGAGTCAATAATCTCTTTAATCTGATATTCTCTTTCACTCTCTAGTATTTTATAAACAGAGTGATGAGTTACAGAGTTCTCTTCTAAGAATTTCTTATATTCATGAAGTAAAGAGATATGAAAAACATTGTATATCTGCAACTCAGGTGACAGTTTCAATCTGTAGAACTGTGAGCTAACTTTCTTCATAATCTTACAAGGCTCTGTTTACAAGAGATTCAGCTTCTTACTAGATCTTCACATAGTGATGTTTTCTAGACTCAGTCAGACTCTATTATCTTTCTTGAAACTCTTTATAATATGCTTAAAGTCATAGTATCTCTTCTGATACTCTTGAGTCTTTCTTAAGAATTTACAGACTTTCTTCTGAATCTCTTGAATTCTCTCAGTCTGTTCACAGGCATTATCACACTCTATAGTGTACTCTTGCAGATTCATCAAGATCATCTGTGAATGAGTCTCAGTGAGTATCTCAAAGAAGGTTTTATCTGTGCTGATATGCTTTGAGTTATTGTATACAAACTCTGTAAATGATAATCAATACACTCAGTTATTCTGATTATAATTAATAAAGCACTGCAGATACTGTTTCAATATACTTATCAGATATTCTGTCTGATCATCTGTCTGTTGATAAAAAGCTGTGCTTAGATCTCATGAGATCTTCAGTATAGTCATCAGATCAGATCAGAACTCTTCTATAAAGATTAATTCTCTATCTGAGATAATATTCATAGATAACTCATGCAACTGAATCATATCATGAATAAAGATATGAGTTAAATTCTTTAACTTCAAGTTCTTGCAGATAAGTATAAAGTGTGTTATCTTGATAAAGTAATTCACTATCATCAGCACACTGTCAAAGCAGGTATTATATATGTTCTTGCTTTCAGAAAGACTTACAAGAGCATTCATTTCTAGATGTTTTCAAGATTCTCACAGAATGAGTAGAGAAGTAAGTTCTTTATATAATCTGAATCACACTATCTATGAATTCTGATAAACAGTATAAGAATTCACTATCTTCTTCACAAGTTCTCACATCTTCAGTCAGAAGTATTTTCTTATAAGTAACTCATGAGTTCTAGTGTCTGTAAAATGATCTGCTAGAGAAGAGTCATAATATCTTTTAATAAGTTCTATATATAGAAACTCATTTACAGGCATATAAATTCAGCTCTCTTTTTACAAGAGATTATTTAAGTCTCTTCAATTCTTTATTTCTACAGAATTAATCTCTACTGTGAGTAGTTTCTGAATATACTGAGTATATTCATTCTTTAATTGCAGTTCAGACAATCTGAATAGAAGATCTTATAAAGACTTATACTCTGTTTTCTCTTACATCAGATCTTCTTTGATACTTCTCAAAGTCTGTAAACTCTTCAGATTATAGATACTCTCTTCAAGAATTCTCATGAAGATTCTCAGAGTGTTGACTCTCAGTGTTGTAGAGAGTAGTTGTACAGGCTTCTTTTCTCTCTTCTTCTTCTTCTCTTATAGAGAATTGAGAGACTCTTCAGTCAATCTCTTCACAATACTCAGTCTGAGCATTCTGTGAAGCTTTTCTGTCTTCTCTAGTCTCTCTGTATCTGTTATCCTGATCTTCTTAATATAGTCTGATCTGTAAGAGAGTTCATTCACTAAGTTCTTAGTTCTCTTAATATATTCTATCTTGAATCAGAACTCACTCAGTCTCTGAGCTCAGTGAATCTACTGCTGTGAGAGTTTCTTAATTAAAGTAAACTGTTATAAGCTGTTATAATCAGTTCTAATAGTAATCACTGTTACAAGGCTCTTAAAGTAGTGATATCAGTGACAGAAGAATTTCACTATTATAAGAAGCTTCTGATCATGAATGTCATAGTTAATCTCTGTGAGTTACATCTTTCATGAGAAAAAGGTCACTGAAACTCAGTTCTCATTTAACTGTAGTTATGAGACTATTTCTGAAATTACAAAGAAGAAGACATCTGTCTTCAATCTGATTAAGAGTAAGAGATCAAAGTGAAACAGTATCACTGTGTCTGTGAATATCTGTTTTAATCTTGTAAAGATCTCATAAGCTTCTGAGATAAGAAAGTTCTTACAGTTCTTTCTTCTCAACAATCTTTTCATTCTTTATTTGTGAGATGACTTCTTCTTATTTTCACTCTTCAGCATGTCTGTAAGGATCAAGAAGATTCTCATGAATACAAAGATAAACTGTCTATAGAAATTCACAAAGCTCAGAAAGATCTGAATCTTGTAAATACTAGTTAGCTTCAGCTATGATAGAATAGTCTCAATCTGTGAAGATTTCATCTGAATATTATCTGCAGTGATTACATATTCTAGAAAATTAATCTGATAGATACTGAAGTTACACTTTGTAAGCTTAATATACAGTTCTGCCTCATCTAAGATCTTTAACACACTTTGCACATGCTCAGTGTGTTCTTTCTCCTTCACACAGTACATCACTACATTATTCAGATATATTACCATGAAGACATTCAGATATGCATGAAGTGTTTTATTAATGAAAGACTGGAATGTCACAGAGACATTAGTCAGATCAAAAGGCATCACTAGATATTCAAACAATTTCAGTGCAGTTTTAAAGGCAGTCTTTCATTCATCTCCAGACCGTATTCACAGCCGTGCATATGCATTGATCACATTCTCAATCAGAGGCAGGGGGTAGCGGCTCTTTGTTATCTTGAAGTTCAGGTCGCGGTAGTCTACACACAACCTGAGACCTTCATCCTTCTTCTTTGTGAATATCACAGGGGCTCCCGTGAAGGCCTGTGAAGGTCAGATGAAGTCATTCTTCAGATTCTTCTTCACATAGGTTCACAAGACCTCTGTCTTATAATGAGAGAGCTTATAGATTGATTCTTAGAAGGGTTTCTGTCCTTCTATCAAATCTATTATCAGATTCTTCTTATGATGAGAAGGAAGCTCAGCTGCCTTAGCTGAGCTGAACATCTCTGCAAGATCTCAGTATTTCTCTGATATCTGAAGCTCAGTTTTCATGACTGTGAGATTCTCAGATACTTACAAAGTCATTATATAGATGAGCTTGTCTTCTCTAATCAACTCTGCAGTATTAACTGCTTCTATCTCTGTAAGTGAGTCTGTCAACACTGATCAGAAGTATAAACCTGACTCACAGACAGCTATGTGCAAATTATGTCTTTAAAGTTATATAAGTCTTAAATACATGTCATCTGTGATGTTCATGATAATCACAGTTTCTGTAAATCTTCTTCAGATTTCAGAGAGATCTTGTAATTCAAAGATGACTCTTATAAGTCTCTCAGCTCTCAGGTCTGAGTTCTCATACTCTGCTTATTATAAGAGCAGGTTCTCAGTCTTCATCTTTCAGTTCATTTACTCTGCAAGCTTTAGGGACATCACAGTGATCTGAGATTCTGAGTTCATCAATACTTCTCATACTTGTGAGACAGCAGTACTGCAGTGTGATCTCTCTCTATGAGTAAGCATTTTCATTAGAAAAGTAACAGATTCAGATATCAGCTTCAAGACTCTTAAGAAGGCTGTTGCTGACTCTGTCTATGACTTCTTAAATTTCTATTTTGATTTATCTGAACAGTTTATGTGAAGATGTTCTGATTTAGAATAGATAAAGTAAAGTCTCTTTTTCTTGATCTCTCTGTTATACACTCTATTTACAGAAGCTTGTGAAGCTCTTTCTCTCTGCTTAGTAGTCAGATATAAATCTCTCTATATCTTATCATCTTTTTCTAACAAATCTGTTCTCTGTTATTCTAGCTCTCACAGAGCTGATCAGTGATTCACTCTTCATAGATCTGTGACTCTCACAGTGATTTGTAAGCAGTGAATAAGAGTTATCAGTTTCTTCAGAATCAAGAACTTAGAGTCTTACTCAATGAGCTTGTTCTGTATATCTTTATTCAGTCTCTTCATGAATATCATCATTCAGATCTTGTTTCAGAGCTCTGTTTTTACAGATCTCAATTTGCATCATAATTTTATAAAGTACTGTGAGTAGTCTTCATCAGATTTCTTATCTCTTTTTCTAATATTGATGATCACAGCTCAGATGTTCTCTGTTCAGCTTATGAAGTCTCTTAACTTATTCTCTAGATAGATCTTGAGAACAGATTATCAGAATCTCTCATAATCATTCTCTAGATAATTCAGCCAGTTCTTGACTTCAGTGTAATAGAGACCTGTCATTATATAGATAACAGCTTCTTCATCTTTTATATCACACAGTCAGGCTTATGAGTCAATTTCAAATGTAAACTTGCAAAAGCTTTTATAGATTGTGATTTAATAGATAATCTTAAGTGATTGTAACTTAAGAAAGTTTCTTTTCAGTTTGCAGGTATCTCTGAAGATCATGTCTAGAAACTTAGTTTAAGAGTGTTTATAGATAGTAAGTATTTCTTATAGAAAAATAGCTTGATTCTGTGAGAGATGCTCAAGAATGTTCTTCACTGAGATTGATTCATTTGTGAGTTCAGAGAGTTCCTCTGTCTGAGATGCAGAGAATGATGTTCTGTGAGTGATTGATAAGTTCTCTGAGACTTCTTTCACAGAGATTATTCATGATTCAGATGACTGCTTCTGAGTGTCTGCAGTAGAGTTTATAGAGGTGAGAGTATATAAGTTTCTAGTTCTTTCAGTCATAACAGGTGATTGCTGACTGACTGAGCTTGAAATGTAAGAATAAGTGCTCATAGACAATTATTTGAGTGTTTACAGCTTGACATGATATGTACTGTTAACTACTAGAAGTGTTCACAGTAGAAAGATAAAATATAGAGGTCAAATGTATAATAGTATTCAAGCTGAGTTATGAATAGTATTCGTGAACTCCAGTCTATATAGTTGTGTGTAGCCAAGGGCTGCTAGCCCTATTGATTATGCAAGAGATAGAAATAGAGGTAAAGAATCTGTGAGAAGCGGGATTTCTTACAATAACTCTCTTAAAAAACTCTATAATTGTAGAAGACTTCAATGCATATTATCTCTGATAAAACTCAGAGTGTATAAGAGTAGTAAGAGTAGATAAACTGATTAAATGAACTTTTAAGTATTTAATAGATTTAGTTAACAAGTCTGATCAATAAACATTCTTTAGAAAAGAGATGAAACAGAAATTCATTATAGATTCAACTTTAATATCATAAAATCTAATTGAAAAAAGACTTATAAACTGATTTATTAATTCAAATGAAACCTCAGAATTGAGTCATGAGATTATTCAATTTAATATTAAACTGTGTGAATAATAAAGAAGTGAAAATCCTCTTCTCTCTAATCAGTATAACTTTGAAAGAGCTGATTAAAAAGCAGTTAAAGAAAGAGTAAAACAGCTAAAATCTCAAAGACAGAGTGAGCTCTATTGAAATCAAAGTCATGATATCTCAAATGAAATACTTAAGAATAGAGTAAAGCTGATTACATCTATTCTTCTAATAAATATTGAAGAAAATATTTCAAAGAAAAAGTCTTCTGAGTATTTTAAATCTTGATGAAATGAGAATATCACTTCTGAAAGAAAGTAATTAGTCACTGCTAAGAGAGATTGAAACAATAAGTTAATATCTAATAAAGAGTTCAAAACTATTCAAAATAAATATTTTTCAGATATTAAAAGAGTTAAAACAGATTACAGAAACAAATTTCTAGAAGAAGTATAAGAAAAAAAGAAGTTTTTAAAGTCTTCAACTATACTAAATTAAGAAGTGTAGTAAAGCTTTCAATCTTAGAATATAAATTTCAGAATGAATTGTATACAGCAAACTCTTTTGAGAAAAAATATCAAGCTTTTATAAGAATTCTCTTCCAAAACTCATCATATTTAGAAGAGAAGAATATGTCATTTCATGAATATATTGATGAAAATAACTGAGAATGCTCTGAGCTTACATGTGATGAACTAGAGTTAGTAATATTCTCAAGTTCAATTAAAACTGCTGCAGAGTCTGATTCAATTAATCACTTGATTATTTAAAACATATATTTCTACTTGAAGAATGAATATTTTGAGCTCTTTTTCAATCTCTTAAAAAATGATTATTATTCTGAATGCTGAAGAGAAGCTACTGAAGTAATTCTTACAAAACCTAATAGAAAAGCATTAATTTCTAAGTCATACAGAGTAATATCTCTGTTAAACTGTTTGAGAAAAATTCTAGAAAAGATAATAGCTACTAGATTATAAGAGGCCTACGCCGAATAGATCAGTATTATATTGATAGGTCTTATATAACAAAGAGAAAAATGTTAGAGAAGGAAAAGAAAGAGAAAGTGTGAGAATCAGTGATTGAAGTGAATATTTATATATGTATATGATGATGTATGCAGTGAAGCTTCAGAGTGGAAGAATCTATACATGTTTGTAATGATCAAGAATCAGTGATTGAGAATGACTGAGAATTGAAGTGTATGTTTTTGTAGCGGCTGAGAATCAGTGATCAAGAATGACTGTGAATCAGAGTGTACACATTTGAGAATGAAGCAGTTGAAATCTGTAAAGTGTAACTAAACTGGCCGCTGAGACCATGAATTTCACATTTGATTTCATTTAGTCTGATCTCATACATTTCTTGGCGTGAATCCCGCTGGGACTGGCTATTAAAAAAACATGTAAAGTGACTATATATCAGATCTTAAAATGAAACCATGACTTGAAAAAAATAAGAAAGTGATCTCATTTGATTTCATTTAGTCTCATTCTTGATATAAAGTTACTATTTTTAGACATTTTAAGGTTTTTTTTAGACTATTTTTAATTTTTTAAAAAGTAACACTTTTTGATAACACTCAAATGAGATTTAAAGTTATTTAAAGTAATAAAAATAATTTAAATTGAGAAGTGAAAATCATGATCTCATTTGAAAAATGTGACAAGAGTAGACAGTAAGTCTCACTGAAACAGTATGAGACTACTATCTAATGTTAAAACCATGTAATGAGATCAGTCAAATTGATAATGAAACTATCAAAAAATCTAGTTTTGATTTCAGACACGGTCACACAGTCAGTCTAAGTGTAACAGAATAGTCTATATAATTGATCAGATACAGCTCATCACATTAGTTCTTCTCTTTGAGAAGCAGTTCTCATCAGTCAAGAGTCACTGTTTCAGATAACACAGAACTCAGAGTTCAGATCAGTTGATTTGTAACATAGCAGAATTAAAGTGATGACTAGTCAGCAGTGTTATATAGAGATAGTTGTTTGAGAAGCTGTATAAGTGAGCTTAACTATCTTGCTTAAATAGTGAGCTTGTAGGCTACAGAGTTATTGTGAGAATATCACAGATATAATACTTAGTATACTAAGAAGATTGTATGAGACATGCAGTAACTCTCATATATATTTCAGTAGTAGAAAAACAAATTACTGACTCTTTTCATGAGAAGCCAGTATCTAGCTATTCTATATAGATAATGAGCAGATATTCTTCTCTCATTTCATGAGTGAGAATAGCTGGAGCAATACCTCAGCAGCATCTCATTGTCAAGAAAGAGTAATCTGCTGATCTTGTATAGAAGCAGGATTTTCATATTTATCAATCAGATCTTTCTATGATATATCTGAATAATATTATAGAGTGATTGAAAACTGGTTCATACAGAATAAAATTATTCACATGAAAGTAATAAGCTGTGTGAAATCACAACAGAGTCTTAATACAGCTGAGAGTGTGACAATGTTCTCTTCTTTAAGAGTATAGTCTCTATACTCTCAAGATTACTGAATTAGAAATTATCTTTATTGTATAGCAACAGTTATCAATCAATTGACAGTATATATACTGTGTGTAATACAAAGAAATAGATGAGTTTTTCTACTGACTGTGTAGATCTTTCTTTTCTCATCATCATTCAAATTAAACACATGATAAGTGAGTTTCTTATATATTAATTTAAAATATGAAAAACATAGTTAATAAGTGACTTACAGATCTCTCATCATATTTTATTCTATGTATAAAATTCCCTGCAAAAGTAATGTGTTTTAGAGACAAAGCTAACAGTAGTAGCAGGATTTTTCAAAAAGATCTCTCTTCTCTGTGAAACATTTTTCTTCTCTCTTCTCTCAATTGCAATAGTGAGTGTATGAAAGTATCATTCTTGAAGAATAATAAGAGACTTATTCTGACATTTTCTAGTAAGTAATAAATGTCTTCATGATGCAGCTGCAGCCTCCATGACTGTTAAGAAAGCCAGGTTAAAGGTGAAGACAGTGATGTCACTGAGCTGCGAGAGCACTGCTCTCATTTTCATATCTTCTTCTTCTTCTCCTGCTTCTTTTGCAGCTGCAGCAGTAGTTGCCATGCCTTGCAGTGAGATGTCATCTCTTCTACCAGTCAGTTTGTCTATGTCTGATTCTTTCCCTGCCTCTCTCATCATTATTGTGACACTGTCTCTCTTCTCAGTCAACACAGTGATGTATGACTCTGTGTAGTCATTCAGAGAGAAATCTGAAAAGAGCTTAGTTCTGAAGACAGTGACTCTGAGAAGCTCAATCTGTAGTTTCTCTTCTATAACATGTCTGAGCTCTGCTCAGAATGCTGCTAAGTTGAGTTCACAGAGTTCTGCAGTTCTTTTGTCTTCTCTCTGTGAAAAGACTCTGATACAGTCTCTGACTAATACTGCTACTTATCTGCACTGTGCTAAGCAGCTGAAGAAGAGAAGAATTTTATACACTTATCTCTTCTCTCACTTCTGTTGTTTTCATTATGTTTATAATGATGACTCCTGTCTCTCTGTAAGTATTATTTCACAGGAAGATGTTGTGTCAGCTCTGATAAGAAGTCTAGATGCTCAAGCAGTACAGAGTGAGAGTCTCAGAGCTTCAAGTATTGATAAATTTCATCAAGACTGAGAAGGTCCTCCTTGCTTGTCTGCAAATTAATGCAATAAAAAAAAAAGATCTTAGAAATAGTTTTTTACTTCTCTTGAAAAAGTAAGGTGTTTTTCTCTGGGTTTTACACAATATTCTTATAAAGAATTAAAAACAGAGTTGTTTTCTGTCATAATTTCATATTCTTTTAAGTAAGAATTACTTTTTCAGTGGCTGAAGAGCTTTCATTAATACTTAATTCTCTTTTACACTCTTTATTGACTGATTTGAGTTGCACACTTGTTGTGTGAGGAGAATTGAATGATTTAGAATAAAATTGAATAGTTTTAATCAATTTCTCTGCAAAAAATTGACTTATTTTTTGTCAGTTTTTCTCTCAAAAACTGTCATATCATCTGATTTATTATCAATTGATATCATACTTTTCCTCACTGTATTCCAAGAAAGAGTTTGTAAAGATTTTATTGATTTATCTTAAAAATCACTTTTAGTTTATTAGATTCTCTTCAAAAATCTAACCTAGTTACTGAACTAGTGTGAAAAAAATCAGGTGTTTTATACACAAAAGTCTTTCATTCTTCTTTTGAAACAGTCTGACCAACTTTTCAATTGAAAATAGACTAATAAATCTGTCAACTGAAACAGTCTGACCAACTTTTCATTTGAAAATAGATTAATAAACCTCTCAATTGAAACAGTCTGACCAACTTTTCATGTGAAAATATACTGATAAATCTCTCAATTGAAACAGTCTGACCAACTTTTCATTCAGTGAGTAAAATGAGTGCAAGAGTACACTCAGTTGATGTGGAAAAAGATGTTTTCCCAGATGCCATTCCTGAAATTGAAATTCTAAAGAGAAGAAAGAAGGAAGAAATAGAGAAACAACAAGTTCTTGAAATACAGAAACTGGAAAAAGCAAGCAAAATTCTTGAAAAACAGTGTCTGAGTGAGAAGAATGAAGAAGTTCTGTTAATTCTTCATACTCAGGCTAGACAACTACAAGAAGTGATCAAGTTCAAACTTGGAATTTCAAACACAATTCAAAAAACATTGAAATCTTTCAGTACAGTCACTGACTCTTTTTCATCTTCTACTTCTTCATCTTCTTCTTCTTCAAATCAGAAGAAAACATATGCTCAAGTAGCAGAATCTGCTGTCTTCAAACCTGCTAGTTCAAAATCTGCTCAAAATTCTGAGAAAACTGAGAAGAATATTTCTCAGACCTTCAGTCATAGAAAGGAAAAAAAAGAAATGCAAAAAGAGAAGAACTTTCAAATCTTCAGAAACAGAAGACTTATTCTCAAAGTCTCAAATCAGAAGAGCTTGCAAAAAAACAAGCTAAACTCAAATCTTATTTTCAGAATTAGAAATGAAATTAATCAGCAGTTCTTTTCTCAGTTAATGACTGATATTGAAGTTCAAAAATCAGTCATAGCTTCAATTGAGCCATCTTTCTTTGAAAACTCTATTATTTTGACTACAATGCCTGAATTCAGTACAGAATTCCTCATTCAGAATGAGAATCTCTGAAAATCAGCAATAGAATCTCTACTGAATACAACAATTCTATCTGAAAGAGATGAAAAGTGAGACAAATTCATTCTTCATGATATTCCAGTTGAAATTTTTGACTGTGAGAAAGGAATGCTGCTTCTCAAAAATGAATTAGAAGAATACAATTCTATTCAACTGAGAAAAGAGCCTGTATGACTTAATTCAATTGAGTTCAGACAGAGCAGAAGAAATGTCTCTGTTCTAGTGTATACAAAGACACTTGAACAATCAAGAATCTCTGAAGTAAGAGTAGCAGGTTTGAAAATGAGAGTTCATGAATACAAAGATTCAAGAATGAATCTCAAAGCTCAAACACAGTATTCAAACTGTCAAAGATATGAACACTTTGCAATCTCTTGTTTCAGAGACTCAAAATGCGCATTCTGTGCTAGAGATCACAAAACTAGTGAGCATAAATATGAAACATGCTCAAAAAGAGGTAAAATATGTCAATATACTCTGCTTAAGTGCTTCAATTGCAAAGAAAAACATGCATCTAGCTCAAAAGAATGTGTATTTGCTTCAAGAACTCAGAAGAACTGGAGAAAAGATGAAGCTCAAAGTGAATCTAAAACTGAAGAGAAAAGTCAAGCTAGTAAATTCACAACTGCAAGCTCAAAAAGAAGAAACTCTCAACTATCTAGGTCTTCAAACTTCAATTCTCCAGCTAAATGTAAACAGAATTTGAATCCTCAAACACCTGTTAAGATTAGAGAATTGAGAAATGACTCTGATAATAAACTAGATAGAATGCAAGCAGTTGAGATTCCTGCTTTTCAAAATAGTTATAATCTACTATCTGGTGATAGTGATTAGATTCTACTATATCTTCACTCTCTTTTAGTATGAATGTACAACAAAAACAATAAAAAAAGTTTAAAAACTCTTCAAAAATCACATTTATTCAAAACAATATGAATAGAAACTCAAATTGTTTTTATTCTTATCTTCAGATTGCATTTGAATAAAAAGTTGACTTTGTACTTCTTCAAGAACCAAACTTTGATACTGAGTAAAAGTACATTATTTCTCATTCAAGCTATTACTGCTTTCTTCCTGAAAAATCTGAGATAAAATCAAGAGTAGCAATCTATGAGAGAACAAGATCAAGATATCAATTTAATCTGAGATTTGATATCATATCTGACTCTGACATTCTAGTGAGTCACATTATAGATAAAGATGATGATGTGATTCAAAGATTGCTTAAGCCAGCGTACGATTACAGGCGTACGCCGGCTTCTTATATTATAATCTCGTACGCTAAATTAATTAGTGTACACTATGACCCCTTTACACTTGTACGCGTACACTAGTAGTTCAGAAGTGACTGTGTTATTATCCGACAGTCATACATTCTTCTGAATCACATTCTTCCTCATCAGATTCAGTCACGCCCATGTGACCATGTTATACACCCTAGCTTCATGCGGATTAGCTCATCACTAGTGTTTCACAATTGTATGATCTATCTCTGATTCAGCTAGCATCTCACATACACTCTCACAAAGAAACTTCTACTATATTACATCACTTATTCACTAACTTTTCTCATTCTTCAATCATTATCTTCATCATTGTCATTATTGAACATTATCATCTCATTCAAGATTTCTATTTCTTCTTCTGTTCAACTCTTTTCATCTGTTCATCTATCATATTGTATATGTTTCTGGCAATGACTCTTCATTTCCACAACAAGCATCATCATAGTGCTCATACTGCAGTTTGTTAGCAGTAAGTGTAATATGTTATGAAATGTGATCAGAACTTGTTTATCTTCTAATAATTGCCAGAATGTACTATTATGAATGACACATCTTCTTCATCTTCTTATACACTCTCTTCATCTTCTCATACACTCTCAACTGTTTCTCTTCTCAGTGAGTTTCTGATTGTGTTTTCTGGCATGATTTTGCATGAATGCAGATGCTGATATGTTGTTTTTATTCATGTAGAATCTTCATATATTGACAGATCTGTATCTGCTGATAATAGTGAACTCAATATTAAATCATTGATCAAGAACTTGAAGAACATGATAATGAAGAAATTATCTGTGTCATGTGTGACTGAGTCTCTCACATTTCTCTCTGTGTCTGATTCTTCTGCTCTTAAGCTTCTTCTGTTACTTTCTCTTTCTTCACTGCAGAGAAGGTTGTGTGCACACTGAGTTATAAGTGTTCAGCCTCAGGTGGCTTCTGTTGTTCATCTGATCCTGTGTCTTCTTCTCTTTCTGTTTCTTTCACCTCTATTCTCTCTGTTCTGGCTACTGATCCTGCGGGTTCTACACTCTTCTTCAATTTCTCTACACATACGCGTGTGCATTTCTATATTGACATTCCAGCCAATCTTGTGATAAATGACATTAATGTTATATGCAGAGCAGTAGAGGAATCAGAGATGTGCACAGCATTGTTATAAGAGCAGCTTGCAGCCCTCAAATCCCTTGCAGATCTCGAGTTTTGAGATTTCCTTTTTTAGCATTTTTCAGATGATGTGGTGTTGGAAATAGATTAAATATGTGATGTATGAAAATGAATAAGATGTGTATGATAACATTTGTCTTTTACAGTCAATTCTTATAGTTGATGATCAATTCATTATCTCTTTTCTTATGCTTTTTCTTTATCTGCTAGCTACTACTCTTACACAACCTCTATATGATACAGTGTTCAGTGACTAGATTCAGCAGCTTTCATCTTTTATAATTCTGTCTCATACATTATACTGTCTCTCTTCACCTGCTCAGATCACTACAGTGAACAGCTCATTGAAACTAATCTCACTCAACCTCTGAGCATTCTCAGAGATTAAGATAACTTGATTTCACACATCTGCAGATGTTTCAGATAGTTTGTTCTCTGTGATCTCTGTAATTGAACTGATGTAAACAGTTAAATTTAACTCTGAATTTCTTTTTCTTCTGTGATCTGACTCATATACAAGTCTGCTGCTTTGAGACTGCTCTTTACTGCATTGCACTCACTGTCTGCAGCACATTATTATACAATCAGCTACAGTCTCATCACTTATTGAAGTGTGATATTCATCTGATTTCTTCATTTCTTCTCATTCTTTTCTTATAATCATGAAAAGATTGAAATAAGTGAGATCATCTGATTTATAAGTGTCTATGATTTCTCTTACTTTGTAAGACTTTTCAATTGTAAGTCTCTTCTTTTTCAACACTGATAATAGTGCTGTAGATAATCATAATTCACTCAGATCTTGCATCTTTGCTTTTATAAGTTATGAATCATTGATTAAGTTGTATAAGACTCATCCCTCTGATTCTTCTAATGCATACATTCTCAGAGAATGTGATTTGAGTATTTTATATGACTCAAATCACCTAGATTGAAACTTCTCAGAACTCTCATTGTGTATGAGAACTTATATTCTCATCTTGAGACTCAATTCCTTAATAAGTGAGTCTCATATTCTTTTTGATTGAATTGCTCAGTTCAGAAGTAACTTGTTAGCTTTTACTCATGCATGACTGATCTCTTTCAATCTTGGTTTCACATTCATGACTGTTGCATCTGCAACTACTACTGCTGCATTCATAACTGCTATTTCTGCTGCATCTGCAACTGCTGTTCCTGCTGCATTCACAACTGCTCTCTCTCTCACCTTTTTCAAAGCATTCTTCAGAATGCGCGGATGCAATTCATACAACAGGTAGAATAATGAACACTTGAAGACTGTATGCTGTTGAATCTGTGTGGCTAATAGCACCTGTCTGAGATATTCATCTCATAGTCTTGTAGGCTTACTCACTAGATATTTCATCAGCATGTTGCTCAAGATTCCATTCAAGTGTTTCATCTTCCTGTTTGTTCACAGATGATATGATGTTGTTCTACAATGTCTTGTCTGTAACTGACTCACAAAATGCCTCACTACTTCTTCTACAAGGTTCACACTATTATCAGTTAGAATCTCATGCAGCATTTCATAGTTGATATAGATCTCATCATGTAGAAACTTCATCATCACCTTCTCTGTTATCTCTGGAACTGCTTTTATAACTGGCCAGTCAGTAGTGTAATCAATAGCAGTGATTATTCATCAATTTTCATTTGATATTCACAACAATATGTCTATAAGATTCATCTCTTATTATTCAAACAGTTGTATTGTACACTTCATCTGATGTTGCACTTTCTTACACTCTAATCCTTTCTTAGATTCTTTCACAACCTGGCAATTCAGACACTTGTGAGTGTATATCTGAATGTTCTCAGCCATACTTGGCCAGTATACTCTTGATTTGAGTACATTCATGAGTTCAGAGCTTTCTAAGTGACTGAATTTCTTGTGCATGTAAGCTATCAAGTCATGTCAAAATGAAGATTCTAGATAGAGAGCTTCTATGTATTCTAGATCACAGTAGAGCATAACATTATTTTTCAATTTTCTCAGCTTGAAGTTCAGAAGCATCTCTTCTACTACTTTCATAAGATGCTTATTATCTGACATCTTGTCATTCTTCAAGTGAGAGATTATGATGTTCACTCATTCTGATTCCTTGCATTCTCTCAGTGTGTTTAATGTGAACATTTCTTATGCCTGATTTGCAGAATTCTCATTCATGAAATCAGATCTGTAACTAATTGTATCAGGTATCATAATATCTGATCTCTTTCAGTATTTGATATAAAGATTATACACTTGAAACTTCAAGATTCAATGTGCTAAGCATTTGAAAGGTTTTGTCATTAATTATAGATAGATGAGGCTTTTGTGATCTGTGATCACTGTTGTCATATGCCTGTTGTCAATATATCTTCAATATATCTATCTCACAATGTCAGTGTGTGCTTGATCACTAGCAATTCCTTTTCATACACTGAGTAATTGAGCTCAGCATCTGATAGTTTTCTATCATTGTATGTCACTGAGTGCAGCTTGCTGTTCTTACTCATCTGTAGAAGAGTGTCTCTGATAGCTCATTTGAATGCATCTATCTCAATGTAGAAAGATTTATCATGATCTGATTGAATAAGTACTGAGAATATTATTACATGTTGTCTCAGTGTGAGAAAAGCCTCTTCACATGCAGCATTTCAGATGATTGAATAAAACTTCTTCTTTTGCAAATTTGTATCTGTTTCTCTTAAGAGATCTGAGAGTGATGCAGATATTCATATGAAATCCTTGATGAATCTGTGATAGTATGAGATCAACTCAAGAAACTGTTGTACATGATATATGTTTCTCAGCTGTGGTCAATTTACTATGACATTCAATTTCTCTGAGATAAGGTGTATACAGTCATCACTCACTACATGTCTCACAAACTCCAACTCTTTCATTCTAAACACACACTTGATTAATTTGATATAGAGCTTATACTCTGTCAGAGTTATAAGTACTTTATCAAGATGCTTCAGATATTCATTATATAAGTTTGAAAAGACTAGAATGTCATCAAGATATATAAGATATGAGGTTTCATTCTGTTTATAAAGAATTGTATTTATCATTATTTGAAAGATAACAGGCACATTTATCAGACTGAATGATATTATCAAGAATTTGAACTTCTCTTATTATATATTAAATGCAGTTCACAGAACTGACAGTTCATCTATACAGATCTGTCAGTATTCTGAGAGAAGATTGATCTTTGATAGATATCAGGCATTTCTGATCATATTCAACTGTTGTTGAATTTTTAGCAGTGAATATTCATTCTTGATTGTAAGCTTGTTAAGTGCTTAATAATTGATACACATTCATCACTCTTCATTCACCTTTTTCATGAATAGAACTGGAAAGCCTCACATACTTGATGAGAGTTGTATGAGATCATGTTCTAGAAGGTCTGTGATCTGACACTTCTGTTCTTTAAGATATGTTTGTGACAGAGAGTACATATTCTGGTTGACTGGTTTTGCATCTCTCATGTCAATCTCATGTACAAATCCTTGTTTCAGCAGCAATTTCAGTGAAAGATCTGTTCAGAAGACCTTCTCATACTTCTTCAGAAGCTTCTTCATACACTTGTCCTCTTATATATCTTTTATCTTGGTTTTCTCCACTTCCGGGTCCTGTATGACATACAGAATGCTTTCAAATGAGGTCTTGTGAATTGTTCTCTTTGCTTGTTAATGTGTAAGCAGATTTAATTCTTCTATATCAGAGATGTGAAATGTTCTTCTTATATCAGTTGATAGAATTGTATAAATCATTTTCTTTCTATCAGTCAACTGCATATGACATGTACATCATTGAATCTGCAGATTCAACCTTTGAAATCAATTGAGTCTGAGAATAAGGTCATATTTCACATTCTGCAGCTCTCATGCTCAAATATAGCAAGATCATTCTCTGAAGTGCAAGAGAACTCTTACTTTTGCAGGTGATATCAAATATCAGTTATCAGATAATCTTATGTATCAGAAATTCTTCACTCAGTGAATCTCTTTCAATCTTCAGATCATATAATCATTAATATATTGTATTGAAGCTTCTGTGTCTGCTAACACTTTTGCAGCCATCTCTCAATTCTTATTTAAGTGTCTCTTATACATTAACATTTCAGATCTTAAGACATTGAGATTGATGTTCACTTCCTCACCTGCATCTCAGTCAGAAGCCTGCTTTCTCTTTATATTCACAGAATTCAGAGAGTCATCTAATACAGACATCTCTTTCACTTTGAAGACTTTTTATAGAATATCAGTGAGTGTCTCTGAGCTCACTGATTCTGTTAGTTTTTTGACTCTCTTACTTCTCTTGACTGTGCATGCTGAGTGCAATCTTTTGCATCATGATTTTGACATTCACAGTTAAAGCAAGCTTGATGCTCATGACACCAAGATTTTCACTCAGAGAATTTCTTTTTCAGAGGATTCAGTGCTTTAGCAATGACATTCAGATCTAGATTCATTATATTCAAATGTGTGACTTGTGTTATAGAAGTCTGATTATCTGTTCTTCACTGAGACATACTTAATTGCAGTATTTTCTGTCATAATTAACTTACTTGTTTCTGTATAATGAGAATGTTGTATGCTTCTTTCACTGTGTCTGATTGTGAGATTAAGTATTTTCATTTCACTCTCAACTCAGATGTAAGATCATGAATAAAGATCTGTAAACAGAAAGATGTTGAAAGCTCTTCATTCAATGTAAGATAGTGTAAGCTGAAGTATATGAAATATGATATAAGATTATTCACTTATCTACACTCAGTGAAGTATTTATAATACTTATCTCATATATTCACTTTCTTAAAGTTGTGTAAGATTCATTTGAAAAACTCATTTCATATTTATGAGAATGAATATCACTCTGAGTCTGTAAGATTTATCTTCTTATCAGTCATTTATAATGACTTCATTTTTTCATGTAGAAATGCAGTAGATCTTAAGACTTGTTGAAATTCTGTTAAGTATCTGTCTGTGAGTTCATATTCAATCTGATAATATAATTACATCTGACTTAGTCAGCTGATTGCAGCATCATTTTTTTAATTGTTATTAAAGCTTGATAGCTCTGACAGATCTCTCAGCTTGATATATTTCATGCTTGAATTCTCATTCTGCACAGCAGTCTCTGATGATGTATATACTTCTGAAGAGATCATGAACAATCATGATAAAATCTCCAGGTTCAGTATAGTCATCTGTCTGTGTAAATATTTGATCTCTCACTGCAGATCTAAGATCTGATTTTCTCTATTCTTATTAATGATAATGATTGCATCAGTGAAGCTCTTCATAGTGAATGCTTAATTCACAGCAAATGTCAATTATTGTTTAGCTTCTGTCTCAGCCTGTCACTGCATATGCAAGGCCTCAATCTCATTTAGAATCCTTGTACACATACAGAGCTTTGATTTCAGTTTGATAATCTCAGTCACTTTTCTTACTGCTTTGAGTAAACTCTCTGAGAGGTTCTGCATATCTTTCAGTTCAGGTAGCAGAGAAGGGTGTTGTTTATATCAGCTAGAAAAGGTATTCATTTCAGTGATTTCTGATTGATTGTATGATGTCTATCATTATATTACTATATTGTTATATAATTTCTGTTATCATCGTACAACTCTGGTGATAATCACTTCTCTCTTTTATCTCTTTGAGTGAAGAGCAGTCTTCTTTGAATCTGGTTCATCACTCTCATCTCTTTTCTCACACCTCATTCATTCGCATATGTGACATTCACCTGAGTGTGAAGTTTTCCCTCAACAAGCAAAGCAGCATCAATTGAATGCTTTTTCACTCACTGCTCTTTATACACTATCTTTTGAAATGTTCTAGAACCACACTGATATAATAACTACAAATCACTTTGTAGACAGAATTATCACATTCTGAAGGAGCCTGCACTCCTCACCAGTTTTTAGACATGCTATCAGATGTGATTCAAAGGTTGCTTAAGCCAGTGTACAATTACAGGCGTACACTGGCTTCTTATATTGTAATCTCATTTGCTAAATTAATTAGCGTACGCTATGGCCTCTTTACACTTGTACATGTACACTAGTAGTTCGGAAGCGGCCGCGTTATTATCCGACGGTCGTACGTTCTTCCGAACCACAATGAGTTTGATACTATTCAACTTATAAATATCTATAATGAAAAATCATTGAAAGAAAACAACAATACCTGAACAATTGATAGAGGATTTTTGAATATAACTCTCTTAAAAAACTCTATAATTTCAGGAGACTTCAATGCACATCATCTCTGATGGAACTCAGAGTGCACAAGAGCAGTAAGAGCAGATAAACTGATTGAATGAACTTTTGAGCATTCAATAGATTTAGTTAACAAGTCTGATCAACAAACATTCTTTAGAAAAGGCATGAAACAGAAATCTATTATAGATCTAACTTTCATGTTACAAAATCTAATTGAAAAAAGACTTATAAACTGATTTATTGATTCAAATGAAACCTCAGGATCGGGTCATGAGATCATTCAATTTGATATTGAACTGAGTGAAAAACAAAGAAGTGAAAATCCTCTTCTCTCTAATCAGTATAACTTTGATAAAGCTGATTGAAAAGCAGTTGAAGAAAGAGTAAAACAGCTGAAATCTGAACAGCAGAGTGAGCTCTATTGAAATCAAAGTCAAGATATATCAAATGAAATGCTTGAGAATAGAGCAAAGCTGATTACATCTATTCTTCTAATAAGTATTGAAGAAAATATTTCAAAGAAAAAGTCTTCTGAGTATTCCAAACCTTGATGAAATGAGAATATCACTTCTAAAAGAAAGCAATTAGCCACTGCTAAGAGAAATTGAAAGAATCACTTAATATCTGATGAAGAGTTCAAAGCTATTCAAAATGAATATTTTTCAGATATTAAAAAAGCCAAAACAGATTGCTGGAACAAATTTCTTGAAGAAGCACAAGGAAAAGAAGTTTTCAAAGCCTTCAACTATATTAAAACAAGAAGTGTAGCAAAGCTTCCAACCTTAGAATATAAATTTCAGAATGAATTATATACAGCAAATTCTTTTGAGGAAAAATGTCAAGCTTTTATGAGAATTCTCTTCCAAAACTCATCACATTTAGAAGAGGAGAATATGTCATTTCATGAATATATTGATGAAAATAACTGGGAATGGCCTGAGCTTACATATGATGAACTAGAGTCAGCAATATTCTCAAGTTCAATTAAAACTGCTGCAGAGCCTGATTCAATTAATCACTCAATTATTCAAAACACATATTCCTACTTGAAGAATGAATATTTTGAGCTCTTTTTCAATCTCTTAAAGAATGATTATCAGTCTGAATGCTGGAGAGAAGCTACTGAAGTAATCCTTGCAAAACCTAATAGAAAGACTTCAATTCCTAAGTCATATAGAGTAATATCTCTGTTGAACTGTTTGAGAAAGATCCTAGAAAAGATAATAGCTACTAGATTATCTTTTATAAGCTCTATTAGTGATTCTCTTCTATTTAATGAACAAATGAGAGGTAGAAAACAATGTTCTGCAATTGATACTGTTCTCTCAGTTATTCATGATGTTCAAGTAGCAAAGCATGAAGACCTGGTCTCAACTGCAGTTTTTATTGATATAAAAGATGCATTTGATCATGTGTCAAAGTCTAAGATGATTCAAACTTTGAAGATGTTAAAAATGTCACTTTCTCTAATAAAATGAGTCAATTGTTTCATGTCTAAAAGAATTATACAACTATTCTTTGATGGAAGAAAACAAGATAAAACTGAGATAAAAATAGAAGTACCACAAGAATCTTCAATCTCACATGTTTTATTTGCAATATACACTGCATATCTATTCAAGAATAGAGAGATGAAAATAGTGAGATCTCCAAGTTATATAGATGATATTGATCTACTCTACAGTTCAAAGACAATCAAAGAGAATTTAGAAGTGATTGAGAAAGCAGCAAAGAAAATCTTTGTTAGAGCAGATATCAATCTAATTCAATTTGATATGAATAAAACTGCACTAATTCACTTTTTTTCCAGATTTAATGAGAAAGAACTAAGTCTAACTCTTTTGAATAAAGAGATTAAACCCGGTTTGAATGTCAAATGGCTAGAAGTATGGTTAAACTCCAAGCTGAATTTTAAATATCATATTCAACAAAGAATCATCAAGGCAGAGAGACTACTGAATAGTATAATCAGACTATCAAATACTGAGAGAGGTCTATCCTTTCAGGCTATGAGACAGTTATACATAGCCTGTATTACCTCAGTAGCTGATTATGAAGTTCAAGTTTGATGAAACAATCAAGGAAACTTCACTGAACTCTTTCAAAGTCTACAAAATAGAGCTTTGAGAAGAATTCTGGGAGTATTCAAGTCATCTTCTATTAAAGCAATGGAAATTGAAGCTTCAATTCCATCTCCTACTATTTGATTTGAAAAGGCCTGTATGAACTATGCTCTGAGAGTCATGAAGATGAGCTCAAATCATATAATCAGAGAAAGAGTCTCTTCTTCATTTTCATCAGTTAACTAAGGAAATGAACTGGATTGAAATAGATTTCTTGATTGGAATGAGAATAATACTTTAAAGAAAATGCCCTCTCAACTGTATAGACTATGTTCACTTATTAAGAATCAATTTTCTTCATTAAATGTTGAGAAAATTAATCATGAGAAGATATCTCTCTGGAGAGAAAAGCTGGAATCTCTCATAGACTTACAAATAAGTGAACTATCTAAAGAGAGAGAATATGAACAGCATTTGAAGAAGATCTCTACAATTAATATAAAAGACTCTATTCTGATGTACTCAGATGGCTCAAAAAATGAGAATTTGAATAGATTAGGCGCAGGGATTGCTTATACTGAAGATAATATTAATTTTATCTCAGATTTCTGGAATTTAGGCTGTGAATCTGAAGTCTTTGATGCTGAACTATTTGCAATAGTGAAAGCTTTCAAACTCATTGAAATAAAATCTCATAAAAGAGGAAATGATTTGAAAGAGACATGAATATTCTCTGATAGTCAAGCTGCTTTAAAAAGACTTAGAAATAGTCAGATTCATAATGATCAAATGAATCTTGAACTGATTTTAAACTCTGTTTTGAAAATTCAAAAGAGAAGAATATCAAAACTGATAATTCATCTGCATTGAGTTCCTGCTCATATGAATATTCATGACAATGAATTGACTGATTCAGCTGCAAAAAAGGGTTCAGAATTAAGCAGATCTATTCAAAAAACAGTGTCCTGATCTTTCATAAAGAGAAAGATAAAAGAATCTTGTTTAAACAAGTGAAATGAAAGCTGGCAGAAACAAAAGAAGAGTATACATTATTCAAGATTTGAGATAAAACCAAAGTGGAAATCTTGTTCAATTAAATGTAAAAAGAAAATATTCTCATCTATAATTCAGCTGAAACTAGGACATGGTTATTTCAAATCTTATATACAAAGATTTGATGATAGATTTGATTCAACAGAGTGCTCATTCTGCAATGTGAATGAAAATCCTGAGTATATTGTAATGCATTGTGCATTATACAATAGTCTCAGAGTCAGATTAAAGAAGAAGTATGATTTAAATCAATTAAATATGAGGTTCTTATTCTCAACTGAGACAGGAACTAAATACTTAATAGACTTTCTATCAGAAACTAGAGCAGCTACAAGAAAATGGCTGAATTCAGAAGTATCTGAATATGAAGAGGTGGAAATTGACTAGATATAGTCTGTTAAAACAGCTATACATCATCTTTTAATAATTTTGTTTTGTTATAGTGTCTCTTTACTGTACTTGTTTCCTTCTGTTCTTTTCTCTATCTATTTAATGTGTCTATCTTTAAGACTATGTTCTCTTTTCTTTTGTCATAATATTTTCAAATGGTTTCAAACTATCAGAAGGTGTTGAAATACTGCAATTTGTAAACAGTTTTTGTATTCTGGGCTGGAATTTTCTGATTTTACATATTTGAAATTGATAAATGTATAATAGTTGACTCTATAGATATAGGAAAAACCCTGAGAACTAAAGATTCTCAGGTAGATGTCATAGTCTCTGACTGCATACATCTATAATTGAAGAATAATAATAATAATAATAAAGAAGGTAAAAGTATGAATCTTTAAGATGAAAAAACACCTCAGAATGACTGATCTTAAGAAGAGATCAGTCAGTGTCATCATTGAAAGTGTTACAGAGATCAATCACTGATTGAAGAGAATCTCACTTCAATTGAAGCAGATGACTGAGATGCTTTGTAAGTTAATAAGTTGACATTTTTATGCATTTCTTATACTCTTAGACTGACCGTGTGACCGTGTCTGAGACCAGGACCAGAATTTTTGATAGTCTCATTGTCAATTCGACAGATCCCATTACACAGTTCTAACATTAGATAGTAGTCCCATACTGTCCCAGTGGGACTTACTGTCTACTCTTGTCACATTTTCCAAATGGGATCATGATTTCCACTTCTCATTTTAAATTATTTTTATTGCTTTAAATGGCTTTAAATCTCATTTGAGTGTTATCAAAAAGTGTTACTTTTTAAAAAATTAAAAATAGTCTAAAAAAAACCTTAAAATGTCTAAAAATAGTAACTTTATGTCAAGAATGGGACTAAATGGGACCAAATGGGACCACTTTCTCATTTTTTTCAAGTCATGGTCCCATTTTAAAATCTGATATATAGTCACTTTGCATGTTTTTTTGATAGCCAGTCCCAGCGGGATTCACACCAAGAAATGTATGAGACCAGACCAAATGAGATCAAACGTGAAATTCATGATCTCAGTGACCAGTCTATATACTCTTCTGCAGCACCACAGCACTAACTTCTCAGCAGGTAAAGATGCTGATACTGAAGACTTCAATGATGAAGAATGAGTTTGATGAGAGTGTGATTATTGATGAGTAGGCTCTAAGGTTCCCTCTTTTTACTTTTTCAGCAGGCTGCGACTTCATTAGAATAGCAGCAGCTCACAGATTGATAATATCAATCTTTTTTATTAATTTTAAATATCTCTTTCTTTTCTTATTAACTGCTTCAGAAATTTTACACTTGTGTAGTCTCATTAAACTTCTAAAAATCCTTTAAGAGAAAATAGAAGAAGAGTGCTACAGAGCTCATAAGACATCAACTCATCACTGCAGAATCATCTCTAAAAAATCCTTTGAGAAAAATGAGAAGTCTTAAGCAGTATTTCTTACTTAACATCTCTGATGTGTAACAGAGCAGTCTCTACTAGCTGTCTTATAGCTTATAATCTCTTTCTCACCATTTTTCAAATGCTTAAGCAGTTCTCATAAATTCTCTGATAATGAATAATCTTCTTATTTAATGAGATATTGAAGCTTACTGTAATATGTTCACTTATTCAATATTTTCTTCACAAGATATTCAGTATCACTCTTGATCTCAATATTATTCAGCTGAGATGACTCTGCTCTGAGACATTACTTATAGAGCTTTAAATAGAAAATGTGAAAAACAGAATGAATTAATTTCAATTCTGTGAGTAATTTCAACTCATATGTCTGCTTACTCATCACTCTTGTTACTGAGAAAGGTTCTAGTCATCACTCACTGAGCTTCTTACACAGTCTCATTGTCTTGATATTCTTTGCTGAAAGTAGTACTTGATTCTCTATCAAGAACTTCATTGAAAGATGTTTTCAATTATAGTATTTCATCTGTCACTTCTAAGTGTGATGAATGCTTTTTACTGCCTTCTTATAAATTTTATTCAAAAGTTTCAATCACACTTTTACTTCTAGTACTGAGAAATACTCTGTTCTCTGTATCTATTCAATATTCTGACTGTCTATTTCTCTCTTTGAAATGTTGTCTGTGACATCACTGAGTAATAAAGAATTATATTCATAACAAGTATAGAAAGAGAATATCTTTAAAATTGTATTCTTTACATTGTTATATATGAATTCAGCAGTCAGAAGATGTTTGAATCAATCATTCTGATAATATAAATAGAATACTTGAAGATGCTGTTCTAGTGTCTGATTCTGATATTCAGTCTGATCATCAGTCTGCAGATGAAATGCAGTACTGAGAAGACATCTTATTATAAGATGATAGTAAAAAGCTGATCAGTACTTGCTGATGAAGAGGAATTCTTAATCTGTTATTAACAATTTCAGAGCACTGTGATTATGAATGATGATATCTAAAAACAGGTCAGTCAATTCAGAGGCTTTAATCTTTTTATAAGTAGAAATATATCTGATCATCTTTATGAAGTAGTTAATAATAATTAAAATTAAGTTATATTCTTTGACTCTTATTAACTTCAGCAGATTAACTATGAAATTCATTAATAGATTCTATCATAAGTTCTTTAAAACAGGCAGTGATGTCAACTTGCTGTATTACTTATATCACAGAATCTTTATTCTTTGATAGACATTGTAAGTCTTAATATACTCTTTGACATCTGCTCAGAGCTTGTCTCAAATATATTTACATTTTAGAAGCTTCTCAGTCTTCTCTAACCTGAAGTGCTCTGTATGAGAATTATTATAATGAATTCTCAATAACTTCTGACACACTGCTCTGCTACAAGAGATGAAGACTGAATCATTCAGCAGTAGAAGTTCACATTCTTCTAGTTATCAGTGACTTGATTTCTTAGCAGCACTGTCTCACTCAGAGTCTGTCTCTTTCAAGTTCAAACTGAATTCTTTCTTCTTCAACTTCTGAATTTAAGCTGCAGTAGAGATGTCCCTCTTCTATAACTTATTAATAAATTTCAAAAGTAGTCAGATTGAAAGATTATAGATTATTTCATTCTTTATCAATTCAATGATTGTAAGATATGATATGAGAAGCTTATAATCTTCAGTGTTAGTTCTCTGTGAGAACTCAGGTTTTCTTTCATCTTCTATACTGAGTCATGCAGCTGCCTCTTCAGCACTGTTTCTAAGCTTCAGAGAATCTCAACTCTCTGTAGCCAGCTTCTTCTGCAGTGATGACAGAGATTCTTTTATAGAATTCTTCTCTGTATCAATGATATTATAATTAGACTGTCTAGACAGTGCATCAGCAGAGTTAAGCTGATCTGAATGATATCAGATATAGAAATCATACTTCAAAAGCAGCTTCACTCATCTGACTCAACATTCTGTCAAGCTCTTTGTTGTCAAGAAGTAATGCAGATTTGTATGATTAGTAAGAACTTATACTGAATACTTACTACTCTGAAGATAATATTATCAGATCTTAAAGAATTTGATAATTGCTAACATCTTCTAATCATGAGTATTATATCTTCTCTGTATAAGTGATAACTTCTTGAAGAAGAAGATCACTGATTTTTATTCTCAGTGTCTTATAGACTCTGTGAAAAAGTCTTCTCTCACAGACAATTCATTGTCTGTTTTCTCAGAAGTGATTATTTCTCAATTCTTTCAATATTGAAAGATCTTCAGTGTCAACTGTGAAAAGATTTTACAGATCTCATTCTCAGATACATCAGTCTCACACTGACTGAGTAAGTCAGAATTAAAATGATTCAGTATTATAACATCTGTGAAAGCTTGTTTCAATTCTGCAAATACCTGCACAGTGTCTTGAATGAGAGTAAACAGTCTTATTTTCCTATCTTTCACACTTCTCTTTAACAGTTCTGTAAGAAGAACAGTAATCTGTGAATATGCATAGATGAATCATCTGTAGAAATTCACAAATTCTAGAAACATCTGCATCTCATAATACATTCACAGTACTGGCCAGTTCTCAATGATGAAGACTCAGCTTCTGTTCATTGAAATGCTATTTATCTCAATAACATAATCTAAGAAATCAATCTCCTGTATATAGAATGAGCATTTTTCACTGTTTGTATAGAGTTGATACTGTCTCAAGCAACTCAACACTTCTCAAATATGAGTATTATATTCTTTCTCTGTTTTTGAGAAGATTAGAATGTCATCTAAGTATACTATACAGAAGACATTGACAAGACTCTGCAGCATTTTATTTATATAGATTTGAAAGATAACTGAAGTGTTATAAAAATCAAAAGATAAAACAAGATATTCAAAATTACTGTACTTGATATAAAAAGTCATTTTTCAAACATCATCTTCATTAACTCTGATTCTATGATAGATATTCTGTATATCAATCTTTGAGAACATCTTTGCTTCAGATAATTGATCAATTATCTTGTCAATTAACAGTAATAAATAGTGATTCTTAACTGTCATCTTATTGAGGCCTCTGTAGTCTATGTATAGATATAGTCTATCATTCTTCTTAAGCATAAAGAGTATAGACATCTCTGCTGAACTCTTTGATAAACATATTCAGTTCTTTGATTGCACTTCTTCAAGATATTTGCACAGAATATTCAATTCCTTTATAGATAAGTTGTAAAGAGGCCTGTACAGTGCTGTTACACTGTCTTTAAGACAAATCTTATATCATATCTTGATGTCAGAAAACTTTGCTGCTTCTCTTTCTGAAAAGATATTCTTAAAATCTGTAAAGAGATATTGTGTACATCTGTCTTCAATGACAGATACTGCTGCTAATCTTACAGTGAGAGTGATGACTTCTTCATCTATTTTCAAGTCTCAATCACCTGCTACACAGTATATTGACTCAATCTTTTTCTCAAGATTCTTTTAATGAAACTCTTCAGATTTCTCTATCACTGTCTCTTTATCAGTGAGATGATACTATCACATCTGAGTGACTCAGTCAATGAGAGAATTGTTTTCTCTCAATCACAGAAGATCTAGAATAACATTCTTATCTATAATATTAACTGCATGAAGAAGCAGACTGCTCTTCTTGAAGATTTCTTCAGAGTCTGTAATCACACACTTCACTTGAATTATGTCAAAACAGTGACATTTCATTTCATCAGTAAATTTCACATAATCTGACAGATCTATCTTCTTTTAACTCTTCATTAAAGAAAAGAAATAGAATATGAAGTTAGTATTCACTTCAGAGTTGAGTAGATATCTCACTGATATCTTCTCATTCAGAGTATACATTGTAATCATAACATGAACTCAGAGATATAAGAATTATTAATTCTTTTCTTTCTCTTCTTTATCTTCTGCAGATATGTTTGTTAGAAGAGAAGTTAACTTTGAGAAGATATCTTCTTAATTTCTTCTCTTCTTCAGCTTCTTACAATCACTGACATAGTAATTATCAGCTCTGCAGTTGAAATAAAGATCTTTATCAAATCTTTTTTAACATTTCTTTGCAGTGAGTGAAGAATCAGAATACTTGAAATTCTTCTTTACTTTCTTCACACTGAAGCTATCATGATACTGTTTAGATCTTATCATTGATTGCTTAGAAGAGATCTTGTTAATCTTTTTCTCAGAGAATTGATTATTCAAATAGATTCAGAAAGCCAGATTGACAAGCTCAGTGTAATTGATTAATGAACTCTGATATTATGATATTATTATCTGCATCTTATAAGTCAGCTTTATAAGATAAAACTGTGTTTTCAACTGATTCAAATCATCAGTTAATTTCTCTCAATATTCTTCAAATCTTGTATTGAAATCAGAAGAATTCTTATTATCTTGTTAATATAATGAGTTAAATCACTGCACTGCTGTGAAGCTGCAGTTACAGTAATCTTCAATTTAATTCAGTAGAAAGTTCTTGAATTCTTCTTAAGTCATGACAGTATTGATACACTCAAGCTCTCTCTTCTTAATGACTCAAGTAGTTGCAGAGATGTCTTCAAGAAGATTAGCAGTATATATTACTCATATCTTATGAGTATTATACTGGCTCAGATTAAGGTGGAATTTTCATTCAAGAGTACAGATAAAGCTGTGAAATTCAGATAAGATGTTTTTCTTATATCTCAGAGAATCTTCAATCTTAATCTCTCTATCTTCATAATAGATGTAGGTGTATAGAGGCTGCAGCGGTGATAGAGTAGTTGAAGAGCTCATATTAAAATGTACAGCAGGTTCAGAAATCTCAGATTTCTATTAGAGTAGAGATGTACACACTCTAGAGAATAATGTAGTATTTCTCTCAGAGAGTGAGATTGAGTCAGTCTCAGTGTAAGTGCATAGAATCATATCAGTCTGTTAGAGCTTAACTGATTTAAACTTGTAATCAGATTGAGTGATTCAAATTGTAATATAATAGAACTGAAGCAGTGACTAGTCAGTAGCATTATATAAGAGTTGTTATTTAAAAGCTGTATGAGTGAGCTTGACTATCTTACTTAAATAGTGAGCTTGTAGACTACAGAGTTATTGCAAGAATATCACAGATATGATACTTAGTATACTAAGAAGATTGTATGAGACATGCAGTAACTCTCATATATATTTCAGTAGAAGAAAAACAAATCACTGACTTCTTTGATGAGAAGCCAGCATCTAGCTATTCTATATAGATAATGAGCAGATACTCTTCTCTCATTTCATGAGTGAGAATAGCTGAAGTAATACCTTAGCAGTGTTTTATTATCAAGGAAGAGTAATCTGCTGACCTCATATAGAAGCGGGGTTCTTATATTCATCAATCGGATCTTTCTATGATATATTCAAATGATGTCATAGAGTGGTTGGAAACCGGTTCATACAGAATGAAATCATCCGCATGGAAGCAATGGGCTGTGTGGAACCGCAACGGGGCCTTGGCGCGGCCGGGAGCGTGACATGATTATAGCTGACTCATTTCATGAGATATTATCAGTTAGAGCTGTGAGATCTCTTATCAAGAATATTCTCAATCTCTCACTCAAGCTTATTATCTTCTTCTATGATGTCTGACAGCTGTCAGTTAGAAGTCAGTTGAGAAGAGAACAGATCAGTGATAGTGCAGTGAAGCAAGCTTATGTGAAAAACATTATAAATCTCTGATAATGTGTTAAGACAGTAGTTATAACTATCTAGAACTTCTATCACTTTATACTTGATATAATGATAATTCAGTGTATAAGATGAACATGTGATCTGTATATTCTTAAGATTCAATCATATTAAGTCTTCTATCTTATATTATTCAGTGAGATCTCAGTGAATAATAATTTAATTCTCTTGATCTTATTTCACAGTTGTTATAAAGATCTCTACTCAGTCACAGATATCTTAAAGCTTTATTACTATATTATCAGTGATCTGAATTGAACTGCAGAGATTCAGTATAAACTGTGTGATCTCTAGTAGATTTAATACTTTTATATGATAACTGTGTGTAAGAAAAAACAGGCTTACATCTGTTGAAATAGCATCTCATTCATTGATAGCAATCTCTGCATGTAGAAGCAGATCATATCAATCATCTTATAAGTAATTACAGAACTTATGAAGATAATTCTTTACAGTCTGAATTATTTATTCTGACATATTATCAGTCTTGAGATGATAGATAGTTAACAGATAATGTATAATCTTGAGAACTTAACAGATTATTGTTTAGAGAGTACTCATGAATTAACAGTTCTAATCTGATACTATGAATCTCAGGAATCTATACATTTAATAGAATGAGCTCTATAGAAAAGCTTCAGTAACTTGTTCAGTATTTATCATATTACAAGGTTTTAATATTACATCTTTACTTAATCAGTTCATAATAATCAGAACATTTCTACAATTCTTACTCTCAGAGAGATTAACAGTGAAGTCAATTATTACATCTTATCAGATTCTATTGAGAATATTAAGTGATTTCAGTAGACCTTTTCTACAGTTCTTTCATAAGATGACAGAAGAATAACAGTTACAGTTTTAAATGAAATATCTGATACTGTTTAATATCTCAGATCAGTAGAACTCTTGAGAGATTATTCAATACAATTATTCATGATCTGAGTGACTGATTATACACAAATCATACATCTCTTGCATTATTCAAGTGTGTAAGAATTTGAAGTAGAGAACTTAATATCATTCACAGAACTGCAGAGTGTTATTGTCATTGATTAAGCATTCTGAGATGTTGATTCTTATATGTAGTTCTGAGAAGAATCAGAATACTTCTTGACATACTGCTTTAGTAAGCACTTGAAGAAGTTCATTAGTTTAAACTGTTGCATATCATAATTCATTTAGTGTAGATTTGAGAGAAGTTGAGATATTAGTGTTAGTAATAGTTTAGAGAGAAAGTGTTCTAATTAGAGAAGTGTGTATAGTGTCATGAGTTGTTCTATCTTAATCAATCAATATCTTTAGATTCAAGAGCCAGTGTTCTCAGTTCATCCAGTGCATGTCTGTCATATTGGACGGCATATCTTGTTCTCATCGCGAGAGGGCGTCTGCCATCGAGTTCTGGCTGCCGGGGCGGTAGTGTATTGTAAAATGAAAGCAGCTTAGGAATTCCGACCATCGCATCTGTTGTTCGGTGAGTTTACGGGTGTATGAGTGGCTGAGGTGTAACGTCTTCTGCCACTGTTCTGTATACTCTTGAGCTTGGTAAGACAGTCATTCAATGTCCAGAGCTGTGTGCAGAAGCCTTTATAAGTTGAGTCATCATTTACACTTATAAGAGCCTGTAAGAGTTTGAAAGTTAATGTCTTCTTGAGTATGCAAATCTTTATTTAATTCTCTCAAGATTGATTATCTACTTCTAAGATCTTAGTGTCAAAGTCAGAGATAAATGTTATAAGAGAAATGTTTCTCTGTCAGACACTCTGTAATCAATCTAATATCTTCTATTATATGACAGTGTCTTGAAATGGAATATCAAGATATTTTATAATATTATCAGACATTCACAACACTGATTCACATGCTTTCATTCATGAATGAAACTTCTGTTTTATATGATTCTTCAATCATTCATTGATATATTAATCTTAATTAATTAATAAACTGATGACATCTTTATCTACACTCAGTTTTGTAAGCATTTTCATTCTTTATAATAAGTAGAGAGTGAGATCAGAAATATTGAAATATATAAGAGTATCTAAGTATTGCTTCAGTGCTTTTATATTCAATTCTGTAGATGTTGAAATTGCATGAGTTAATCATTAAATCTCAATGTATTGAAGTTATTGAGTTGCATGTATATCAGTTATTTATTATTGTTATAATTTCAACATTATTTAGAGTCACTTTGATATTATGTCTATGCTTGTATTTAAGAGTTCTATATTATCATTAGACATAGTTATATCAATTGTTGAATGTGTAATTATATAAATATCTCATATATCTGAGTATCAGAACTCTCAGATCTTTCACTGATATTCTCTTATAAAATCTTACTCTCTTTGTAAGATCTTGTTACAGAGTCAGAGTGACTGATAAGCAAGCTGCTATTTGAGAACTTAGTGTTCACTTAACTGTTTAACTGTTTCTCTATTTCTTACATGTCATTACACATTCAGATATTTCTCAATGAATAATTATTTCTAATAAGAAGATAATATATAAATAATTGTTTTCTAATAAGAAGATGATGAATGTTTTTCTAGTATAAGAGACCTACACTGAATAGATTAGTATTATATTAATAGATCTTATATAACAAAGAGAAAAATGTTAGAGAAGAAAAAGAAAGAGAAAGTGCAAGAATTGATCATTGAAGTGAATATTTATATGCATATGTAATGACATATGTGGTGGAGCTTCAGAGTGGAAGAATCTATACATGTTTATGATGACTGAGGATCAGCGATTGAGAATGGCCGAGAATCGGAGTGTACATGTTTGTGGCGGCCGAGGATTGATGATTGAGAATGGCCACAAATTGAAGTATACGCATTCAAGAATGAAGCGGTTGGAATCTGTAAAGTGTAATGAAATAGTCTATATGATTGATCGGGCGCAGCCCGCCACATAGATTATCTTTTATAAGCTCTATTAGTGATTCTCTTCTATTTAATAAATAAATGAGAGATAGAAAACAATGCTCTATAATTAACACTGTTCTTTCAGTTATTCATAATATTCAAGTAGCAAAGAATAAAGACCTGGTCTCAACTGCAGTTTTTATTAATATAAAAGATATATTTAATTATGTTTCAAAGTCTAAGATAATTTAAACTTTGAAGATGTTAAAACTGTCACTTTCTTCAATAAAATAAGTTAATTATTTTATATTTAAAAGAATTATACAACTATTCTTTGATGAAAGAAAACAAGATAAAACTGAGATATAAATAGAAGTATTATAAGAATCTTCAATCTTATTTGTTTTATTTACAATATACACTGCATATCTATTCAAGAATAGAGAGATGAAAATAGTGAGATCTTCAAGTTATATAGATAATATTGATCTACTCTATAGTTCAAAGATAATTAAACAGAATTTAGAAGTGATTGAGAAAGCAGTAAAGAAAATCTTTGTTAGAGCAGATATTAATCTAATTCAATTTAATAGGAATAAAACTGAGTTAATTCACTTTTCTTTCAGATTTAATGAGAATGAACTAAGTCTAACTTTTTTGAATAAAGTGATTAAACTCACTTTGAATGTTAAAGAACTAGAAGTATGATTAAACTTCAAGTTGAATTTTAAATATTATATTCAACAAAGAATTATCAAGACAGAGAGACTACTGAATAGTATAATCAGACTATCAAATACTGAGAGAGGTCTATTCTTTCAGTCTATGAGACAGTTATACATAGCCTGTATTATCTCAGTAGCTGATTATAAAGTTCAAGTTTGATAAAATAATCAAGATAATTTCACTGAACTCTCTCAAAGTCTATAAAACAGAGCTTTGAGAAGAATTCTGAAAGTATTTAAATTATCTTCTATTAAAGCAATAGAAATTGAAGCTTCAATTTCATCTTCTGCTATTTCATTTAAAAAGGCCTGTATGAACTATGCTGTGAGAGTCATGAAGATGAGCTTAAATCATATAATTAGAGAAAGAGTCTCTTCTTCATTTTCATCAGTTAACTCAGGAAATGAAATGAATTGAAATAGATTTCTTGATTGAAATGAGAATAATACTTTAAAGAAAATGTCCTCTCAACTGTATAGACTATATTCACTTATTAAAAATCAATTTTCTTTATTAAATGTTAAGAAAATTGATCATAAGAAGATATCTCTTTAAAGAGTCATTTCTCAATTCTCTAATCTTAATAGAAGTTTGAGAATTCAAATTCTATTTACATTTAGCTGAAGAATTGAAGTTTGAAGACTTAGATAGTTAAGAGTTTCTTCTTTTTAAGCTTACAGTTGTGAGTTTACTGACTTGACTATTCTCTTCAGTTCTAAATTTACTTTGAGCTTCATCTTTTCTTCAGTTCTTTTAAGTTCTTGAAGTAAATATACATTCTTTTGAGTCAGATACATGTTTTTCTTTACAATTAGAGCATTTAAGCAGAGTATATTGATATATTTCATCTCTTTTTAAGCATGTTTCATATTTATACTCACTAGTTTTATGATCTCTAGAATAGAATGCATATTTTAAGTCTCTAAAATAAGAGATTACAAAGTGTTCATATCTTTGACAGTTTAAACACTGTGTTTGAGCTTTGAGATTCATTCTTGAGTCTTTATATTCATGAACTCTTATTTTCAAACCTGTTACTCTTACTTCAGAGATCTTTGACTGTTCAAGTGTCTTTATATATACTAGAATAGAGACATTTTTTCTGCTTTGTCTGAACTCAATTGAATTTAGTCATACAGACTCTTTTCTGAGTTGAATAGAGTTGTATTCTTCTAATTCATTTTTGAGAAGTAGTATTCCTTCTTCACAGTCAAAAATTTCAACTGAAATATTATAATGAATGAATTTATCTGCCCCGGTGGCCGAATGGTTAATGCGGCCACCCGGTAGCACCTTGGCGTGGGAAACCAAGGCGCGTGGGTTCGAAACCCGCAGGGGATACATTAAATCCGGAACTCAAGCACCTCAGGTTCCTAATAAATACAGAGGTGTACAAATCGCTCCAATGAATTGCTCTATGTTCCTGGGCTGGGAAGTTATTATCGCATGTATCTAATTGTCACTTCTTTGTATTTTCCTATGTTCTTATTATCTTGACATGGTCTCAACACCTGTATTTCCTCCTGTATAATCAACACTTGACCTGTATTTAACATCATGCAAGGACTCATCATAAGCTCCGCTTGCATATGAGTATAATGGAAGAATAATAATAATAATAATAATGAATTTATCTCACTTTTCATCTCTCTCAGATAGAATTATTATATTTAACAAAGATTCTACTGCTGATTTTCAGAGATTCTCATTCTGAATAAGGAATTCTGCACTGAATTCAGACATTGTAGTCAGAATGATGAAGTTTTCAAAGAAGAATGACTCAATGAAAGGTATAACTGATTTTTGAACTTTAATATCAGTTATTAACTAAGAAAATAACTGCTGATTAATTTCATTTCTGATTCTGAAAATGAGATTTAAGTTTAGCTTGTTTCTTTGTAAGATATTCTGATTTAAGACTTTGAGAATAAGTCTTCTATTTCTAGAGATTTGAAAGGTTTTCTCTTTTTATATTTTTTTCTTCACTTTTCTATAAATAGAAGTATGCACAGTATTCTTCTCAGTTTTCTCAGAATTTTGAGTAGATTTTAAGATAGCAGATTTAGAGATAGCAGATTCAGCTGCTTGAGTATATATTTTCTTCTGATTCAAAGAAGAAGAAAAAGTAGAAAAAAAACAAGAAGAGTAAGATAAAGAGTCAGTGATTATACTAGAAATTTTTAATTTTTTTTAAACTGTGTTTGAAATTCTAAGTTTGAACTAAATCATCTTGTGTAGTTGTCTAGTCTGAGTATGAAGAATTAATAGAACTTCTTCATTTATCTCACTCAGACACTGCTTTTCAAGAATCTTGCTTACTTTTTCAAGTTTCTGTATTTTAAGAACTTATTTTTTCTCTATTTCTTCTTTTTTTCTTCTCTTCAGAATTTCAATCTCAGAAATAGTATTTGAGAAAGCATTCTTTTTCATATCAACTGAGCATATTTTTGAACTCATTATTTACACTCAATGAAAAGTTAATCAGACTGTTTTAATTGAGATATTTATTGAACTCTTTTGAAAAGTTGATCAGACTGTTTCAATTAAGAGATTTCTAAGTCTGTTTTTAATTGAAAAGTTGATCAGACTGCTTCAAAAGAAGAATAAAAACTTTTGTATATAAAATATCTGATTTTTTCACACTAGTTCAGTAACTAGATTAGATTTTTGAAGAGAATCTAATAAACTAAAATTAATTTTTAAGATAAATTAATAAAATCTTTACAATCTCTTTCTTGAGATATAGTGAGAAACAGTATGATATCAATTAATAATAAATCAGATAATATAACAGTATTTGAGAAAAAAACTGATAAAAAATAAATCAATTTTTTATAGAGAAATTGATTAAAACTATTCAATTTTATTCTAAATTATTCAATTCTTCTTACACAACAAGTATACAACTCAAATCAGTTAATAAAGAGTGTAAAAAAGAATTAAGTATTAATAAAAGCTCTTTAGTCACTGAAAAAGTAATTCTTACTTAAAAGAATGTGAAATTATAACAGAAAACAACACTATTTTTATTCTTTGTAATAATATTATATAAAACTCAGAGAAAAACATCTTACTATTTCAAGAGAAGTAAAAAACTATTTCTAAGATCTTTTTTTTTGTATTAACTGCTGCAGAAGAATAAGATAGAAACTGTTAAGATATATACTACTATATACTCTCTATCAAGACTTTCTCTCTTCAGAGTCTCAATATTATAGAGAATATAACTCTGTTTCTATATAATAATATAAATATTATCAGCAGAATGTAGAGAAACTAGTTATTTATATCTCAAAATAAAAGACTTTGTCAATAATTATATCAATATAAAGTTAATTCTCAAATTTAGTAGAAATCTATTATTACTGTTCTTCATCTCTTGCAGAATCTATTAAATATTGAGATATTAAAACTAGATTTAATATATCTCACTATACAGAGATTAAAGACTTAGTCAGATCTTGAGATATACTGATTTTATAGTTATTAACATACTGTTAACTTATTGTCTACTTATTATGTATTAAATACTGTTACTGAGATATCTTTTTTTTATTTTTCTGTCAGAGATCAGTCAGATTGAGAAGAATAATATAAGAGTAAGACTTAGTATTAATATTTTAGAATATCAAAGATGAACAGAGTTTTTACTAGACTGACTGTGTAACTGTGTCTGAGATCAGAACTAGATTTTTTAATAGTTTCATTATCAATTCAACTGATTTCATTACATGGTTTTAACATTAGATAGTAGTTTCATATTATCTCAGTGAGACTTACTGTTTACTCTTATAACATTTTTCAAATGAGATCATGATTTTCACTTACCTCAGTGACTGAATGGTTAATACGGCCACTCAGTAGCGCCTTGACGTGGGAAACTAAGGCATGTGAGTTCGAAACCCGCAGAGAATTGTTGAGGGTCCCGCGGTTGATCGGCTCTTCTATCAGCAGTGCGCTGATGATGATCGAGCTCTTTTGCCTCAGTAGTCTACAAGAATACATTAAATGTGAAACTCAAGCACCTCAGATTTCTAATAAATACAGAGGTGTACAAATTACTTCAATAAATTGCTTTATGTTTCTGAGCTGAGAAATTATTATCACATGTATCTAATTGTCACTTCTTTGTATTTCCTACATTCTTATTATATTGATGTGATTTCAACACCGGTATTTTCTTCTGTATAATCAACACTTAATCTGTATTTAACATCACATAAGAACTCATTATAAGCTCCGCTTGTATATAAGTATAATGAAAGAATAATAATAATAATAATAATGATTTTCACTTCTTAATTTAAATTATTTTTATTGCTTTAAATGAATTTAAATCTCATTTAAGTGTTATCAAAAAGTGTTACTTTTTAAAAAATTAAAAATAGTCTAAAAAAAACCTTAAAATGTCTAAAAATAGTCACTTTATATTAAGAATGAAATAAATGAAATTAAATGAGATTACTTTCTCATTTTTTTCAAGTCATGATTTCATTTTAAGAACTTATATATAGTTACTTTGTATGTTTTTTTAATGACTAGTCTCAGCAGAATTTATGTTAAGAAATGTATAAGATCAGATTAAATGAGATTAAATATGAAATTCATAATCTCAGCAGTCAGTTTAGTTTTTACAGAGATTACTTCTCAGATATCTTCATAATTACAGATCAGAGATCTTTCAAGATCAAGAAGATTGACATATATAACTAGGTCTCTTCATCTTACAATTTGTAGCAATTTGACCTGGGGTTGTAGTGTGATAGAGGTGAATGAAGAATAATCTCACACAGAAGTTTCAAACAATGTCTGATTCACATTTGACTAAATAACTTCATTATCACACGGGGAATGCAGTCGGTAATGGGGTTAAAATGCTTGTATGATCGAGGGCTTTTTAATGAATCTATCAGCGGGTTCTTATTAAAAAAATCGAGCGAGTTCGTAGTGAAGCAGGTGTGCAAATGAAAGAGCTTAATTTTTACAGGTACTTATCTTATTCACATAAAAGATATTCTTATTAAGAAAGAAACAGTGTCTTCTATTACAGTGTCTCTGAATATTAAGTTTTGAAATTGAAAAAATGAGCTTCTTTATATCTGAATTTTTCAATCTTTGAATGCTACTATATATAATTCTCTGAGATCATTGAATGAAGATCTCTATCTTACTACTACTCTATGAAAGAATCTTGCTTAATACTATACTATATCTCATGTAGAAGAATGCCTTCTAATCACTAAAAAAATAAGATATTTACATTTTAAGAACAGTGATTTTCATATCTATCTTGCAAATTTTTAAGATGTTAAGACAAAGCTAGTATCTCTGAGAAAAAACTAAGTTAAGAGTACTTATTATAATCTATTCATTCTGAAATTAAGAGATTGATTACAGAAATTTATTAAAATAAAGCTGAATGAATTCTATATTACTAGGCAGAGCTCTATTCAGAATTTGAATCTTGATAATTTAATGAATTAACTGATTATATAAGTTACTACTAATATGACTACTACTTATTCTTCTACTACAAGCTTCACTACTGCTTATACTATGAACTTGAATAATTATTCTTCTACTATAAGCTCTGTCACTGAATAATTTGATGAATATTAATGTTACTACTATAAGTAGACTGACCGCTGAAATCATAAATTTCATATTTAATTTCATTTGATCTGGTCTCATATATTTCTTGGCATGAATTCTGCTGAGACTGACTATTAAAAAAACATGTAAAGTGACTATATATCAGATCTTAAAATGAAATCATGACTTGAAAAAAATGAGAAAGTGATCTCATTTAGTCTCATTTAGTCTCATTCTTAGCATAAAGTTACTATTTTTAGACATTTTAAGGTTTTTTTTAGATTATTTTTAATTTTTTAAAAAGTAACACTTTTTGATAATACTCAAATGAGATTTAAAGTCATTTAAAGCAATAAAAATAATTTAAATTGAGAAGTGAAAATCATGATCTCATTTGAAAAATGTGATAAGAGTAGACAGTAAGTCTTACTAAGACAGTATAAGACTACTATCTAATGTTAAAACTGTGTAATGAGATCAGTTGAATTGATAATAAGACTATCAAAAAATCTGATTCTGATCTCAGACACGGTCACATAATCAGTCTAACTGCAAGAACACTGATTATATCTTTAAATACTACTAGTTTAAAAACTTAAATCTTGTAAATACTAAATGAAGAGAATATAATAAGAATTGTATTAAGGTATTGAAGATAGCAAAGAATAAGAAGAATATAAATAAAGATAATATTCTCATGAGTTAGTCAGATTATAAATTCTTCACAGAAGTTTCTCTGAATATCTATAAACTTATAAAGAATTAATCAAGTTATTCATAAGATAAATAAGAATTTGAAGAATTTGAGCTCTACTTTCAGTAATTTCATATATCAGATCAGGAAACTAGATGCTACTTTTTATAATTAATTATTATTGTGAATTTGAATGATTTGAGAAGAATAAAATAGCTTAGTAGCTAGTTCAAGAAGAGTTATGAAAGCTCTAGACTTTCTAGTCGCACGGTGCAACTGACTGCTGAAATTATGAATTTTACATTTGATTTTATTTGATCTAATCTCATACATTTCTTGACATGAATTCTGCTGAGACTATCTATTAAAAAAACATGCAAAGTGACTATATATCAGATCTTAAAATGAAACTATGACTTGAAAAAAATGAGAAAGTGATCTCATTTGATCTCATTTAGTTTCATTCTTGATATAAAGTTACTATTTTTAGATATTTTAAGGTTTTTTTTAGACTATTTTTAATTTTTTAAAAAGTAACACTTTTTAATAACACTTAAATGAGATTTAAAGTCATTTAAAGCAATAAAAATAATTTAAATTGAGAAGTGAAAATTATAATCTTATTTAGAAAATGTGATAAGAGTAGACAGTAAGTCTTACTGAGACAGTATAAGACTACTATCTAATGTTAAAACTGTGTAATGAGATCAGTCGAATTGGTAATGAGACTATCAAAAAATCTGGTCCTGGTCCCAGACACGGTCACACGGTCAGTCTAGTCGCACCAAGCATATATCGCCGACTAGATAGCTACCAATACAACCCACTCAGATGCTCAACAAGTTATCCTCCAAAATAGTACTTGATCACGTGATCTACGGAGATCGCCACAGCCAATAGCCGCAACGGCCGTAACGGCTGACACAATCAATCACAAGTTATAATTTAGCATCACATTCAAGTTTCTTAGCATCGCCTTCATCTGTAACTCATTTAGTACCTACTCTCATCTCTTTCTCTATCTCTTCATCAGTCTTCTATAAACCTCACTGCAATAGATATATACTCTCAATCACTGAGGAAAAGTCAACTATGATCGCATTCTTATTCGACATGGCAGTTGCGTTGTTTCAGAGTCTCAATGCCAACTGGCTACTACGGTTGTTAGCTCTGGGAGACACTCGTGATGCACATCCACTTTCCCTAACCTCCATGAAAATCATCAAAATACCCCCGCGTCTCACCTGCTACGAGCTGTTGTCTGGTGGTGCTGTAGGCTGGGTCTACAGGATCGACCATCGCATTGTTTTGAAATATCCTGTTCACCCAAACAGCGATGGGTTTAAGAGGGAAATGGCATTCTTCGATATCCTTGAGAAACATGAGCCGTGTCCTCATATCATCCAGTCGTTTCTACGAGTTCCGGACGGCATATTTCTGGCCTCTATGGGCGGTGGCTCCCTCCACCACCGGCTGGAAACCCACCAGAGACGGTCCGCCGATGGGCGAAGGGTCGAACGTGTAATCTCAACCGAACCTCAACATCTAGTCAAACGATGGTTGATGGAGCTCTGCAAAGCAGCTGCTTGGTTGGAGTCTCTTGGATACGTGCATGGCGACATCCGTCCTCCAAATTTGCTACTCGACAACCAGGACCACCTGAAGATGGCAGACTTTGACTGTGTACAACTCATTGGAACCTTGTTAGAAGGTGGTGCTGCTGCCCCCTGGGCACGTGTTCTAGGTGCTGAATATGGGAGCGAAGAGGGCTCTTTCGGAGCCTGCGGCCCTCGAACGGAACAGTTTGCCGTCGGATCTATTCTTTACTGCCTAACCCGAGGACATGAACCTTATGAAATGGACGACTTCGACGATGACGCAGAGAAGGTTACTCTCTTCAAACATATGATCTTTCCCCCATTAACTGGCAGTCACTTTGATACAATCATTGAGAGGAGCTGGAAAGGAGAGTTCCCTCTTCTTAAGGATCTGTCCGAAGAGGCAAATTCCCTGTGCTTTGAAAATGATCAGCCACGGCCACTTGCTTTGACTTTCGAATATTGTTCAGATATTCGGAGGGAATGCCAATCCTTGGTGGACAGTGGGCTACTTGTCTTTACTTGAATTATTTGCAAGAGATGGGATATTTACTCTTGTATTTCAATCCATTTTAGCTTTGAACATTCACGGTCAATTGTCTTCAAAGACAATGTAATTACATTAAGCATAAGACTTATATAGCTACCATGTTCCTAGAACTGGTAACAATATCAATGAAGAGGAGTGACAGACAACTGGACAACTCATAGGAAAACCACAACCAAGGCGTGCCTAAAACAAAGAAAGGATAGTCATGACATATAGTCATTTCTAAGTGTCGCAATCAGACATCCAATGCTTTTGTCCATCCTCCCAAATGGTTTCGAACCCAGGCACCGCTTGCTTTGCAATCGTCGCAAGGATAGTGCATTGTACTTGAGGGCAACGAAATAATACCGGCGATCGTAATGGTTCCACACCCCCCACAGCCGTTGACCGGCATCAACGCTGGCTGCTGTTCGAGTGAATGATTGCAGGAGAATTTCTTGGGCGACAAGGTTTGCCGGCACATTTTCGCTGGTAGGTTCCAACCGCTGTTTGGTTGCCATTATTATTGTAAGTCAGCCACTTGTTGTATCTAACGTATTTACAGTAGTTACAACTTGAATCTGAAAGTGAGACTGACTGATCGTAGCTAACAGACCCACGGCAATTGAGTAGTGTCAAGCAGGGAGCAATGTAACTTTCAGCTCTGGGTGAGGTTGCATGTAGTATCAGATATCGATTTAAGCTTGCTCAGGTAGGTTTTTCTTCCTAGCGACAGAGTACTAGATAGTAGATTTCACTCAATATGGTCAAATCCAAGGACTTCAGCGGTGGGAATACTCTTTATATCAGTTACTGCGGGGTCAGCCAGCACACTGCACTGACCCCTCTCTTCGCCCAGGCGGAGCATGGGATGCGTGGCTTGAACAACGGCAATAGCTTTCTATGCAAGTCATTATCCCATCCTAGACACTTTCAACATTCTTTTGACTAGTGCGATCATAGAAGCCAATCTATGGCTCCGATAGCATGCACCAGCTTGGGGTATGTTCACTGCCAGCTTTGGTCAGTTCTCCGCAACAAGACCCAAGAACTTGCCCAAGCAATGTATGAGATCCCATGTTAGACAAGCTCTTCTGCACATTGATATGGCTGGGAAGGGCCTAGTATGTCGCTAGGAATAATGGCATCCCCCAGGTGTGGCACAATGTGTACCTCCTTCATACAACGGATTTTTAAAAGTTGGCCACCCAGCGCGCGCTTACTCTCAACGCCCGCCAGTTCGACATCACTATGATGAAATATTTTCAACAATATCTCAACAACACAATTATTATTATTATTATTATTAATATTTCATATACTCATATGCAAGCGGAGCTCATGATGAGTCCTTGCGTGATGTTAAATTGTCGAAATGATGAATATGTCAGAAACATATGAATCTTATGTGTATCAAGATCTACTTCTTATAGTATCCGTACACTATCTATTTATCTAATTCCATACAAAAGATAGAGCAGTAGAAGAATCAGAGATGTATACAGTGTTATTATAACAGCAGCTTACAGCTCTTAAATCTCTTACAGATCTCAAGTTTTAAAATTTTCTTTGTTTTTAATGTTTTTCAAGTGATGTGGCATTGAAAATAGATAAAATATGTGATATATAAAAAGAAATGAGATATGTATAATAATATTTGTCTTTTTACAGCTGACTCTTATAGTTGATGATTAATTTAGTATCTTTTAAGTTATTATGTGTTGACCGTTACGGCTGTTGCGGTTAGCGATCTCACTAGATCACATGACTCATCACTATATTATGCTCTTATAGCTAGATCTATTAATACAACCTTCAACTATTCTACAGGTTATTGCCTGAAGAGCACATTTTTCTTTTCAAAATATTATATTAACATTTTTTTTTAATAAGAATAGTTTATCTTTTTTAAAAATACTCTTACTTTTTATTAAAGATATTTCATTTTTTCTGAATCTATCAGTTAGTAGATTTATATACTTTTAAAAAGTATATTTTCTATTATGAAGAATATCACTTATTTTTTTTATATATCTAGAAGAAGTAGAGCTGTCTTAATATAAATAATACATCTGTTACTTCAGAGTTCAGCTCAAGACTCAGAATCACTCACTCTACTAGATAACTTATTAATAGAATAATTACTTATTATAAGAAGATTTCTGAGTTGTAAGATAAAACTGAGATTAGTTTTTATCAGAGTATGAAATTTGATAATAAAATAACAGAGAAGTTTCAGAATAAAGAAAAGTAAAGTTAATATTTATCTACAGAATCTATTCATTTTAACTTAATAAATTCTTTATTATTTCTTATTTTTAAAATACTAACTTTTAATGATGATCTGAATCAATCTATCTATTATATTACAGATAATTTTATGAATTTTATACAGATAATGCTCTGAAATTAAATAACTATAGCTGAAATTATATAATATCTCACTATATCTGTTTCTGTATAAAGCTTATAAGATATTATAAGAGATGAGTTGCAGAAATATCAGAAGAAAGTTAAATATACACTAGATATTAAATCAGTGATTATATTTAACAGCTCTAATTATAAAGTCTAATATATTAATATATTAACTGATGCAGAAGTTATTAATAAAATTAACATTTTATTAAAGACTTAATAAGAATTCTCTTTTATATATTATATTAATTCTGAGAAGTGAAAGATCTGTTCTAAGTCTCTAAATAGATATATACTGTGAAGTCTTATTAAAAATATTCAAATTACTATTAAAATTTTAGAAGCTGATAATACTGCAGCTCTATGAAATAAGATTAATATTAAATATATAATATTACTAACTGAAGAACATGTTAATATCTTTAAGAAATTAATAAAATTATAAGTGAAGAATAATAATTTTCTTATTTTTCAGAGACATTTTCACTATTTTATTATCTATTATAAAGAGCTCTGTCAAAGTACTGAAGATGTATATTATAATCTTTTTCTTAAGAATTTATAAGATTAATTATTAAAGATTATTTACTAAGATATATCTGAATAAGTTTTTCTTCACTAGTCAAGAACTCATTATTAATATTAATATTAATAATTTAATAAAGTAACTGATTAATTATATATTCAAGAAGACTATCACTGAGTGAAAAAAGCAGTCTTAGACTGATTCTGTAACTGTAAAAAAGAATAAGAATAAAGATGAGAATAAAGACACAGCTGTATAAAAGTGCATTCACTGTAAAAGATATGAATATACTATTAACAGATGTTTCATCTTACACTCTGATAAAAGAAAAAAGAAGATGAATAAGAAGTATGATAATAAAAAGAAAGAGAAGAAGAATGACTTGATAAGTTTTTAATCAGTAGCAAATGCAGTAATTACAAAGATTGAGTTCAGTTTCTCTTTCACAGTTACTGAAAAACCATTCTCTAGATCTTGATATTTGAATATATATACAAGTCTAAATATAATAGATGAGCTTTATTCTTTTTCAAATATTAAATCTTTTAATAATAACATCTCTGTCAATTCTGCAACTAAGGAAACTGAGTTTATTAAGAAGATTAATGTGGCGGGCTGCGCCCGATCAATTATATAGACTATTTCATTACACTTCATAGATTCTTTCATTTCTGATCACCGATCCGCGGCCGCTATGAACACGCGTAGCGTACACTCTGATTCTCAGCCATTTTCAATCATCAATCCTTGGCTGCTATGAACACGCGCATATTCTTCCGCCCCGAAGCTCCACTGTGTACACCACCATGTATGTGTATAAATATTCATCTCAATCACTGATTCTTGCACTTTCTCTTTCTTTCCTTCTTTAATATTTCTATCTTTGTTATATAAGACCTATCAATATTATACTGATCTATTCAGTGTAGACCTCTTACACTATAGAAATGTTTATTATCTTCTTATTAGAAAATGATTATTCATGCATTGTCTTCTCATCAGAAATGATTACTCATTAAGAGATATTCAAATGTGTAAGAAATAGACAAACAGTTAAACAGTTAAGCAGACACTAAGTTCTCAGATAGAAGCTTACTCATCAGTCACTCTGACTCTGTAATAAAGATCTTATAAGAGAATATCAGTAAAAGATCTGAGAGTTCTGACACTCAGATATATAAGAATATAATTACACTTCTTCAGATATTATATATCTGACAATCAATATAATTATGTCTAACAATAATATAACACTCTTGAATGTAAGTATAGATATAATGTCACAGTGACTCTGAGCAATGTTGAAATTATAATAATAATAAATAGCTGATATGCATGCAACTCAATAACTTCAATATGAAGAGATTCAATAATTAACTCATGCAATTTCAACATCTACAGAATCAAATATAAAAGTACTGAAAGAATGCTTAGATACTTCTACATATTTCAATACTTCTGATCTCACTCTCTACTCATTATAAAGAATGAAAATACTCATGAAACTAAGTATAGATGAAGATTTCATTGATTTATTAATCAATCAAGATTGATATATCAATGAATGATTGAAGAATCATATGAAACAGAAGTTTCATTCATGAATTAAAGCATGTAAACCAGTGTTATAAATGTCTGATAATATTATAAGATATCTTGATATTCTGTTCTGAGACACTGCTATGTAATAAAAAGTATTAGATTAATTATAGAGTATCTGATAGAGAAAGACTTCTCTTACAATATTCATCCCTGACTTTAACATCAAGATTCTAGAAGCAGGTGATCAATCTTGAGAGAATTGAATGAAGATTAACATACTTAAGAAGACATTGACTTTCAAACTCTTACAGACTCTTATAAGTGTAGATAAAGACTCAACTTATAAAGACTTCTGCACACAGCTTCAGACATTGAATGACTGTCTTATCAAGCTCAAGAGTATACAGAACAGTGGCAGAAGACATTATATCTCAGTCACTTATACATCTGCACTAAAGAACAATGATGCAGAGATTATGAACTGAATAGATTCAAATGTCTATATATAAGCAAGAGTTTTCACTATTCAAACAGGCTTCTGAGTCTCTGAGATCACTTCTGAAGAAGTCACTGATTGATATCAATATGAAGTATACATCAACTGTAACTGATTAGAACATATTACTTTCAACTGCTAATTAATCTATATATCTTCATACTCAAGAGAAAGATCAGCATCTTCTTATTTAAAGAATGAATCAGTGTCTGTCTGTGTCAATCATGTTATATTAAAGAAAGATTTAGAGAATAATTATGAGAATACTCTGATAAAACAGAGAAAAGATTAGCTTCTGTTTAAATTTACAAACAGAAGCTTGAAGAGATCAGATAACAATGATTTGAAGAGAAGATGATAATAAATATAATTCTTATATCTACTGTGATTGATAATATGTATAATATGAAAGTCATGATAGACAGTGATCTATGTCACTATATAATGATAAAATCTTCAGTTATAAGATATTATAATCTTCAGTGTATTTCTTTATTAAAACTCTGACTTCTCACAGAATTTGATAATCTGAAAGATGTTTATATCTGTTATATAATAAAACTGATCATAGATGTGAGAGAACATCAATATAAAGATATCTACATATATGAAGTGAATAATCTTGATTATAATCTTATATTAGAACTTGTCTGACTATCTGAACAAGATATTTTATTGAATACTTAAAACAGAAGCTTGATATTTTCTAACAATAATAGAGTTCATGAAGATGATATTCATAAGATTATGAATCTGACACAGATCTCTGTCAATGTGTATGAAATACTCTGAAAAAGAAGTCATTATTAAAATCACTGACAGAGTCACTGACAAGTTCACTGATAACAGAATTATATGTCAATTTATTCTATCAGTCTGACTGATATTAAAAAGACTCTAGAAAAGTTATTCTGTATTATAATAACAGATTCTTGTATGAAACTCTCTCAATAATATGATGAATATCTAAATATCTTCTGATAAGATAATATTATAAATATATCTCTCTTACAAGATTCTGAAGTGAATCGTAGTATCAAGTTAGAAAAAAAGAATGATAAGAACTCTGAATTATTATAAGACTCTCTTTATAATATGTTCTGAGATGAACTTCTTCTTCTTTGAAAGACACTCAATGATCTATTGAATAAAGAATTTATATATATTAGTAACTCTTTCATCACAGTCTCTATTCTCTTTGTAAAGAAATCAGATAAAGAACTCTGATTCTGTATGAACTATCAAGATCTGAACAGATTGACAAAGAAAGATCAATATCTCTTATCTCTCATTAATGAAATTCTAGCACAGATCAGATAAGCTCAATAGTTTATAAAACTAGATATTATCACTGTGTTTCATAAGATTTATATCACTGAAGAAGATAAATGACTTACAGTATTCTAAACATATTATAATCTCTTTGAATAAATAGTCACACTCTTTGAACTGACTAATACTCTCAGTACATTTCAGAAGTATATCAACTGAGCACTCTGAGATTTTCTTGATAAGTTTGTATCTACTTATCTAGATAACATTCTCATCTTCACTAATGAATTCAGAAAAGAATATCAAGAACATGTATGAAAGATATTATAATAGCTATAAGAAGCAGAACTACTGATAGATATTGATAAGTATGATTTTGAAGTCAAGAGTATTAAATATCTGAGTTTTATTATAGAAGCTGATAAGAGAATTTGAATGAATTCTGAGAAAGTCTCTGTTATTCTTGAATGAGAAGCTTCATATACTGTGAAAGATGTATAAAGCTTTATCAGATTTACTAACTTCTATCAGCAATTTATATGAAACTTCTCAGATATTGTGAGATCACTTACAGATCTCACTAAGAAAGACTCAGTATTTCAATAATCAGCAGACACTGAAGCTGTATTTACACAGATAAAGAAGATATTCATTAATATCTCTCTACTAATAATATTTGATTCTGATTATAAGACAGTTGTTGAAGCTGATTTCTCTGACTATATAATAGAAGAAGTGATATTATAATATGATAATGAAGATGTTCTATAATCATATGTCTTTATATCTAAGAAACTGAGTTCTGCTGAATACAATTATAAGATCTATAACAAGAAACTTCTCACAATTATATACTATTTATAAGAATGAGACTCTGAACTCTGAAGTATCTCTGAATTTAAGATAGTTATAGATTATAAGAATCTTAAATACTTTATAACTATCTGTAAACTTACTGAATAACAGATATAATAATCTGAGTTTCTAAGCTGCTTTCATTTTATAATACACTACTGTTCTGACAGTCAGAACTCAATGACAGATGTTCTCTCATAATAAGAGTAAGATATATCATTCAATATAACAGATACTCACTGAATGAACTGAGAGTATCAGCTCTTGAATCTGAAGATATTAGTTAATTAAGATGAAACAGCTCACAGCATTATATATACTTCTTCAATTAGAACTGACATTGATATCTTCACTGAATAAACTGTAGTATACAGCAGCTCAGGCTGATGAACTTCTGTAGATTCTCACTAAAGTAGTATATCAAGAAACACTCTGATTTCTCTCAAAACTATATATAAGAACTGATATCTCAGAATATTCAATTAATAATAATAATATTCTACAATTTTATAAACAACACTGAGTTTCTCACTTCAAATTCTTACACACTTAGATAATGTAAGAGATATATGATTTGTATATAACTGATTATCTGAGTTATGAACAACTGTATAGAATAATCTTCTGAGAATTTTACTGATCTGAGATATTAAACAGTATCAAATACTTTGTCTAAAACTGTATTCACTGTTCTTCTATTATTTTATGAAAGAACTGTAGAAAAGATCTACTGAAATCACTTAATATTTCTAATAGAATCTGATAAGATGTAGTAATTGACTTCACTGTTAATCTATTTAAAAGTAAGAATTGCAGAAATATTCTGATCATTATTAACTAACTAAGTAAGAGTGTAATATTAAAATCTTATAATAAGATAAACACTGAACAAGTCACTGAAGTCTTCTTACAGAGTTCATTCTATCAGATATATGAGTTACTGAGATTAATAGTATCAGATTAAAGCTGTTAATTCATGAGTACTCTCTGAATAAGAATCTATCAAGTTCTCAAGATTATATACTGTCTGTTAACTATCTATCACTCTGAGACTGATAATACATCAGAATGAATAATTCAGACTGTAAAGAATTATCTTTATAAGTTCTGTAATTATTTATAAGATAATTGATATAATCTTCTTCTACATACAGAGATTGCTATCAACAGTTAAGATACTATTTTAACAGATGTAAGTCTGTTCTTTATTATACATGAATATTATATAGAAGTGTTGAATCTTCTAGAGATTATATAGTTCACACTGAATCTCTATAGTCTGATTCAGATCACTGATAATATAGTAATGAAGTTCTGAGATATCTGTGACTGAGCAGAGATCTTCATAACAATTATGAAATAAGATTAAAAAGATTAAATTAATATCTGACAAGATCTCACAGAGCAGTATAAGATAGAAGATCTTATATAATTAAATCTCAAGAATATATAAATCACATGTTTATCTTATACACTAGACTACTATCATATCAGATATAAAGTGATAGAAGTTCTAGATAGCTACAACTACTATCTTAATATCTCATTAGAAATCTATGATGTATTTCATACAAGCTTGCTTCATCATACTATCACTGATTCATTCTCTTCTCAGCTGACTTCTGACTGACAGCTGTCAGACATTATAGAAGAAGATAATAAGCTTAAGTAAGAGATTGAAGATATTCTCAATGAGAGATTCTGCAGCTGCAGTTAACAATATCTTATAAAATGAGTCAGCTATAATCAACTGATCTGAACTCTGAGTTCAGTGTTATCTGAAACAGCAGCTCTTGACTGATAAGAACTGCTTCTGAAAAGAGAGAACTAATATATTAAACTGCACCTGATCAATTATATAGACTATTCTATTATACTTCATAGATTCTTTCATTCCTGATCACTGATCCGCGGCTGCTATAAACATGTGTAGTGTATACTCTGATTCTCAGTCATTTCTGATCACTGATTCTCAGCTGCTATAAACACACACATATTCTTCCACTCTGAAGGTTCACTGTGTACACTATCACATACGCGTATAAATATTTATCTTGATCACTGATTCTTGTACTTTCTCTTTCTTTTCTTCTTTAACATTTCTATCTTTGTTATATAAGACCTATCAATATTATACTGATCTATTCGGCGTAGGCCTCTTATAATTAAAACTGTTATCTTGAAGATTGAGAATAATAACATTAACTTACAGAATGTTTACTATATATCTAATATTACAGTTAACCTGCTGTTATTTATAAAGCTTAAAGATCAGAGATTCTGATTTACATTATCTTTCACTATTTTCTCATTTTTCATTGATAGAGTATTAAATGATGTCATCTTTTATATAGTTTAAACTGCTTAGAATAACATATATAGAGTCACTGAATACAAGTTCAATGAGAATTTCAATTATATAAGTAAGATAGTCAAGTATATTACAATGTCTCATAAGTATAATTTTAACTGAAAAGTTGATTTTTCTGTAACTACTATTACTACTATTAATAACATTGATTCTACAGATGTAAAAACACAGATATTAAAGATATTAAAAACTCTTTTTAATTAACACTATAATCTCAGTTACATTTATACTGATGCTATAATTACTATAGTCAAGAATTTTCATACTGAAGTTATAATTAAAGATTCTAAAACTAAGTTGTTTTATAAAGAATGTATCAAGATAGATATAATATAAGATTATTCAAAAACACTGATATCTAGATTTATTCAACTCATTGAGAAGATTTATGTCAATCTTGTAAGTAATAAATATACATTGAAAGATCTCTCTGATCACTTCTTAGAGTTCTGCTAGAGAATTAAATACTGAATACTTATTATCTGTAAGAATAAGTGCTCGCAGGCGATTATTCGGGTGTTTGCAGCTTGGTGTGATATGTACTGTTAACTACTAGAAGTGTTCACAGTAGAAAGATAAAATGTAGAGATTAAATATATAATAGCATTCAAACTGAGTTATGAATAGTATTTGTGAACACCAGTCTATATAGTTGTGTGTAGCCAAGGGCCGCTAGCCCTATTGATTATGTGAGAGATAGGAATAGGGGTAAAGAATCTGTGAGAAGTGAGATTTCTTACATATCTCTCTCTCTCTAAGGCTTCATCTGTGAAGCCTTTCACTGAGTGACTTCATAGTCAGCTCAGCACTGCAGTGATACTCACTAAAAATCCTTTATATCTATAAAAAATCTCAGTGAGGAAAAATTCCTTGTTATCACAAAGAGAAAAAAGTCTGTCACTCAGTTTCTTATTCTATAAGATTCTTTATAGTCTACAGATTCTTCTCTGACTATTACACAGATTCATCTCACATCTTTCATACAGAAGAGTTTCAGTTGACTCTCAATTATTTTCATGAGATTCTTGTGTGATCATCACACAGATTCATCTCACAGATGAATCACTCTCTGTGAGATCACTCTCATCAAAGAGAAACATTTATAAGTTAATCTTTCATTCATTCTTGCAAATCATTGCTCTTTGACACTGTAGAATTGTGAGGAATTTTCCATTCTTTTACTAACTTTGTAGAATTGTAGAATCAAGATGTCTGCAGTCTGCAATTACTCTTTATAGTCACATAGAAAGATTCAGGCCTGCAATTCACAATCACTCTTATTTACTAGAGTGATCTGACTGTTTCACAGAATCACTCACAGTGTAAGTAAATCTCTCTAGAGTAGTATAAATATTTCAGATCTATCTATGAAATCTTATCTTCTTTTCTCTTTTTCTATAACAGCTTTCATTCTTATAAACTGTGAGTATTCTCATTCATCTGTAAAGTATTTTTACTCAGATGACAGAGAGAGAGTATTTCTAATAATATCTGTATATTGATTCAAGAACTTCTCAAGAATAAAAATTTTTCAATTTCAATATCTTTATAAATAATGTCTGACTGCTGCTGATCTTCTTGTGAATATCTCTGTAACTTCTCTAATTACTTTTTACTGGCTGATGAAGCAGGAATGCTGCTGCTCATGACTGCACCTTCATTTCTCTCAGCTCTGCCACTACATTCAATCTTCAGGCCAGCAGCTCATTTCATTTCTTTCTCAGACCAGTCTCTGACTTCAAGCAGTGCAGTTCTTCTCTTTACTGTAAGTCTTCTCATAAGTAATTTCTTACAGACTATAACTGACAGTTCTTATAAAGCTCTCAGTGTTGTCAGTGTCTTCTGCAGCTCTGCAGACCTATGATCATCTTCTCTCTACTCACACAATCTCTGACCAGACATATGTGAATATGTCTAGATTCTCTATCAATAGTCCTCGCACTGCAGCACATTTCTGTAATCTCATTATCAATAAGAGATAGATCTCTGAGTATCTGCAAAATCTGAATAATCAAGACAATGCAAATGCCATGAATTTATAACAGAAGTTAATCTGAATAGATGAGCTTTCTCTCTACATTCTCATTATTTTCAAGCTGAATACTTCAGCATAACTGAGAGAGTGAACACAGCTTCATGAGAGATATCTGATCACATATGCAGATGATCAGTCTTCAAGACTCTGCTGCAACTGTATATACTCTGATATCTGACTCTTCTGAAGTCTGTGCATTTCTGACAGTCTTCATATCAAATGTAATAATTGTCTGTATCACAGATATAATACTCTCTGCTTCTTTGAAGAAGAAAATTGATAGTTATGAAAGAGTTGAGTGTTATGAATATTGATGATATGAGTATGAATTTTCTTTATTTTTTCTTTATTAGTCTCTAAATTGTATTCACAGCTCTGTTTATTTTCTTGTTTTTTAACTTTAATAAGAATATATTTTCTTCTTCTCTTGTATACACTGCAGACTGTTCATCTCAGTAGAAACTCATCATCTTATAAACTAGAGTTCATAAATAACAGTGTTAATGTCTTTGTTACAATCAGATTCTTAACAAAGACTGTGTTATTCTGACTTATCAGAATTTATAGTATGAAAGTTATATCTCAGCTTCTACAGATATCTTATCTGTCTGAATAATTCTTAAGTGAACTCATTCATCTTATCAGAATACTCTTATCACTGAATCTTGAATCAGAGCTTGTAATCTTACTTCTCTGAGTCAATAATCTCTTTGATCTGATATTCTCTTTCACTCTCTAGTACTTTATGAACAGGGTGATGAGTCACAGAGTTCTCTTCTAAGAATTCCTTATATTCATAGAGTAAAGAGACATGAAAAATATTGTATATCTATAACTCAGATGACAGTTTCAATCTGTAGAACTGTAAACTAACTTTCTTCATAATCTTATAAGACTCTGTCTGTAAGAGATTCAGCTTCTTACTAGATCTCTATATAATGATATTTTCTAGACTTAGTCAGACTCTATCATCTTTCTTGAAACTCTTTATAATATACTTGAAGTCATAGTATCTCTTCTGATACTCTTAAGTCTTTCTCAAGAATTCATAGACTTTCTTCTGAATCTTCTGAATTCTCTCAGTTCATTCACAGATATCATCACACTCTATAGTGTACTCTCACAGGTTCATCAAGATCATTCACAGATAAGTCTCAGTGAGCATCTTAAAGAGGGTTTTATCTATGCTGACATGCTTTGAGTTGTTGTATACAAACTCTGTAAGTAATAATCAATACACTCAGTCATTCTGATTGTAATTGACAAAGTATCACAGATACTGTTTTAATATACTCATCAGATATTCTATCTGATTATCTGTCTATTGATGAAAAGCTGTGCTTAAATCTTACAAGATTTTTAGTATAGTTATCAGGTCAGATCAGAACTCTTCTGCAAAGATTAATTCTCTATCTGAGATAATGTTTGTAGATAATTCATGCAACTGAATCATATTACAGATAAAGATATGAGTCAAATTCTTTGACTTCAAGTTCTTATAGATGAGTATAAAGTATGTTATCTTAATAAAGTGATTCACTATCATCAGCACACTGTCAAAGCAGGCATTATATATGTTCTTGCTTTCAGAGAGACTTATAAGAGCATTCATTTCTAGCTATTCTCAAGATTTCTGTGAGATGAGTAGAGAAGTAAGTTCTTTATATGATCTGAATCACACTATCTGCAAATCCTGATAAACAGTATAAGAATTCACTATCTTTTTCATAAATTCTCATATCTTCAGTCAGAAGTATTTCTTTATAAGTAACTTATAAGTTCTAGTATCTGTAAAATGATCTGCTAGAGAAGAGTCATGATATCTTTTGATAAGTTCTATACATAGAAACTCATTCACAGGTATATAAATTCAGTTCTCTCTTTATAAGAGATTATTTAAGTCTCTTTAACTCTTTATTTCTGCAGAGTTAATCTCTGTTATAAGCAGTTTCTGAATATACTGAGTATATTCATTCTTCAGTTGCAGTTCAGACAATCTGAATAGAAGATCTTACAAAGACTTATACTCTGTTTTTTCTTATATCAGGTCTTTCACAGCACTTCTCAAAGCCTGCAAACTCTTCAGATTATAGATACTCTCTTCAAGAATTCTTATAAAGATTCTCAGAGTGTTGACTCTCAGTGTTATAGAGAGTAGTTATACAGACTTCTTTTCTCTCTCTTCTTTCTTCTCTTACAGAGAATTAAGAGACTCTTCAGTCAATCTCTTCACAACACTCAGTCTGAGCATTTTATAAAGCTTTTCTATCTTCTCTAGCTTCTCTATATCTGTCACTCTAATCTTCTTAATATAGTCTGATCTGTAAGAGAGTCTGTCTACTGAGTTCTTAGTTTCCTTGATATATTCTATCTTGAATCAGAACTCACTCAGTCTCTGAGCTCAGTGAATCTGTCATTACAAGAGTTTCTTGATTGAAGTAAACTGTTATAAGCTGTTATGATCAGTTCTAACAGTAATCACTGTTATAAGACTCTCAAAGTAGTAATATCAGTGATGAAAGAATTTCACTATTATAAGAAGCTTCTAATCATAAATGTCATAGTTAATCTCTGTGAGTTGCATCTTCTATAAGAAAAAGGTCACTGAAACCCAGTTCTCATTTAACTGTAGTTGTGAGATTATTTCTGAAATTGTAAAGAAGAAGATATCTGTCTTCAATCTGATTAAGAGTAAGAAATTAAAGTGAAACAGTATCACTATATTTATGAATATCTGTTTTAATCTTACAAAGACCTTATAAGCTTCTGAGATAAGAAAGTTCTCACAGTTCTTTCTTCTCAATAATCTTTTCATTCTCTATTTACAGAATGACTTCTTCTTATTTTCATTCTTCAGCATGTCTGTAAGAGTTAAGAAGATTCTCATAAATATAAAGATAAACTGTCTATAGAAATTCACAAAGCTCAGAAAGATCTGAATCTCATGAATACTAGTTAACTTCAGTTATGATAGAATAGTTTCAATTCATGAAGATTTCATCTGAATATCATCTGCAGTGATTACATATTCTAGGAAATTAATTCAGCAGACACTGAAGTTGCACTTCATAAGTTTAATATACAGTTCTGTCTCATCTAAGATCTTTAACATGCTTTATACATGCTCAGTGTGTTCTTTCTTCTTCATGAAGTACATTATCACATCATTTAGATATATTACTATGAAGACATTCAGATATATATAAAGTGTTTTATTGATAAAAGACTGAAATGTTACAGAAGTATTAGTCAGATCAAAAGACATTACTAGATATTCAAATAATTTCAGTGCAGTTCTAAAGACAGTCTTTCATTCATTCTCAGATTATATTCACAGCTGTGTATATATATTAATCATATTCAGTTGTGTGAATATGACAGCTCTTATAAGACAGTTGATCACATTCTCAATCAGAGACAGAGAGTAGCAGCTCTTTGTTATCTTGAAGTTCAGATCACAGTAGTCTACACACAATCTGAGATCTTCATTCTTCTTCTTCACAAATATCACAGAGGCTTCTGTGAAGGCCTGTGAAGATCAGATGAAGTCATTCTTCAGATTCTTCTTTACATAGATTCATAAGATCTCTGTCTCATGATAAGAGAGCTTATAAATTGATTCTCAGAAGGATTTCTGCTCTTCTATTAAATCTATTATCAGATTCTTCTCATAGTGAGAAGAAAGCTCAGCTGTCTTAACTGAGCTGAATATCTCTGTGAGATCTTGATATTTCTCTGATATCTGAAGCTCAGTTTTCATGATCATGAGATTCTTAGACACTTACAAAGTCATTATATAGATAAGCTTATCTTCTCTAATCAACTCTGCAGTATCAACTGCTTCTATCTTTATAAGTGAGTCTGTCAACACTGATCAGAAGTATAAACCTGACTCACAGACAGCTATATGTGAATTGTGTCTTTGAAGTTATATAAGTCTTAAATACATGTCATCTGTGATATCTATGATAATCACAGTTTCTATAAATCTTCTTCAGATTTCAGAGAGATCTTGTAATTTAAAGATAACTCTTATAAGTCTCTTAGTTCTCAGATCTGAGTTCTCACACTCTGCTTGTTATAAGAGCAGGTTCTCAGTCTTCATCTTTCAGCTCATTTGCTCTGTGAGCTTTAGAAATATCACAGTGACCTGAGATTCTGAGTTTATTAATACTTCTTATGCTTATGAGACAGCAGTACTGCAGTACAGTCTCTTCTTATGAGTAAGTATTTTCATCAGAGAAGCAACAGATTCAGATATCAGCTTCAAGACTCTTAAGAAGACTGTTGCTGACTCTGTTCATGACTTCTCAAATTTCTATTTTGATTTATTCAGACAGTTTGTACAGAGATGTTCTGATTTAGAATAGATGAAACAGAGTCTCTTTTTCTTAATCTCTCTGTTATGTACTCTGTTTGTGAGAGCTTATGAAGCTCTCTCTTTCTACTCAGCAGTCAGACACAAATCTCTCTGTATCTTATCATCTTTTTCTGATAAATCTGTTCTCTGTTGTTCTGACTCTTGCAGAGCTGATTAATGATTCACTCTTCACAGATCTGTGACTCTCACAGTGATCTGTAAGTGATGAATGAGAGTTATCAGTTTCTTCAGAGTCAAGAACTTAGAGCCTTGCTCAATGAGCTTGTTCTGCATGTCTTTATTCAGCTTCTTCATGAATATCATTATTCAGGTCTTGTTTCAGAGCCCTGTTTTCACAGATCTCAATTCATATTACAATTTCATGAAGCACTGTAAGTAGTCTTCATCAGATTTCTCATCTCTTTTTCTAATATTGATGATTACAGCTCAGATATTCTCTATTCAGCTTGTAAAGTTCTTCAACTTATTCTCTAGATAGGTCTTGAGAACAGATTATCAGAATCTCTTATAATCATTCTTTAGATGATTCAGCCAGTTCTTGACTTCAGTGTAATAGAGATCTGTTATTATATAGATAACAGCTTCTTCATCTTTCATGTCACACAGTCAGGCTTGTGAGTCAATTTCAAATACAAACTCACAAAAGCTTTTATAGATTGTGATTTAATAGATAATCTTAAGTGATCACAGCTTGAGAAAGTTTCTTTTCAGTTCACAGATGTCTCTGAAGATCATGTCTAGAAACTCAGTTCAAGAGTGTTTACAGACAGTAAGCATTTCTTGTAGAAAAATAGTTTAGTTCTGTAGAAGATGCTCAAGAATGTTCTTCACTGAGATTGATTTATTCATGAATTTGAAGAGTTTCTCTGTCACAGATGCAGAGAATGATGTCTTATAAGTGATTAGTAAGTTCTCTGAGACTTCTTCTACAGAGATTATTCATAATTCAGATGACTGCTTCTGAGTGTCTGCAGTAGAGTTTGCAGGGATTGAAGTATACAAGTTTCTAGTTCTTTCAGTCATAACAGGTGATTGCTGACTGACTGAGCTTGAAATGTAAGAATAAGTGTTTACAGGCAATTATTCAGGTGTTTGCAGCTTGACATGATATATACTGTTAACTACTAGAAGTGTTCACAGTAGAAAGATAAAATGTAGAGATCAAATGTATAATAGCATTCAAGCTGAGTTGTGAATAGTATTCGTGAACTTCAGTCTATATAGTTGTGTGTAGTCAAGAGCCGCTAGCCCTATTGATTACACAAGAGATAGGAATAGGGGTAAAGAATTCGCGAGGAGCGGGATTTCTTACATTATCTGTGATACAACTCACTATTATTGAGTATATTTTTTAAAGTTCAAGAATGAGAATGTTCAATACTTTGAGTTATACCTTGAATTTATAAGTAATCTCAGATATACAGCTTCTGCTTTTCTACAGACTGATATTAATAGTGTTTTCTGATTAATATATATTAGACTGGCCGCTGGGATCATGAATTTCACATTTGATTTCATTTGATCTGATCTTATACATTTCTTGATGTGAATCCTGCTGGGACTAGTCATCAAAAAAACATGCAAAGTGACTATATATCAGATCTTAAAATGAAATCATAACTTGAAAAAAATGAGAAAGTGATCTCATTTAATCTCATTTAGTCTCATTCTTAGCATAAAGTCACTATTTTCAGACATTTTAAGGTTTTTTTTAGACTATTTTTAATTTTTTAAAAAGTAACACTTTTTGATAACACTTAAATGAGATTTAAAGTCATTTAAAGCAATAAAAATAATTTAAATTGAGAAGTGAAAATAATAATCTCATTTGAAAAATGTGACAAGAGTAGACAGTAAGTTTCACTGAAACAGTATGAAACTACTATCTAATATTAAAACTGTGTAATGAGATCAGTTGAATTAATAATGAGACTATCAAAAAATCTAGTTCTGGTCTCAGACACGGTCACACAGTCAGTCTAATATATATACACACAGTTATGAATTTATATAATATTAAATGAGAATTAATAATATTTCATTTATCATATCAAGATAATGTTTCTGAATATGAGATTTGTACTATTATAAGACAGATTAGAGCTGCTCTTTTAAAAGATAATCTCTCTAAGAAGCTCTGAGCAGAAGTTCTAGAGACAGTGATAATAATAATTAATAATACTCTTATATCTACAGTTCTTTATAACTTGAAATTTTATCTCTCTACTGTAGAGACTTCTGTCATCTTAAGTTTATATAAGATTTCTTAATATATACTTACAAACACTCTGCTAAAGGTGAGACATTTTCACTGATTAAGTGTGAAGATTTTTATTCACTTACATAAATCTCAGAACTCTATGAATAAGCTTTATTATTATTATTATTATTCTTCAATTATAGATGTATGCAGTCAGAGACTATGACATCTACCTGAGAACTTTAGTTCTCAGGGTTTTTTCTATGTCTGTAAAGTTAACTATTATACATTCATCAATTTCAGATATGCAAAATCAGAAAATTCCAGCCCAGAATACAAAAACTGTTTACAAATTGCAGTGTTTTAACATCTTTTGATACTTTGAAACCATTTGACAATATCATGACAAAAGAAAAGAGAAAAAGAACACAGTCTCAAAGATAGACACATTAAATAAATAGATAGAAAGAAATTGAAAGAAAAAGATAAAGAAAAAGATAAAGTAAAGAGAGACTATAACAAAACAAATTATTAAAAGAGAGTGTATAGCTGTTTTAACAGACTATATCTGATTAATTTTCTCCTCTTCATACTCAGATAATTCTGAATTTAGCCATTTTCTTGTAGCTGCTTGAGTTTCTGATAGAAAGTCTATTAAGTATTTAATTCCTGTCTCAGTTGAGAATAAGAATCTCATATTTAATTGATTTAGATTATACTTCTCTTTCAATCTGGCTCTGAGACTATTGTATAATACACAGTGCATTACAATATGCTCAGGATTCTCATTTGTATTGCAGAATGAGCATTCTATTGAGTCAAATCTATCATCAAATCTTTGTATATAAGATTTGAAATAGCCATGTCCTAGTTTCAGCTGTATTATAGATGAGAATATTTTCTTTTTACATTTAATTGAACAAGATTTCCACTTGGGTTTTATTTCAAATCTTGAATAATGTATACTCTTCTTTTGTTTCTGCCAGCTTTCATTTCACTTGTCTAAACAAGATTCTTTTATTTTTCTCTTTATAAAAGACCAGGACATAATTTTTTGAATAGATCTGCTTAATTCTGCACTCTTTTTTACAGCTGAATCAGCCAATTCATTATCATGAATATTCATGTGAGCAGGAACTCAGTGCAGATGAATTATCAGCTTTGATGTTCTTCTCTTTTGAATTTTCAAAACAGAGTTTAAGATCAGTTCAAGATTCATTTGATCATTATAAATCTGACTATTTCTAAGTCTTTTTAAAGCAGCTTGATTATCAGAGAATATTCATGTCTCTTTCAAACAATTTCCTCTTTTATGAGATTTTATTTCAATGAGTTTGAAAGCTTTCACTATTGCAAATAGTTCAGCATCAAAGACTTCACATTCAGAGCCTAGATTTCAGAAATCTGAGATAAAATTAATATTATCTTCAGTATAAGCAATGCCTGCACCTAATCTATTCAAGTTCTTATTTTTTGAGTCATCTGAATAAATCAGAATAGAGTCTTTTATATTGATTGTAGAAATTCTCTTCAAATGCTGTTCATATTCTTTCTCTTTTGATAGTTCACTTATTTGTAAGTCTATAAGAGATTCAAGCTTTTCTCTCCAGAGAGATAGCTTCTCATGATCAACTTTTTCAACATTTAAAGAAGAAAATTGATTTTTAATCAGAGAGCATAGTCTGTACAGTTGAGAAGACATTTTCTTTGAAGAATTATTTTCATTTCAATCAAGAAATCTATTTCAATTCAGTTCATTTCCAGAGTTAATTAATGAAAATGAAGAAGAGACTCTTTCTCTGATTATATGATTTGAGCTCATCTTTACAACTCTCAGAGCATAGTTCATACAGGTCTTTTCAAATCTAATAGCAGCAGGAGGAATTGAAGCTTCAATTTCCATTGCTTTAATAGGAGATGATTTGAATGCTTTCAGAATTCTTCTCAAGACTCTGTTTTGCAGACTTTGAAAGAGTTCAGTGAAATTCCCTTGATTATTTCATCAAACTTGAACTCTATAATCAGCTACTGATGTAATACAGGCTATATATAACTGTCTCATAGCCTGGAAGAATAGACCTCTCTCTATATTTGATAGTCTAATTATGTTGTTCAATAGTCTTTCTGCCTTGACAGTTCTTTGTTGAATGTGATATTTAAAATTCAACTTGGAGTTTAACCATACTCCTAATCATTTGATATTTACACTGGGTTTAATCTCTCTATTTAAAAGAGTTAGAGACAGTTCTTTCTCATTGAGTCTAGGAAAGAAATGAATTAACTCAGTTTTATTCATATTAAATTGAATTTGATTGATATCTGCTCTAACAAAGATTTTCTTTACAGCTTCTTCAATTACTTTCAAATTCTCTTTAATAGTTTTTGAGCTGTAGACTAGATCAATATCATTCACATAACTCAGAGATTGCACTATTCTCATATTTCTATTTTTGAATAGATATGCAGTGTATATTGTAAATAAAATGAATGAGATTGAAGATCTCTGTAATACTTCTATTTTTATCTCAGTCTTGTCTTATTTCATTCTATCAAAGAAGAGTTATATAATTCTTTTAGATATAAAACAGTTAACTCATTTTATTAGAGAAAGTGACACTTTTAATATCTTCAATGTCTGAATTAACTTTGACTTTGAAACATGATCAAATGCTCCCTTTATATCAATAAAAACTACAGTTGAGACCAGATTCTCATGCTTTGCTATTTGAATATCATGAACAACTGAGAGAACAGTGTCAATTGCAGAACACTGTTTTCTATCTCTCATTTATTCACTGAATAAAAGAGAATCATCTATAGAGCTTATAAAAGATAGTTGAGTAGCTATTATCTTTTCTAAAACCTTTTCTAAACAGTTCAATAGAGATATTACTCTATATGACTTAGGAATTGAAGTTTTTCTATTAGGTTTTGCAAGAATCACTTCAGTGGCTTCTCTCCAGCATTCAGAATGATATTCATTTTTCAAGAGATTGAAAAAGAGCTCAAAATATTCATTCTTTAAGTAGGAATATGTATTTTGAATAATCAAGTGATTAATTGAATCAGGATCTGTAGCAGTTTTAACAGAACTTGAGAAGATAGCTGACTCTAATTCATCTTGTGTAAGATCAGGCCATTCTCAGTCATTTTCATCAATGTAGTTAAGAAGTGATATATTCTCTTTCTCTGAATCTGAATCTGAGTCTGATGAGTTCTGAAAGAGAATTCTCATGAAAGCTTGACATTTTTCCTCAAAAGAGTTTACTGTATGTGATTCATTCTGAAACTCATATTCTAAGGCTGAAAGTTTTGCTACACTTCTTGTTTTAGTATAGTTAAAAGCTTTAAAAATTTCCTTTTCTTATGCTTCTTTAAGAAATTTATTCCAGCAGTCTGTTTTAGCTCTTTTGATATCTGAAAAATATTCATTTCTGACAGCTTTGAACTCTTTATCAGATATTACATTATTTTTTCAATCTCTTCTAGCAGTAGCTAATTCTTTTCTTTTAGATGAGATATTCTCATTTCATCAAGGTTTTGAATACTCACAAGATTTTCTTTTTGAAATATTATCTCTAACACTTGTTAGAATAATAGATGTAATAAGCTTCACTCTATTCTCAAGCATTTCATTTGAGATATCTTGACCAGAATTCCAATATAGCTCATTCTGTCTTTCAGATTTTAGCAGTTTTATGCTTTCTTCAACTGCTTTTCAATCAGCTTTTTCAAAGTTATACTGATTAGAGAGAAGAGGATTTTCACTCATTTGTTTTTCACTCAGTTCAATATCAAATTGAATAATCTCATGACCTGATCCTGATGTCTCATTTGAATCAATAAACCAGTTTACAAGTCTTCTTTTCATTAGATTTTGTGACATGAAGATTGAATCTATAATAGACTTCTGTTTCATGCCTTTTCTAAAGAATGTTTGTTGATCAGACTTATTAATCAAATCTATTGAATGCTCAAAGGTTCATTCAACCAGATTATCAGCTCTCACTGCTCTCTTGCATTCTGAATTTCATCAGGGATGATGTGCATTGAAATCTCCTGCAATTATAGAGTTTCTTGATGAAGTTATGTTCAGAAATCCTCTATCAATTGTTCAGATATTGTTATTTTCCTTCAATGACTTTTCATTATAGATATTTATGAGCTGTATAGTATCAAACTCATTTTCTTTATCTATAATATTACCCACCAGAATATCAGGGTCAGACATGATATCAAATCTTGGATTAAATTGATATCTTGATCTCTTTCTTTCATAGATCACTACTCTTGACTTTATCTCAGACTTTTGAGGTAAAAAGCAGTAGTAGCTTGAATGAGAAATAACATATTTTTACTCAGCATGAAAATTCAGCTCCTGAAGCAGTATAAAATCAACTTTTTATTCAAATACAATTTGAAGACAAGAATAAATACAATTTGAGTTTCTATCCACATTATTTTGAATAAATGTGATTTTTGAAGAGTTTTTAAACTTTTTTTGTTATTTTTGTTGTATATTCATACTAAAAGAGAGTAGAGTAGAATCTAATCACTATCATCAGATAGTAGATTATAACTGTTCTGAAAAGTAGGAATCTCAACTGCTTGCATTATATCTAGTTTATCATCAGAGTCATTTCTCAATTCTCTAATCTTAACAGAAGTTTGAGGATTCAAGTTCTGTTTACATTTAGCTGGAGAGTTGGAGTTTGAAGACTTAGATAGTTGAGAGTTTCTTCTTTTTAAGCTTGCAGTTATGAGTTTACTGACTTGACTCTTCTCTTCAGTTCTAGATTGACTTTGAGCTTCATCTTTTCTTCAGTTCTTTTGAGTTCTAGGAGCAAACATACATTCTTTTGAGCTAGATGCATGTTTTTCTTTGCAATTAGAGCACTTAAGCAGAGTATGTTAACAAATTTCATCTCTTTTTGAGCATGTTTCACATTTATGCTCACTAGTTTTGTGATCTCTGGCACAGAATGCACATTTTAAGTCTCTAAAACATGAGATTGCAAAGTGTTCATATCTTTGACAGTTTGAACACTGTGTTTGAGCTTTGAGATTCATCCTTGAGTCTTTGTATTCATGAACTCTCATTTTCAAACCTGCTACTCTTACTTCAGAGATCTTTGACTGTTCAAGTGTTTTTGTATATACTAGAACAGAGGCATTTCTCCTGCTTTGTCTGAACTCAATTGAATTTAGTCATACAGACTTCTTTCTCAGTTGAATAGAGTTGTATTCTTTCAATTCATTTTTGAGAAGTAGCATTTCTTCTTCACAGTCAAAAATTTCAACTGAAATATTATAAAGAATGAATTTGTCTTACTTTTCATCTCTTTCAGATAGAATTGTTGTGTTTAACAAAGATTCTACTGCTGACTTTCAGAGATTCTCATTCTGAATAAGGAATTCAGCACTGAATTCAGGCATTGTAGTCAGAATGATGGAGTTTTCAAAGAATGATGATTCAATTGAAGCTATAACTGGTTTTTGAACTTCAATATCAGTCATCAACTGAGAAAAGAACTGCTGATTAATTTCATTTCTGATTCTGAAAATGAGATTTGAGTTTAGCTTGTTTCTTTGCAGAATGTCCTGGTTTGAGACTTTGAGAATAAGTCTTCTATTTCTGAAGATTTGAAAGTTTTTCTCTTTTTGCATTTTCTTTTCCACTTTTCTATGAATAGAGGCATGAGCAGTATTCTTCTCAGTTTTCTCAGGATTTTGAGCAGGTTTTGAGACAGCAGATTTAGAGATAGCAGATTTAGAGACAGCAGATTCAGCTGTTTGAGTATATGTTTTCTTCTGATTCAAAGAAGAAGAAGAAGAAGAAGTAGAAAAGAAAGAAGAGCAAACTGAAGAGTCAGTGATTGTATTAGAAATTTTCAAAGTTTTTTGAACTGTGTTTGAAATTCCAAGTTTGAACTTGATCACTTTCTGTAGTTATCTAGCCTGAGCATGAAGAATTAACAGAACTTCTTCATTCATCTCACTTAGACACTGTTTTTCAAGAATTTTACTTGCTTTTTCAAGTTTCTGTATTTCAAGAACTTGTTGTTTCTCTATCTCTTCTTTCTTTCTTCTCTTCAGAATTTCAATCTCAGAAATAGTATTTGAGAAAGCATCTTTTTTCACATCAACTGAGTGTACTTTTGAACTCATTGTTCTTACTCAATGAAAAGTTGATCAGACTAATTCAATTGAGATATTTATTAAACTCTTTTGAATTGAAAAGTTGGTCAGACTGTTTCAATTAAGAGATTTCTAAGTCTGTTTTCAATTGAAAAGTTGGTCAGACTATTTCAAAAGAAGAATCACAGACTTTTGTGTATAAAACACCTGATTTTTTTCACACTAGTTCAGTAACTAGGTTAGATTTTTGAAGAGAATCTAATAAACTAAAATTGATTTTTAAGATAAATCAATAAAATCTTTATAATCTCTTTCTTGAAATACAGTGAGAAAAAGTATGATATCAATTGATAGTAAATCAGATGATATGACAGTTTTTGAGAGAAAAACTGATAAAAAATAAATCAATTTTTTGAAGAGAAATTGATTAAAACTATTCAATTTTATTCTAAATTATTCAATTCTCCTCACACAATAGGTGTGCAACTCAAATCAGTTAATAAAGAGTGTAAAAAAGAATTAAGTATTAATAAAAGCTCTTCAGTCACTGAAAAAGTAATTCTTACTTAAAAGAATATAAAATTATGACAGAAAATGACTCTGTTTTTAATTCTTTATAAGAATATTGTATAAAATCCAGAGAAAAACACCTTACTTTTTTAAGAGAAGTAAAAAACTATTTCTAAAATCTTTTTTTTGCATTAACTACTGCAGAAGAATGAGATAGAAACTGCTAAGATATACACTACTGTATACTCTCTATCAAGACTTTTCCTCTTCAGAGTCTTGATATTATAGAGAATATAAGTCTGTTTCTATATAATAATATAAATATTGTCAGTGAAATGTAGAGGAACTGGTTATTTATATCTCAAAATAGAAGACTTTGTCAATGATTATATCAATATAGAGTTAATTCTCAAATTCAATAGAAATCTAGTATTGCTGTTCTCAATCTCTTGCAGAATCTATTGAATATTGAGGTATTAAAACTAGATTTAATATATCTCACTGTGCAGGGATCAAAGGCTCAGTCAGATCTTGAGATATACTGATTTTATAGTTATTGTGTCTGCTGATTATGTATTGAGTACAGTTGCTGAGGTATCTTTTTGTACTTTTCTGTCAGGGATGAGCTAGATTGAGAGAGATGGTATGAGGGCGAGACTTGGCATTGATGTTCAGATACACTGAAGACAGACCATGGAGATTGCACTTCAGAAGTGGTCATTGATTATGTGCTTGATATTATCACTGAGATATCTTTTTGTATTTTTCTGCTGAGGATGGGCCAGATTAGGAAGGGCGGTACAATGGTGGGACTTGGTGTTGGTGTTTTGAAACATCAAAGATGAACAGGGTTTTCGCGGAGATCACTCCTCAGATATCTCCACAACTACAGATCAGGGATCTTCCAAAATCGAGAAGATTGGTGCATATGGCTAGGTCTCTTCACCTTACAATTTGTATGGCACTTTGGCCCGGGGTTGTGGTGTGATAGGGGAGAACAGGGGATACTCCCACACAGGAGTTTTGAACAACATCCGGTTCACGTTTGGCTGGATAACTCCATCACCACACAGGGTATGCGGTTGTCGATGGGGTCAGAATGCTCGTATGATCGAGGGCTTTTCGATGGATCTATCGGCGGGTTCTTATTCGAAAAATCGAGCGAGTTCGTGGTGGAGCGGTTGAGTGATACCTTCGGTGAATAAGCTTTCTTTATATACTAATTTTTATTATATTATTGAATTCAGCAGTATATTAATCTATTATCTATGAAATCTTAAATCTGATAAGATTATTATCAGTAGTAATATAAGGTTTTTAATTACTGAAAAATCAGAATTAGTTATTACTAGACTGACTGTATAACCGTGTCTGAGATCAGAATTAAACTTTACAGTTATTATATTATCTAAAAGTATTACTTCTGATCATGATTTATATTCATTAAATTAATCTCAAATTATATTATTTCAAACATTAAAGATTTCAGATTGACTTTTCAAATAAAAATCTAGTCTTAGATAAAGAATATATTTGAATTCTTAGTTATATTTTTATTCTAATCTCATTATTGAGAATTATATTAAATGAGATTATGAAATTATTTCTCACTTATATAATATTATAACATAGTGCTCATTTATTGAAAATTTAACAGACAGTGTTATTAAATATTACTACTTTTCTAAACATAGATTATAATTCATATAATTTTAATTATAAAAAAAATCAAAAATATAAAAAAAAACAAAAAAATAAAAAACAAAACAAAAACAAGAAAAAATCACAATAAAAAAAAAAGAGAAAGAAAAAAATAAAAAAGAAAAATAAAAAAAATCAAGATTTCAGAGCTGCAGTACTCTTAAAATACTTACTTCTCAGAGTCTTTATAATATTTATTATCAACTATGTATTTCTTATAGTAACAGTAATATAACTGTAAGAAATCCCGCTTCTCGCGGATTCTTTATCTCTATTCCTATCTCTCGCGTAATCAATAGAGCTAGCGGCCCTTGACTACACACAACTATATAGACTGAAGTTCATGAATACTATTCATAACTCAGCTTAAATACTATTATACATTTAATCTCTATATTTTATCTTTCTACTGTGAATACTTCTAGTAGTTAACAGTACATATTATGTCAAACTGCAAATATCTGAATAATTATCTATGAGTACTTATTCTTACATTTTAAGCTCAGTCAGTCAGCAACTGTCTGTTATAACTGAAAGAACTAGAAACTCACATACTTTCATTTCTGTAAACTCTACTACAGACACTTAGAAGCAGTCATTTGAATCATGAATAATCTCTGTGAAAGAAGTCTCAGAGAACTCATCAATTACTTGTAGAACATCATTCTCTACATCTCAGACAGAGAAACTCTCTGAACTTATAAATAAATCAATCTCAGTGAAGAACATTCTTGAGCATCTCTCACAGAATTAAGCTATTTTTCTACAAGAAATGCTTACTGTCTGTAAACACTCTTAAACTGAGTTTCTAGACATGATCTTCAGAGATACTTACAAACTGAAAAGAAACTTTCTTAAGCTGTAATCACTTAAGATTATCTATTGAATCACAATCTATAAAAGCTTTTACAAGTTTGTATTTGAAATTGACTCACAAGCCTGACTGTGTGATATAAAAGATGAAGAAGCTGTTATCTATATAATGATAGATCTCTATTACACTGAAGTTAAGAACTGACTAAATTATCTAGAGAATGATTATCAGAGATTCTGCTGATCTGTTCTCAAGACCTATCTAGAGAATAAGTTAAGAAACTCTGTGAGCTGAACAGAGAACATCTGAGCTGCAATCATTAATATTAGAAAAAGAGATAAGAAATCTGATAAAGACTATTCACAGTACTTCATGAAATTGTAATATAAATTAAGATCTGTAAAAATAAAGCTCTGAAATAAGATCTGAATGATGATATTTATAAAGAGACTGAATAAAAATATGCAGAATAAGCTTATTGAGTAAGACTCTAAGTTCTTGACTCTAGAGAAATTGATAACTCTCATTCATTGCTTACAGATCACTGTGAGAGTCATAGACCTGCAGAGAGCAAATCATTGATCAGTCTCATAAGAGTCAGAACAACAGAGAATAGATTTATTAGAAAAAGATAATAAGACACAGAGAGATTCATATCTGACTGCTGAGCAGAGAGAGAGAGCTTTATAAGCTTCTGTGAACAGAGTGTATAACAGAGAGATTAAGAAAAAGAGACTCTGCTTTATCTATTCTAAACTAGAACATCTTCATACAAACTGTCTGAATAAATCAAAATAGAAATTTGAAGAGTTATGAACAGAGTCAGCAACAGTCTTCTTAAAAGTCTTGAAGCTGATATCTGAATCTGTTGCTCTCTTAATGAAAATACTTACTTATGAGAAGAGATTGTACTATGATACTGCTGCTCTGTAAGTATGAGAAGTATTGATAAACTCAGAATCTCAGGTTACTGTGATGTCTCTAAAGCTCATAGAGTGAATGAGTTGAAAGATGAAGACTGAGAATCTGCTCTTATAATAAGCAGAGTGTGAGAACTCAGATCTGAGAACTGAGAAACTTATAAGAATCATCTTTGAATTGCAAGATCTCTCTAAAATCTGAAGAAGATTTACAGAAACTGTGATTATCACAGATATCATAGATAATATATATTTGAAACTTACATAACTTTAAAGACATAATTCATACATAGCTGTCTGTAAGTCAGGTTTATACTTCTGATCAGTGTTGACAGACTCACTTATAAAGATAGAATCAGTTGATGCTGCAGAGTTGATTAGAGAAGACAAGCTCATCTATATAATGACTTTATAAGTGTCTGAGAATCTCACAGTCATGAAAACTGAGCTTCAGATATCAGAGAAATACTGAGATCTTACAGAGATATTCAGCTCAGCTAAGACAGCTGAGCTTTCTTCTCACTGTGAGAAGAATCTGATAATAGATTTGATAGAAGAATAGAAACTCTTCTGAAGATTAATCTATAAGCTCTCTCATTATAAGACAGAGATCTTGTAAACCTATGTGAAGAAGAATCTGAAGAATAACTTTATCTGATCTTCACAGGTCTTCATGAAAGTCTCTGTGATATTTGTAAAGAAGAAGAATAAAGATCTCAGATTATATGTAGATTACTGTGACCTGAACTTCAAGATAACAAAGAGCTGCTATTCTCTATCTCTGATTGAGAATGTGATCAACTGTCTTATGAGAGCTGTCATATTCATACAACTGAATATAATTAATGTATATACATGACTGTGAATACAGTCTGAAGATGAATAAAAGACTGTCTTTAGAATCACACTGAGATTGTTTGAATATCTAGTGATGTCTTTTAATCTGACTAATGTCTCTATAGTATTTCAGTCTTTTATCAATAAAACACTTCATATATATCTGAATGTCTTCATAATAATATATCTGAATAATGTGATAATGTACTCTATAAAGAAGAAAGAACACACTGAGCATGTATAAAGTATGTTAAAGGCCTTAGATGAGACAGAACTGTATGTTAAGCTTATAAAGTGCAATATCAGTATTTATCAGATTAATTTCCTAGAATATATAATCACTGTAGATGATATTCAGATAAAATCTTTGTAAGTTGAGACTATTCTATCATGACTGAAGTCAACTAGTATTTATAAGATTCAGATCTTTCTGAGCTTTGTGAATTTCTATAGATAGTTTATCTTTATATTTATGAGAATCTTCTTGACTCTTACAGACATGCTGAAAGATGAAAATAAGAAGAAGTCATTCTGTAAACAGAGAATGAAAAGATTATTAAGAAGAGAGAACTGTGAGAACTTTCTTATCTCAGAAGCTTATGAGATCTTTATAAGATTGAAACAGACATTTGTAGATGCAGTGATACTGTTTTACTTTGATTTCTTACTCTTAACTAGATTGAAGACAGATATCTTCTTCTTTATAATTTCAGAAATAGTCTTATAACTACAGTTAAATAAGAACTGAGTTTCAGTAATCTTTTTCTTATAAAAGATACAATCTGTGAAGATTAACTATAGCATTTATAATCAGAAGCTTCTCATAATAGTGAAATTCTTTCATCACTGATATCACTACTTTGAGAGTCTTGTGACAGTGATTACTATTAGAACTGATCATAACAGCTTACAACAGTTTACTTCAATTAAGAAACTCTTGCAGCAGCAGATTCACTGAGCTCAGAGACTGAGTGAGTTCTGATTCAAGATAGAACATATCAAGAGAACTAAGAACTCAGTGAACAGACTCTCTCACAGATCAAACTATATTAAGAAGGCCAGAATGACAGATACAGAGAGACTAGAGAAGACAGAAAAGCTTCACAGAATACTCAGACTAAGTGTTATGAAGAGATTAACTGAAGAGTCTCTTAATTCCTTATAAGAGAAGAGAAGAAAGTGAGAGAAGAAGCCTGTACAACTACTCTCTATAACACTGAGAGTTAACACTCTGAGAATCTCTGTGAGAATTCTTGAAAAGAGTATCTATAATCTGAAGAATTTGTGAGCTTTGAGAAGCACTGTAGAAGACCTGATACAAGAAGAAACAGAGTATAAGTCTTTGTAAGATCTTCTATTCAGATTGTCTGAACTGTAACTGAAGAATGAATATACTCAGTATATTTGAAAACTGCTTATAACAGAAATCAATCCTGCAGAAATAAAGAATTGAAGAGACTTAAATAATCTCTTATAAAGAGAGAACTGGATTTATGTGTCTATAAATGAGTTTCTATGTATAGAACTTATTAAAAGGTATTATGACTCTTCTCTAGTAAGTCATTTTACAGACACTAGAACTTATGAGTTACTCATAAGAAAATACTTCTGACTGAAGATATGAGAACTTATAAAGAAGATAGTGAATTCTTATACTATTTATCAGAATTTGTGAATAGTGTGATTCAGACTATATAAAGAACTTACTTCTCTACTCATCTTATGAAAACCTTGAGAACAGCTAGAAATGAATACTTTTATAAGCCTCTCTGAAAGCAAGAACATATATAATGCCTGCTTTAACAGTGTGCTGATGATAGTGAATTACTTTATCAAGATAACACACTTTATACTCACCTGCAAGAACTTGAAGTCAAAGAATTTAGCTCATATCTTCATCTGCAATGTGATTCAGTTATATGAATTATCTATGAATATTATCTCAGACAGAGAATTAATCTTCACAGAAGAGTTCTGATCTGATCTGATGACTATATTGAAGATCTTATGAGATCTAAGCATAGCTTTTCATCAACAGACAGATGATCAGATAGAATATCTGATAAGTATATTAAAACAGTATCTGTGATACTTTGTCAATTATAATCAGAATAACTGAGTGTATTGATTATCACTTACAGAGTTTATATACAACAACTCAAAGTATATCAGCACAGATAAAACCCTCTTTGAGATACTCACTGAGACTCATTCATAGATGATCTTGATGAATCTGTGAGAGTACACTATAGAGTGTGATGATGCCTGTGAATGAGCTGAGAGAATTCAGGAAATTCAGAAGAAAGTCTGTGAATTCTTGAGAAAGACTCAAGAGTATCAGAAGAGATACTATGACTTCAAGCATATTATGAAGAGTTTTAAGAAAGATAATAGAGTCTGACTGAGTCTAGAAAACATCATCACACAGAGATCTAGTAAGAAGCTGAATCTCTTGTGAACAGAGTCTTATAAGATTATGAAGAAAGTTAGCTTACAGTTCTACAGATTAAAACTATTATCTAAGTTACAGATGTATAATATTTTTCATATCTCTTTACTCTGTGAATATAAGGAATTTTTAGAAGAGAATTCTGTGACTCATCACTCTATCTGTGAAGTATTAGAGAGTGAAAGAGAATATCAGATCAAAGAAATTATTAACTCAGAGAAGTGAGATTATAAGCTCTGATTCAAGATTCAGTGACAAGAATATTCTGATAAGATGAATAAGTTCACTTGAGAATCATCTGAGTAGATAAGATATCTGCAGAAGCTGAGACATGACTTTCATACTATAAATTCTGACAAGTCAGAATAATGTGATCTTCACTAAGAATCTGATTGTAACAAAGATATTAACACTGTCATTTATAAATTCTAGTCTATAAGATAATGAGTTTCTACTGAGATGAACAGTCTGCAGTGTACATAAGAGAAGAAGAAATCATATTCTTATTAAAACTAAAAAACAGAAAATAAACAGAACTGTGAACACAATTTAGAGATTAATAAAGAAAAAATAAAGAAAACTCACACTCACATTCTCAATATCTGTGATATTTAATCTTCTCACAACTATCAATTTTCTTCTTCAAAGAAGCAGAGAGTATCATGCTCACAGTACAGATAATTGTTGCATTTGATATAAAAACTGTCAGAAATGCACAGACTTCAGAGAAGCTGAACATCAGAGTACATACAGTTACAGCAGAATCTTGAAAACTGACTGTCTGTGTGTGTGATCAGATATTTCTTATAAAGCTGTATTCACTCTCTCAGTTGTGCTGAAATATTCAGTCTGAAAATAATTAGAATGCAGAGAGAGAGCTTATCTGCTCAGATCAACTTCTATTATAAATTTATGACATTTGCATTGTCTTGATTACTCAGATTTTATAAGTACTCAGAAACTCATCTCTTATTGACAATGAGATTGCAGAAATGTGCTGTGATGCGAGGATCATTGATAGAAAACCTAGACATATTCATATATATCTGGTCAGAGATTGTGTGGGCAGAAAGAGAATGATTGTAGACCTGTGAGACTGCAGAAGACACTGACAACACTGAGAGCTTTATAAGAACTGTCAGCTAGAATCTGTAAGAAATTACTTATGAGAAGACTTATAGCAAAGAAAGAAACTGTGCTACTTGAAGCTAGAAACTGATCTGAGAGAGAGATGAAGTGAGCTGCTGATCTGAAGATCAGATACAGTGATGATACTGAGAAGAATGAAGATACAGTTATGAATGACAGTGTCCCTGCTTCATCAGCTGACAAAAAGTGATTAGAGAAGTTATAGAAACACTCATGAGAAGCTCAGCAGCAGTCAGACATTGTTTGTAAAGATATTGAAATTGAAAATTTTTATTCTTGAGAAGTTCTTGAATTAATATATAAATATTGTCAGAAACACTCTCTCTCTGTCATCTGAATAAAAACACTTTATGAATAAATGAAGATACTCACAGTTTATAAGAATGAGAGCTGTTATAAAAAAAGAGAAAAGAAGATAAGATTTCACAGACAGATCTGAGATATTTATACTACTCTAGAGAGGTTTGCTTACACTGTGAGTGATTCTGTGAAACAGTCAGATCACTCTAGTAAACAAGAGTGATTGTGAATCACAGATCTGAATCTTTCTATATAACTATAAAGAGTGATTGCAGACTGTGAATATCTTGATTCTATAATTCTATAGAGTTAGTAAAAGAATGAAAAATTCCTCACAATTCTACAGTGTCAAAGAACAATGATTTATAAGAATGAGTGAAAGATCAACTTGTAAATATTTCTCTTTGATGAGAATAATCTCACAGAGAGTGATTCATCTGTGAGATGAATCTGTATGATAATCACACAAGAATCTCATGAAAATGATTGAGAGTCAACTGAAATTCTTCTGTATAAAAGATGTGAGATGAATCTGTATAATAGTCAGAGAAGAATCTGTAGATTACAAAGAATCTCACAGAATAAGAAACTAAGTAACAGACTCTTTTTTCTTTATAATAACAAGGAATTTTTCCTCACTGAGGTTTTTTATAGATGTGAAGAGTTTTTAGTAAGTATCACTGCAGTGCTGAGCTGATTCTATGAAGTCACTCAGTGAAAGGCTTCACAGATGAAGTCTTAGAGAGAGAAGAGTATGTAAGAAATTTCACTTCTTATGAATTCTTTACTTCTATTTCTATCTCTCATATAATCAATAGAGCTAGCAGCCCTTGGCTACACACAATTATATAGACTGGAGTTTGTGAATACTATTTACAACTCAGCTTAAATACTATTATACATTTGACCTCTACATTTTATCTTTCTACTGTGAATACTTCTAGTAGTTAACAGTACATATCACGCCAAGCTGCAAACACCCGAATAATCGCCTGCGAGCACTTATTCTTACAATGACTGTGATAAGTTATTATCTTAATATTATTTAATAAATAATCAGTATATATCTATATAAATGTTAATAATTAGAAAATATACATTTAAAAAGTATGATCAGAATGAACTCTGCTATTACTTAAATAATATTAAGAATAGAATGCTGAAATCAATTATTTCTCTCATTAATTTTATATATAAGATATATGAAGATGATCTTGAGAAATATAAGATTTTCTGACTTTTAATAAAAATAAATCTCACAGAGAGACTCTATTTTCATAATATCAGAGACTGAGTGTTATTAAAAAGTGTTACTTTTATACAATATATATATACTTACTGTGATGATTCATTCTCTGCACATGTAACTGAGAGTTGTGAGTTTTTCATGCTATATAACTCTTTCTGAAATACTGCTACTGATTTGAAACTCACACAGTCTCTCAGTTTAGTATGTACTATGTATATACAGCTCTGTATACTGAGACTGTATTAGTCATTATAATCTGATATAATACTTACTTTTCACAGACCATGTTTTATTTAGTTAAGAGAGAGAGAAAGAAATATGACTGCTACTTTATTTAAGAGAGAGATGAGTCATTGAATCTATAGAAGATAATTTGATTTCTTTTGTATTTGAAATTTGATTAGTCTATACTCTTTAATTTGAGAATTTCTGAGAGTGTTTTAATAGTTTTCATACCAGTGAGAAATTAGTGATTGATTGAAGAAGAGAAAAGAGAGAAGAAAGAAAGAAGAATAACCTTTCTTTATAATATGAAAACAGAGAATTACTGTAATTATTTATTCTAGTAATAAAGATCTGTTTTCTATATGTATTTCTGATATAGATTATATAATAACTGTATATAAAGAATATTAATAGTGTATGTATTAAATAAAGATAATATTACTATGCAACACTGTATCTGTTTCTGTACATCTCTGAAAGCTGTTAATATTTTCTTTAAGTCTTTTTATATTTGATAAGTCAGTAATATATTTCAATACACTCTCTTTTTCATTATTATTATTATTATTATTATTATTATTATTATCATTATCATTATTATCACTATTATCACTATTATTATTATTATTATTATTCTTATTATTATTATTATTATATGATTTCTGACTATCTCTTCTGCTTTTATCTCTCTTCAATACTTACTGAAATTAATTATATTATTCTTCTTTAAATATTCTGCAGTTCTGTGAACTATCAAGGCACATCAGTACTATCACAGATTAAAGAGAGAGAAAAAGAAGATATTTAAGTAAAAGAAGACAGATTATAAGATATATTATAATATCTTAAAGAGACTCTATAAGAGAGTAAAATAATAATAATTTTAAGTAATACTTCTGATAAATTTAGACTGAACTAAGTATAGAAATAATATGAATAATGCTATCTATGAGAGATTGAAAAAGAAGATAGTGAAGAGTCTTATACAGTAGTAATAAGATCAGAAGAAGTTCTGAGAATAATTTAAAATCAAGCTAAAAAGAGAGAGAGAGAAGAAGAGTGTTACTATAAATAAGTAATAATAGAAGAAGACTAAGAGAGTATTAAAGTAAGAGATAAAAAAGTTAAAACTAATAAGTTTTTTATTTATTAAGAGATAATAATTTTTGATAATACTTCTATTCTCTAATTAATTAGCAGAAGCTAATAGAGAAGAAGAGAATTAAGACCTTGTTCAGGTCTCAAATATGCTTTATAATTCAGAATATTAAGAAGACAGTCTTACTCTCTGAGTATATTAATCTGCTTACTGCTGAGATGAAACCTGAGACAGCAGATCAGAAAATGCAGGATTTTAAAACATAGATTAATCTAACTGAGAGAAAGCAGTAGAAACTCTTCTCTAAGAAGATAATGAAGAGAGATTTTAAGATAATTAATATCTCAGATAAGATGAAGAAGAAGAAAAATAAGAATAAGAATAAGAAGTAAATTATAAAGAATGATAAGAAGAATGAGAAAGAGAAGAAAGATAATAAGTAGAAAAAGTTTTTTTCTTTTTATATTAGTTAGTTATAAGATTATAATTATTAATAATTGAAATTAATTTTAAGTTTTTAAAAATTATTGTATAAGTTGTAATCAATGTCAGAAATAATATAAATATATATATTTAACTATCATGATTGACAAATCACTATAATATATAAGTCTTAATATTTTTTCAACATTAATATTCATAATTTTAATATATTTTTAATACTATTATCTAATAATGTAATTTGATAATACTCTCTTTCATAATATTAATATCTTTTAAGAAGTATAACAGAGATTAATTAAGATTGTTTATTTACTTTTATACATTAATAATATTTAATATGAGTTAGTATTAAAATTATAACTAAGTTAAGAAAGAAGATTATTTTCTTTTATAATAATTCTTTTTATATATATCAGTGATCAGTTATTATCTTTATTAAAAATAAAGTATTATCTTTTTTAAATCTATATTATATCTTCTGAATTTACTTCTTTTATTTCTTTCACTTCTATTGAAGATTCATGAACTCTTTAAGAAGTTACTGTGAATTACAAAGTCTATATTACTTATAATTTAACACTGAATACTCTGTTTTAATTATAATAAATAATCACTTCATTCTTCATATCTGATTTCAGATCATGAAATTTATAAAAAACTCAATACAAATATTGAGATAAACTATGAAATAATTATTAATATATTGTATTACAGATTACTGAAAAGTTATCTCTCTACTATAATCACTGTAACTTTACTCAGAAATATTCATCATGAACTGATTATAACTTTGATGAAATTTTCTGATATCTGAAGTCATCAGAATATAAACAATAAAAGAAAAATAGTTAGAAAATTACTACTGAGCTTATAAGTTACTCTATCAGATACTGATTTTTAGTAATACTAACTTTCTAATTTAAAGAAAATTATATGAAGATAACTATGTATCAGTACTCTGATTTTATAACTCTTATCTAATAACTTCTGTAAATAATTATTTTACATATATATATTTTTAAATCTTTCTCTTTAGTTAATTGAAAACTCTGAATTCTGAATACTTCTTTAAATACTTAATTTAAATCTTTATATTTCACATTGATTATGTCTTCAGTTCAATCTTAAGATACACTACAAAGTCAATATATAATATCTAGAATTAGAGTTGAAAAATTATTGAAGAGTATAGACTGATTATGTGACTGTGTCTAAGACCAGAATCAGAATTTTTGATAGTCTCATTGTCAATTCAACAGATCTTATTACACAGTTCTAACATTAGATAGTAGTTTCATACTGTTTCAGTGAGACTTACTGTCTACTCTTATCACATTTTTCAAATGAGACCATGATTTTCACTTCTTAATTTAAATTATTTTTATTGCTTTAAATGACTTTAAATCTCATTTGAGTATTATCAAAAAGCGTTACTTTTTAAAAAATTAAAAATAGTCTAAAAAAAACCTTAAAATGTCTAAAAATAGTAACTTTATGCTAAGAATGAGACTAAATGAGATTAAATGAGATCACTTTCTCATTTTTTTCAAGTCATGGTTTCATTTTGAGATCTGCTATATAGTCACTTTGCATGTTTGTTTAATGATTAGTCTCAGCAGAATTCATGTCAAGAAATGTATGAGATCAGACTAGATGAAATCAAACGTGAAATTCATGATCTCAGCGGCCAGTCTAGAAGAGTATCTCTTACAGTAAATATATAAATTAGTATAAACAATCTTACATTTATAAGAGTTATATATTATTATATTGATGAGAACTGAACTAATTAAGAGATATTAATTGAATTTAAATCATTAATCAGTAGTAATACTGAAAATTATATAACAGAGATATTAATAACAGTGATTAAAAATAACTATTGAGATATTAGTCTCAGTCTTCTTACAATTATAACTGATAATACTATGAATAACTACACTATGATAAAGAGCTTGAAGTAAAAATTGACTTCACAGTTCTGAAATAATAAATAAGATTATATTCTCTGTATTACTCATGTATTTCAACTTATGATGTAAACACTGATAAAGAATCTTAATATTGAGATAATAAATAATGAGATAACTGATTCTTAAGATGAGAATAAGATGAAAGTGATTACTGAAGTAACTTTTATATTCACTTTATAAAAGATAATATTTTTTAATAATACTTTTTAATAATATTTTTTTAATAATACTTTTTGATAATACTACTGTTAATTTTGAATAGATTGACTAATAATTTAAATATCACAGATTTGAAATATTGCTAATGTGTAACATGGCGGAACCGAAGCGGTGGCTAGTCAGCGGTATCATGTAGAGATAGTTGTTTGAGAAGCTGTATAAGTGAGCTTGACTATCTTACTTAAATAGCGAGCTTGTAGACTACAGATTATTGTGAGAATATCACAGATATAATACTTAGTATACTAAGAAGATTGTATAAGATATATAGTAACTCTTGTATATATTTCAGTAGAAGAAAAAACAAATCACTGACTTCTTTTATAAAGAGTCAGTATCTAGCTATTCTATATAGATAATGAGCAGATTTCTTCTCTCATTTCATAAGTGAGAATAGCTGAAGTAATATCTCAGCAGTGTCTCACTGTCAAGAAAAAGTAATCTGCTAATCTTGTATAGAAGTGAGATTCTTATATTTATTAATTGAATCTTTCTATGATATATCTGAATGATGTCATAGAGTGATTGAAAACTGGTTTAGATAGAATTAAATTATTCATATAAAAGTGATAAGTTATATGAAACTACAATAAGATCTTGATATAGCTGAGAGTATGATAATACTCTTCTCTTTAAGAGTATAGTCTCAATGCTCTTAAGATTACTGAATTAGAAATTATCTTTATTATATAGTAACAGTTATTAACTGATTTAACAGTGTGTATGCTGTGTGTGATATAAAGAAATAAATGAGTTTTTCTGCTGACTGTATAGATCTTTCTTTCTCATCTTCATTCAAATTAATCATATAATAAGTGAGTTTCTTATATATTAATTTGAAATGTGAAAAATATAGTTAATAAGTAACTTACAGATCTCTCAATATATTTCATTCTATATATGAAATTCTCTGCAAAAGTGATGTGTTTTAGAGACAAAGTTAACAGTAGTGACAGAATTTTTCAAAAAGATTCTCTCTCTCTGTGACACATTTCTCTCTCTCTCTTCATCTGTAATAGTGAGTGCATGAGAGTATCATTCTTGAGAGATAATAAGAGGCTTATTCTGAAGTTTTCTAGTGAGTAATAAATGTCTTCATGATGCAGCTGCAGTTTCTGTGACTGCTAAGAAAGCCAGGTTGAAGGCAGAGATGATAGTATCACTGAGCTGCAGAAGCACTGCTCTCATTTTCATATCTTCTTATTCTTCTTCTCCTGTTTCTCTTGCAGCTGTGGTGATAGTCATCATATCTTGCAGTGAGATGTTGTCTCTTCTATCAGTTGATTTATCTGTGTTCAATTCTTTCTCTGCCTTCTTTGCTGCTGTTGCAACACCACTCTCTTTCTCAATCAGTTTAATAGTGTATAATCTCATGTAGTCATTCAGAGAGGAATTTGAGAAGAGCTTAATTCTGAAAACAGTGACTCTGAGAAGCTTAATCTGTAGTTTCTCTCTCATAGCATATCTGAGCTCTGCTTAGAATACTGTTAAGTTGAGTCTGCAGAGTTTCACAGTTTCTTCATCTTCTCTCTGTGAGAAGGCTCTAATACAGTCTCTGACTGATATTACTACTTATCTGCACTGCACTAAGCAGCTGAAGAAGAAAGGAATTTTATACACTTACTTCTTCTCTTACTTCTGTTATTTCTGTTATATCTGTAATAATAACTTCTATCTCTCTGTAAGTATTATCTTATAGAAAGATATCATATCAGCTTTGATAAGAAGCTCAGATACTTAAGCAGTACAGAGTAAGAGTCTCAGAGCTTTAAGTATTGATAGATTCTGTCAAGACTGAGAAGATTCTTCTTACTTATCTGAAAAAGAAAATGAAAGTGTGAATTTCTGAGATGAAAAAACACCTCAGAATGACTGATTCTAAGAAGAGATTAGTCAGTGCTGTCATTGAAAGTATTACAGAGATTAATCACTGATTAAAGAGAATCTCACTCTAGTTAAAGCAGATAACTGAGATATTTTATAAGTTAATAAGTTAACACTTTCAGTATTTCTTATACTTTTCTGTAGTATACTCTTCTACAGTGCTGCAGTACTAACTTCTCAGCAGATAAAAATGCTAATACTGAAGACTTTAATAATGAAGAATGAGTTTGATGAGAATGTAATTATTGATAAGTAGGCTCTGATCTCTCTTTTTACTTTTTCAGTAAGCTGTAGCTCTATTAGAATAGCAGCAGTCTGTAGATCAATAATATTAATCTTTTTTATTAATTTTAAATATCTCTTTTCTCTAATTACTTTGAAATTTTACACTTGTATAGTCTTATTAAACTTCTAAAAAACTCTTTGAGAGAAAATAGAAGAAGAGTACTACAGAGCTTATAAGACACTGACTTATTATTATAAAATTATCTTCAAAAAAACTCTTTAAGAAAAATAAGAAGTCTTAAGCAGTATTTCTTATTTAACATCTCTGATGTGTAATAGAGTAATCTTTACTAGCTGTCTTATAAGTTTCAATCTCTTTCTCAGCATTTTTCAAATACTTAAGTGATTCTTATGAATTCTCTGATAATAAATAATCTTCTCATTTCATAAGATATTGAAGCTTGCTGTAATATATTTACTTATTTAATATTTTCTTCATAAGATATTTGATATAACTCTTGATCTCAATATTATTCAGTCAAGACAGCTTTATCTCAGAATGTTGCTTATAGAGCTTTAAATAGAAAATGTGAAAAATAGAATGAATTAATTTCAATTCTGTGAGTAATTTCAACTTATATATCTGCTTATTTATTACTCTTATTACTGAGAAAGGTTCTAGTTATTACTCACTGAGCTTCTTATACAGTCTTATTATCTTAATATTCTTTGCTAAAAGTAGTACTTAATTCTTTATTAAGAACTTTATTAAAAGATATTTTCAATTATAGTATTTCATCTGCTACTTCTGAGTATGATGAATACTTTTCACTGTCTTCTTATGAATTTTATTCAAAAGTTTCAATCTTACTTTTACTTCTGATACTGAGAAATACTCTGTTCTCTGTATCTATTCAATATTCTGACTGTCTATTTCTCTCTTTGAAATGTTGTTCATGACATCACTGAGAAATGAAGAATTATATTCATAATAAGTATAGAAAGAAGATATCTTTAAGATTGCATTCTTTGTATTATTATATATGAATTCAGTGATTAGAAGATGTTTAAGTTAATCATTCTGATAATATAAATAGAATATTTAAAGATACTGTTCTAGTATCTGATTCTGATATTCAGTCTGATTATCTGTCTGTGAATGAAATGTAATACTGAGAAGACATCTTATTATAAGATAATAGTAAAAAGCTGATCAGTATTTACTGATAAAGAGAAATTCTCAATCTGTTATCAATGATTTCAGAGTATTATAATTATGAATGATAATATTTAAAAAGAGATCAGTTAATTCAGAGACTTTAATCTTTTTATAAATAGAAATATATCTGATCATCTTTATAAAGCAGTTAATAATGATTAAAATTGAGTCATATTCTTTAACACTTATCAACTTTGATAGATCAACTATAAAATTCATTGATAGATTCTGTTATAAGTTCTTTGAAATAGATAGTAATATCAACTCACTGTATTACTTATACTGTGAGATCTTTATTCTTTGATAAATATTATAAGTCTTAATATACTCTTTAACATCTGCTCAGAGCTTGTTTTATATATATTTATATTTTAGAAGCTTCTCAGTCTTCTCTAATCTGAAGTATCTTATATAAGAATCATTATAATAAATTCTTAATAACTTCTGACACACTGTTCTACTATAAGAAATGAAGACTGAATCATTCAGTAGTAGAAGTTCATATTCTTCTAATTATCAGTAACTTGATTTCTTAGTAATACTGTTCTACTCAGAGTCTGTCTCTTTCAAGTTCAAACTGAATTCTTTCTTCTTTAACTTCTGAATTTAAGCTGCAGTAGAGATGTCTCTCTTCTATAACTTATCAATGAATTTCAAAAGTAGTTGAATTGAAAGATTATAGACTGTTTCATTCTTTACTAATTCAATAATTATAAGATGTGATACAAGAAGCTTATAATCTGTTATTCAAAGGTTGCTTTAGCCAGCGTACAATTACAGGCGTACGCCGGCTTCTTATATATTGTAATATCATACACTAAATTAATTAGTGTGTGCTATGACCTCTTTACACTTGTATGCATATGCTAGTAGTTCAGAAGCAGCTGCATTATTATTCAACAGTTGTATGTTCTTTCAAATCACATTCTTCCTCACCAGATTTGGTCACACTCATATAATCATATCATACACTCTAGCTTCATGCGGATTAGCTTGCCACTAGTGTTTCACAATTATATAGTCTATTCCTGATTCAGCTAGCATTCTGCATACACTCTCACAAAGAAACTTTCACTATATTATATCAATTATTCACTAACTTTTTCTCTTCTTCAATCATCTTCTTCATCATCATCATTATCAAATATCATCATTATTCAAGATTTCTATTCCTTCTTCTGTTCAACTCTTTCTATCTGTTCATCTATCATATTGTATAAGTTTCTGACAATGATCTCTTGTTTCTATAATAAGCATTATCATAGTGCTTATACCAGGCAGTTCATTAGCAGTAAGTGTAATACATTGTGAAATATACATGGTCAGAACTTGTTTATCTTCTAATGATTGTCAGAACAAACTATTATAAATGACACATCTTCTTTTTCTTCTCATATACTTCTGACTGTTTTCTTCAGTGGGTTTCTGATTGTGTTTTCTGACATGATTTTACATGAACACAGATGCTGATATGTTTATTTTTATTCATGTAGAATTTTCATGTGTTGACAGATCTGTGTCTGCTACTGATAGTGAACTCAATGTTGAATCATTGATCAAGAACCTGAAGAACACAATAATGAAGAAATTGTTCATGTCATGTGTGATCAGATCTTCTGTGTTCTTTCCTGCTTCTTCTGTTTCTTTCTCTGCTGCTCTCTCTCAATCTTCTACACCTGTCTCTGTGTCTGATTCTCCTGCTTCTGCTACTTCTGTTCCTGTGATCTTCACTTCTGCTACTTCTGCTCTCTCTGGTTTTGTCATCTCTGCTTTCATTATCAGCTCTCCTCATTTCAAGAAGATGTTGTATAGACTTGATGAATCATATTTCTCAGTGTGTACACTTTCATTCTTCTTATCAATCCCTAGAACAATCTATTATATAAAGACAGTGTATAATATAACTATCTGAAGCTCAGTCACAGACACTGATTATTATATTCATTTTAAATATTCATGATGAGATAATTATTCATTCATCTCAAAGAATCACTCTCTCTCTCAACAGTGTTGAGATTATAAGTCTTTTTCTTTTTCATCTTCTCTTTCTGACACTGATTTTTCTGTTCTTAGAGAAAATTGTTATGAGTTTTACTGTGCATGAAGTCATGATATTCACAGATATTAAGAAACTTTTTACAACTGTAAAGTTCAATATTGCAGAGATATCTATTCTGACAAATTTCTTCAGAATGATAGATTCATATCAGCCTATTCTCTGACATCTGTTATTCAACTTTGTAATGCAGGTAAAAGATATCTGTGTTTTCAGAAACAGGAACATGAATATTGTACTCTTTTACACTCGCAGGTGTGAGACTCATATGTCTTGTCTGAGATACTGTCATGAAAATGATTCATTCACACACTGTGTTCTGCTTTCTGTATTTCTTCATGTCTCTCTCTCTCTTTCTGAGAAGCCTTGTGTGTGTTGTAATTATGCATATAATTCTAAGACCAGCAGGTGTTCATTTGATAATTATTATCCCTGCTTTTTGCAATTTTCATATACTAACAATGATTCTTAGTTATTCTGATGTCAGAGGTTATTCTAATTGAAGATGATAACACTGCTGAGACTATCTCTTTCTATTCTCAAGCTTCTTCTATCACTTTCTCTTTCTTCTCTGCAGAGAAGGTTGAGCACACACTGAGTCATAAGCATTCAGCTCTGAGTGGCCTCTGCTGTCATTTGTCTGATTCTGCATCTTCTTCTTCTTCTGTTTCTTCTGTCTTCATCTTCTCTGCTCTGGCTTCTGGTCCTGCAGGTCCCGCGCTCTTCTTCAATTTTTCTACACATACATGTATGCATTTCTATATTGGCATTCCAGCCAATCTTGCAATAAATGACATTAATGTCATATGCAGAGTGATAGAGGAATTAGAGATATATACAGTGTTGTTGTGAGAGCAGCTTGCAGCTCTTGAATCTCTTGCAGACCTTGAGTTTTGAGATTTCCTTTATTTTTGATGTTTTTCAGGTGATGTAATGTTGGAAATAGATTAAACATGTGATGTATGAAAATGAATGAGATGTGTATAATAATATTTGTCTTTTACAGTCAACTCTTACAGTTGATAACTAATTCATTATCTCTTTTCTTTTCTTATGCTTTTTCTTTATCTGCTAGTCACTACTCTTACACAATCTCTATATAATACAGTGTTCAGTGACTAGGTTTGACAGCTTTTATCTTTTGTGATTCTGTCTCACATATTATACTCTCTCTCTTCACCTGCTCAGATCACTACAGTGAATAGTTCATTGAAACTAATCTCACTCAATCTCTGAGTGTTCTCAGAAATTGAGATGACTTGATTTCATGCATCTGTGAATGTTTCAGATAGTTCATTCTCTGTGATCTCTGTAATTAAACTGATGTAAACAGTTAAATTTAACTCTGAATCTCTTTTTCTTCTGCAATCTGATTCATATATAAGTCTGCTACTCTGAGACTACTCTTTACTGTGTTATACTCACTGTCTGTAGCATGTTATCATACAATCAGCTACAGTCTCATCACTTATTAAAGTGTGATATTTATCTGATTTCTTCATTTCTTTTCATTCTTTCCTTATAATTGTGAAAAGATCAGAATAAGTGAGATCATCTGATTTATAAGCATCTATAATTTCTCTTACTTTATAAGGCTTTTCAATTATAAGCTTCTTCTTTTTCAATACTGATGATAGTGCTGTAGATGATTATAATTCACTCAGATCTTATATCTTTACTTTTATAAGTTATAAATTATTTATTAAGTTGTATAAGACTCATCTCTCTGATTCTTTCAATGTGTACATTTCTAGAGAATGTGATTTGAGTATTTTATATAACTCAAATCACCTAGATTGAAACTTCTCAGAACTCTTATTATATATGAGAACTCATGTTTTCATCTTAAGACTTGATTTCTTAACAAGTGAGTCTTGTATTCTTTTTGATTGAATTGCTCAGTTCAGGAGTAACTTATTAGCTTTTATGTATGTATAACTGATCTCTTTCAATCTTGATTTCACATCTGCAACTGTTGCATCTGCAACTGCTGTTCCTGCTGTGTCTGCAACTGCTGTTCCTGCTGTGTCCGCAACTGCTCTCTCTCTCACCTTTTCTGAAGCATTCTCCGGGATGCGCGGATGCAATTCATACAACAGGTAGAATGGTGAATGCTTGGAGACTGCATACTGTCAAATCTGTGTGATCAATAGTGCCTGCCCGAGATATTCATCTCATAGTCTCATAGGCTTGCTCACTAGATATTTCATCAGCATGTTATTCAAGATTTCATTCAAGCATTTCATCTTTCTATTCATTCACAGATGATATGACATTGATCTATAATATCTTATCTATAACTGGCTTACAAAATGCCTCACTGCTTCTTCTACAAGATTCACACTATTATCAGTTAGAATCTCACACAGCATTTCATAGTTAACATAGATCTCATTATATAGAAACTTTGTCATCATCTTCTCTATTGCCTCTGAAACTGCTTTCATGACTGGCCAGTCAATAGTGTAATCAATAGCAGTGATTATTCATCAATTTCTATTTGATGTTTGTGGCAATATGTCTATAAGGTTCATCTTTCATCATTTGAACAGTTATATTATATACTTCATCTGATATTGCACTTTCTTGTATTCTAATCCTTTCTTAGATTCTTTCATGACCTGGTAATTCAGACACTTGTGAGTGTATGTCTGAATATTCTCAGTCATGCTTAGTCAGTATACTCTTGATTCAAGTATACTCATGAGTTCAGAGCTTTCTAAGTGACTGAATTCCTTGTGCATGTGAGTCATCAAGTTGTATCTAAATGAAGATTCTAGATAGAGAGCTTCTGCATATTCTAGATTGTGATAAAGCACAACATCATTTTCATTTCTCAATTTTCTCAGCTTGAAGTTTAAAAGCATCTCTTCTACTACTCTCATAAGACACTTATTATCTGACATCTTGTTATTCTTTAAGTAAGAGATTATGATATTCACTCATTCTGATTTCTTGCATTCTCTTAGTATGTTTAATGTGAACATCTCTTATGCCTGGTTTGCAGAATTCTCACTCATGAAATTGAGTCTGTGACTGATTGTATCAGATATCACTGTGTCTGATCTCTTTCAGTATTTAATATGAAGATTATACACTTGAAACTCTGAGATTCAATATACTAAGTATTTGAAAGGTTTTATTATCAATTATAGATAGACAAGGCTTTTGTGATTCATGATCACTGTTGTTATATACTCATTATCAATATATCTATCTCATAACATCAGTGTGTGCTTGATTACTAGTAATTTCTTTTCATGCACTGAGTAATTGAGCTCAGCATCTGATAGTTTCCTATCATTGTATATTACCAGGTGCAGCTTGTCATTCTTGCTTATCTGTAGAAGAGCATCTCTGATAGCTCATTCAGATGCATTCATCTCAATGTAGAAAGATTTATTACAATCTGATTGAATAAGCACTTAAAATGTTGTGATATATTTTCTCAGTATGAGAAAAGCCTCTTCACACACAGTATTTCAGATAATTGAATGAAACTTCTTCTTTCACAGATTTGTATTCATTTCTCTTAAGAGATCTGAGAGTGATGCAGATATTCATATGAAATTCTTAATGAATCTGTGATAGTATGAGATTAACTTAAGAAACTGTTGTACATGATATACATTTCTCAGCTGTGATTAATTCACTATGATATTCAATTTCTCTGAAATAGAGTATATACAGTCATCACTCACTACATATTCTACAAACTTCAACTCTTTCATTTTAAACACACACTTGATTGATTTGATATAGAGCTTATACTCTGTCAGAGTTATAAGCACTTCATTAAAATGCTTCAGATATTCATTGTATGAGTTTGAAAAGACTAGAATATTATTAAGATATATAAGATATGAGATTTTATTCTGTTTATGAAGAATTGTATTCATCATTGTTTAAAAGATGACAGATACATTTATCAGACTGAATAATATTACTAGAAATTTGAACTTCTCTCATTGTATATTAAATGCAGTTTGTGAGACTGATAGTTCATCTATGTAAATCTGTCAGTATTCTGAGAGAAGATCAATCTTTGATAGATATTGAGTATTTTCAACTGTATTCAACTGTTGTTGAATCTGTGACAGTGAATATTCATTCTTAATCATAAGCTTGTTAAGTGTTTAATAATTAATACACATCTATCACTTCTCATCTGTCTTTTTCATGAATAGAACTGAAAAGCCTCACACACTTGATAAGAGTTGTATGAGATCACATTCTAGAAGGTCTGTGATCTGACACTTCTGTTCTTTGAGATGTGTTTGTGACAGAGGGTATGCATTCTGATTGACTGATTTTGCATTTCTCATGTCAATCTCATGTACAAATCCTTGTTCTAGTGACAATTCTGATGAAAGATCTGTTCAGAAGATCTTTTCATACTTCTTCAGAAGCTTCTTCATACACTTGTTCTTCTGCATATTCTTTATCTTGATTTTCTTCACTTTCAGATCCTGTATGATATACAGAATGCTTTCAGATAAGATCTTGTGAATTATTCTCTTTGCTTATTAATACATAAGCAGATTTAATTCTTCTATATCAGAGATGTGAAATGTTCTTCTCATATCAGTTGATAGAATTGTATGAACTGTTTTCTTTCTATCAGTCAACTGCATATAATATGTACATTATTGAATCTGTGAATTGAACCTTTGAAATCAATTAAGTCTGAGAATAAGGTTGTATTTCATGTTCTGCAGCTCTTGTACTCAAATATAGCAAGATCATTCTTCAAAGTGCAAGAGAACTCTTACTCTTGCAGATAATATTAAATATCAGTTATCAGATAATCTTATGAATTGAGAATTCTTCACTCAGCAGACTTCTTTCAATCTTCAGATTATATAATTATTAATATATTATATAGAAGCTTCTGTATCTGCTAACACTTTTACAGTCATCTCTTAATTCTTATTCAAGTACTCTCTATATATTAACATTTCAGATCTTAAGATATTGAGATAAGTATTCACTTCATCATTCTCATCTGTATCTTATTCAGAAGTCTGCTTCTTCTTTATATTCACAGAATTCAGAGAATCATCTAACACAGATATCTCTTTTACTTTGAAGATTTTTCATAGAATATCAGTAAGTGTCTCTGAGCTCACTGATTCTGCTAGTTTTTTGACTCTCTTGCTTCTCTTGACTGTGTATGCTGAGTGCAATCTTTTGCATCATGATTTTAATATCTACAGTTGAAGCAAGCTTGATGTTTATAATATTAAGATTTTCACTCAGAGAATTTCTTTTTCAGAGAATTCAGTGCTTTAGTGATGACATTCAGATTTAAATTCATTGTGTCTGAGTGTGTGACTTGTGTTATAGAAGTCTGATTACTCATTCTTCACTGAGATATACTCAATTACAGTATTTTCTATCATAATTGACTTACTTGTTTTCATATAATGAGAATGTTGTATGCTTCTTTCATCATATCTGATTATGAGATTAAGCATTTTCATTTCACTCTCAACTCAGATGTAAGATCATGAATGAAGATCTGTAAACAGAAAGATGTTAAAAGCTCTTCATTCAATGTAAGATAGTGTAAACTGAAGTGTGTGAAGTATAATATAAGATCACTCACTTATCTACACTCTGTGAAGTGTTCATAACACTTGTCTCATATATTCACTTTCTCAAAGTTGTGTAAGATTCATTTGAAAAACTCATTTCATGTTTATAAGAATGAATATCACTCTAAGTCTGTGAGATTCATCTTTTTATCAGTTATTTATAATGACTTTGATTTTTCATGTAGAAATATGACAGATCTTAAGACTTGTTAGAATTCTGTTAACTGTCTGTCTGTGAGTTCATATTCAATCTGATAATATAATTGCATCTGACTTAGTCAGCTGATTACAGCATTATTTTTTCAGTTGCTATTAAAGCTTAATGACTCTGACAGATCTCTCAGCTTGATGTATTTTATACTTGAATTCTTATTCTGTGCAGCAGTCTCTGATAATGTGTACACTTCTGAAGAGATTATGAACAATCATGATGAAATCTTCAGGTTCAGTATAGTCATCTGTCTGTGTAAATATTCAATCTTCTGCTGCAGGTCTAAGATCTGGTTTTCTCTATTCTTATTAATGATAATGATTGTGTCAGTGAAGCTCTTCATAGTGAATACTTGATTCACAGTAAATGTCAATTGTTGTTTGACTTTCATCTCAGTCTGCTACTGTGTACACAAGGCCTTGATCTTGTTTAGAATTCTCATACATATTCAGAGCTTCAATTTCAGTTCAGCAGTCTCAGTCACTTTTCTTACTGCTTCAAGTAAACTCTCTGAGAGATTCTGCATATCTTTCAGTTCAGGTAGCAGAGAAGAGTGTTGTTCATATTGACTAGAGAAGGTATTCATTTCAGTGGTTTCTCATTGATCATACAATGTCTATTATTATATTACTATATCATTATATCATTCTGTTATCATTGTATGACTCCGGTGATGACCACCCCTCTCTTTTATTCTTCTTTTGAATAGGAAGTGAACTTCTTTGAATCTGGTTCATCACTCTCATTCCTTTTCTCACACCTCATTCATTCGCATATATGGCATTCACCTGGGTGTGAAGTTTTCCTTCAATAAGTAAAGCAGCATCAATTGAATACTCTTCTACTCATCACTCTTCATACACTATCTTTTGAGACATTCTAGGACCACACTGACATGATAACTATAAATCACTTTATAGATGAAATTATCACACTCTGGAGAAGCCTGCACTTCTTACTAGTTTTTAGACATGCTATCAGATGTGATTCAAAGATTGCTTTAGCCAGTGTATGATTACAGGCATATGCCAGCTTCTTATATATTGTAATATCATACACTAAATTAATTAGCGTACACTATGGCCTCTTTACACTCATATGCGTACGCTAGTAGTTCGGAAGCGGCCGCGTTATTATCCGACAGTTGTACGTTCTTCCGAACCACAAATCTTCAGTATCAGTTCTCTACAGAGATTCAGGTTTTCTTTCATCTTCTATACTAAGTCACACAGCTGTCTTATCAGCACTGTTTCTGAGCTTTAGAGAATTTTAATCCTCTGCAGCCAGCTTCTTCTGCAGTGATGGCAGAGATTCTTTTATAGAATTCTTCTCTGTATTAATAATATTATAATCAGGCTGTTTAGACAGTATGTTAGCAGAGTTAAGCTGATCTGAACAGTATCAGATATAGAAATCATACTCTGAAAGCAGCTTCATTTATCTGACTTGATGTTCTGTCAAGCTCTTTGTTATTAAGAAATAATACAGATTTATATAATCAGTGAGAGCTTGAACTGAGTACTCACTATTCTGAAGATAATATTATCAGATCTTAAAGAATTTGATAATTATTAATATCTTCTAATTATGAGTATTATATCTTCTCTATATAAGTGATAACTTCTTAAAGAAGAAGATTACTGATCTTTATTTATAATATCTTATAGACTCTGTGAAAAAGTCTTTTTTCACAGATAATTCATTTTCTGTTTTCTCAGAGATAATTATTCTCTGATTCTTTCAATATTGAAAGATCTCTGATATCAACTGTGAAAAGATTTCACAGATCTCATTCTCAGATATATCAGTCTCACACTGACTGAGTAAGTCAGAGTTAAAGTGATTCAGTATTATAGTATCTATGAAAGCTTATTTCAATTTCACAAATGTCTGCACAGTATCTTGAGTGAGAATAAACAGTCTTATTTTTCTATCTTTCACACTTCTCTTTAACAGATCTGTAAGAAGAATAGTAATCTGTGAATATGTATAAATGAATTATCTGTAGAAATTTGTAAATACTAGAAATATCTGTATCTTGTGATATGTCTGTGATACTGATCAGTTCTCAATAATGAAGATCTGACTTCTGTTTATTGAAATGTCATTCATTTTAATAATGTAATCTAAGAAATCAATCTTCTATATATAGAATGAGTATTTTTCAGTATTTATATAGAGTTAATACTGTCTCAAGTGACTCAATACTTCTCAAATATGAGTATCATATTCTTTCTCTGATTTTAAGAAGATTAGAATGTTGTTCAGATATACTATGTAGAAGATATTAACAAGGTCTTACAGTGTCTCATTTATATAGATCTGAAAGATGACTGAAGTGTTATAAAGATTAGAAGATAAAACAAGATATTTAAAATTACTGTATTTAATATGAAAAGCTGTTTTTTAAACATCATCTTTATTAATTCTGATTCTATAATAGATATCTTATATATTAATCTTTGAGAATATCTTTGCTTTAGATAATTAATTGATTATCTTATTAATCAATGATAATAAATAGTGATTCTTAATCATCATCTTATTAAGATCTCTATAGTCTATATATAAGTATAGTCTATTATTCTTTTTAAGTATAAAGAGTATAGACATCTCTGCTGAACTCTTTGATAAGTGTATTCAGTTCTTTGATTACACTTCTTTAAGATATTTATACAGAATATTCAATTTCTTTACAGACAAGTTGTAAAGAGATCTGTACAGTACTGTTACACTGTTCTCAAGATAAATCTTATATTATATCTTGATATTAGAAAACTTCACTACTTCTCTTTCTGAAAAGACATTCTTAAAATCTGTAAAGAGATATTATGTATGTCTATCTTCAATGATGAATACTGCTGTTAATCTTATAGTGAGAGTGATGACTTCTTTATCTATATCTAAGTCTTAATCATTTACTATATAGTATATTAACTCTATCTTTTTCTCAAGATTCTTTCAATGAAACTCTTCAGATTTCTCTATTACTATCTCTTTATTAGTGAGACAGTACTGTCACATCTGAGTAACTCAGTCAATGAGAGAATTATTTTCTCTCAATTATGAAAGATCTAGAATAATATTCTCATCTATAATATTAACTGTGTGAAGAAGCAGACTACTCTTCTTAAATATTTCTTCTAAGTCTGTGATTATATACTTTACTTGAATTATATTAAAACAGTGATATGTCATTTCATCAGTAAATTTTATATAATCTGATAAATCTATCTTCTTTTAACTCTTCATAAAGAAAAGAAATAGAATATGAAGTTAGTATTCACTTCAGAGTTAAGTAGACATCTCACTGATATCTTCTTATTCAGAGTATACATTGTGATTATAATATAAACTCAGAGATATAAGAATTATTAATTCTTCATTTCTTTCTCTTCTTTATCTTTCATGAATACATTTGTCAGAAGAGAAGTTAACTTTGAGAAGATATCTTCTCAGTTTCTTCTCTTCTTCAGCTTTTTATAATCACTGATATAGTATTCATCAGCTCTGTAGTTGAAATAGAGATCTTTATTAAATCTTTTTTAATATTTCTTTACAGTGAGTGAAGAATCAGAATACTTGAAATTCTTCTTTACTTTCTTTACACTGAAGCTGTCATAGCACTGTTTAGATTCTATTATTAATTATTAGAAGAGATATTATTAATCTTTTTCTTAAAGAATTGATTATTTAAATAGATTCAGAAAACTAGATTAACAAGCTCAGTATAATTTAATTAATAAACTCTGATATTATAATATTATTATTCATATCTTATAAGTCAGCTTTATGAGATAAAGCTGTGTTTTTAATTAATTTAAATTATCAGTTAATTTCTCTTAATATTCTTCAAATCTTATATTGAAATCAGAAGAATTCTTATTATCTTATTAATATAATGAGTTAAACTACTATATTACTGTGAAGTTATAATTACAGTAATCTTCAATTTAATTCAGTAGAAAGTTCTTAAATTCTTCTTAAGTTATAATAGTATTGATATACTCAAGCTTTCTCTTCTTAATAGCTTAAGTAGTCATAGAGATGTCTTTAAGAAGATTAATGATATATATTACTTATATCTCATAAGTATTATACTGACTTGAATTAAGATAGAATTTTCATTCAAGAGTATAAATAAAGCTGTGAAATTCAGATAAGATATTTTTCTTATATTTTAAAAAATCTCTGATCTTAATCTCTCTATCTTTATAATAGATATAGATGTGTAGAGACTGTGACAATAATAAAGTAGTTAAAGAACTTATATTAAAATATGTAGTAAGTTCAGAAATCTCAGATTTCTGTCAGAATAAAGATATATATACTCTAGAAAATAATGTAGTATTTCTCTCAGAGAGTGAGATCAGATCAGTCTTAGTGTAAGTATATGAAATTATATCAGTTTATTAAAGCTTGACTGATTTAAATGTATAATCAGATTAAGTGATTTAAATTATAATATAATAAAACTGAAGTGATGACTAATTAACAGTATTATATAGAAATAGTTATTTGAGAAGCTATATAAGTAAGCTTAACTATCTTATTTAAATAGTGAGCTTATAGACTACAGAGTTATTGTGAGAATATTACAGATATAATACTTAGTATATTAAGAAGATTGTATAAGATATGTAATAACTCTTGTATATATTTCAGTAGAAGAAAAAACAAATCACTGACTTCTTTTATAAAAAGTCAGCATCTAGCTATTCTATATAGATAATAAGCAGATTTCTTCTTTTATTTCATAAGTCAGAATAGCTGAAGTGATATCTCAGCAGTATCTTATTATTAAGAAAAAGTAATCTGCTGATCTTGTATAGAAGTAAGATTCTTATATTTATTAATCAGATCTTTCTATACAAGATCAGCAGATTACTTTTTCTTAATAGTAAGACATTACTGAGATATCACTCTGACTATTCTTACTTATGAAATGAGAGAAGATATCTACTTATTATCTATATAGAATAACTAGATGCTGACTTCTTATAAAAGAAGTCAGTGATTTATTTTTACTTCTATTAAAATATATATGAGAGTTACTATGTATCTTATACAATTTTCTTAGTATATTAAGTATTATATCTGTAATATTCTTATAATAATTCTGTAGTCTATGAGCTTGCTATTTAAGTAAGATAGTTCAGCTCACTTATATAGCTTTTTAAATAACTACTTTTATATATTACTGCTGACTAGTCACTGCTTCAGTTCTATTATATTATAATTTAAATCACTTAATCTGATTATACATTTAAATCAGTCAAGCTTTAACAGACTAATATAATTTCATATATTTATACTGAAACTGATCTGATCTCACTCTCTAAGAGAAATACTATATTATTTTCTAGAGTGTGTATATCTCTATTCTGACAGAAATCTGAGATTTCTGAATCTACTGTATATTTTAATATAAGCTCTTTAACTGTTCTATTACTGCTGCAGTTTCTACACATCTACATTTATTATAAAGATAGAGAGATTAAAGTCAGAGATTCTCTGAGATATAAGAAAAGTATTTTATCTGAATTTTACAGCTTTATCTATACTCTTGAATGAAAATTTCACCTTAATCTGAGCTAGTATAATACTTATAAGATATGAGTAATATATACTATTAATCTTCTTGAAGATATCTCTGTAACTACTTGAGTTATTAAGAAGAGAGAGTTTAAGTGTATTAATACTATTATAACTTGAGAAGAATTCAAGAACTTTCTACTGAATTAAATTAAAGATTATTATAATTATGACTTCACAGTAATATAACAGTTCAACTTATTATATTAATAAGATAATAAGAATTCTTCTGATTTCAATGCAATATTAGAAGAATATTGAAAGAAATTAACTGATAATTTAAATTAATTAAAAACACAGCTTTATCTTATAAAGCTAACTTATAAGATGTGAATAATAATATTATAATATCAGAGTTCATCAATCAATTATACTGAGCTTGTCAACCTGACTTCTCAGATCTATTTAAATAATTAATTCTCTGAGAAAAAGATTAATAAGATCTCTTCTAAGTAATTTATAATAGAATCTAAATAATACTGTGACAGCTTCAGTGTGAAGAAAGTAAAGAAGAATTTCAAGTATTCTGATTCTTCACTCACTGTAAAGAAATATTAAAAAAGATTTAATAAAGATCTCTATTTTAACTGCAGAGCTGATAAACACTATATCAGTGATTATAAGAAATCAAAGAAGATAAGAAATTAAGAAGATATCTTCTTTAAGTTAACTTCTCTTCTGATAAATGTATCTGTGAAAGATAAAGAAGAGAAAGAAATGAAGAATTAATAATTCTCACATCTCTGAGTTTATATTACAATTATAATATATACTCTGAATAAGAAGATATCAGTAAAATATCTATTTAACTCTGAGATGAATATTAACTTCATATTCTATTTCTTTTCTTTGATGAAGAATTAAAAGAAAATAGATCTGTCAGATTATATAAAATTTACTGATGAAATAAAATATTACTGTTTTAATATAATCTAAACAAAGTATGTGATCACAGACTTAGAAGAAATCTTCAAGAAGAGTAGTCTGCTTCTTCATATAGTTAATATTATAGATGAGAACATTATTCTAGGTTTTCTGTAATTGAGAGAAAACAATTCTCTTATTAACTGAGTTACTCAGATGTGATGATACTATCTCACTAATGAAGAGACAGTAATAGAGAAATCTGAAGAGTTTCATTAAAAGAATCTTGAGAAAAAGATAGAGTTAATATACTATATAGCAGATAATTAAGACTTGAAAATAGATAAAGAAGCTATCATTCTCACTATAAGATTAGCAGCAGTATTTATTATTGAAGATGAATATATATGATGTCTCTTTACAGATTTTAAGAATGTCTTTTCAGAAAGAAAAGTAGTGAAGTTTTCTGATATTAAGATATAATATAAGATTTATCTTGAAGACAGTGTAACAGTACTGTATGAGTCTCTTTACAACTTGTCTATAAAGAAATTAAATATTCTGTGTAAATATCTTGAGAAAGTGTAATCAAAGAACTGAATATCCATATCAAGGAGTCTGATAGAGATGTCTATACTCTTTATACTTAAAAAGAATGATAGACTACATCTATGTGTAGACTACAGAGATCTCAATAAAATGACAGTTAAGAATTGCTATATATTACTATTAATTAATAAGATAATTGATCAATTATCTGAAGCAAAGATGTTCTCAAAGATTAATATATGAAATGTCTATCATAGAATCAGAGTTAATGAAGATAACATTTGAAAAACAGCTTTTCATATCAAGTATGATAATTTTGAATATCTTGTTTTATCTTTTGATCTTTGTAATACTTCAGTCATCTTTCAGATTTATATAAATGAGATGCTGTGAGGCCTTGTCAATGTCTTCTATATAGTATACTTAGATAACATTCTAATCTTCTTAAAATCAGAGAAAGAACATGATACTCATGTTCAAGAAGTGTTGAGTCACTTGAGATAGTATTAACTCTATACAAACACTGAAAAATGCTCATTCTACATGCAGAAGATTGATTTCTTAGATTATATTATTGAGATGAATGATATTTTAATGAACAGAAGCTGAGTCTTCATCATTAAGAACTGGCTGATGCTGCAGATATACTATGAGATACAGATATTTCTAAGATTTGTAAATTTCTATAGATAATTCATTTATATATATTTATGAATTACTGTCTCTCTTACATATCTGTTAAAGAGAAGTATGAAAGATAGAAAAATAGAACTGTTTACTCTCACTTAAGATACTATACAGATATTTGTAGAATTGAAACAAGCTTTTACAGATATCACAATACTGAATTACTTTAATCTCAACTTACTTAGTCAGTGTGAGACTAATATATCTGAGAATGAGATCTGTGAAATCTTTTCACAGTTGATATCAGAGATCTTTCAATATTGAAAGAGTTAGAAAATAATCACTTCTAGAGAAACAGATAATAAATTATCTGTGAGAGAAGACTTTTTTACAGAGTCTATAAGATACTGTGAATGAAGATCAGTGATCTTCTTCTTCAAGAAGTTATTACTTATACAGAGAAGATATAATACTCATGATCAGAAGATATTAGTAATTATTAAATTCTTTAAGATCTGATAATATTATCTTCAGAGTAGTAAGTACTCAGTGTAAGTTCTCACTGATTATGTAAATCTGTGTTACTTCTTAACAATAAAGAGCTTGATAGAATGTTAAGTCAGATGAGTGAAGCTGCTTTTAAAGTATGATTTCTATATTTGATACTATTCAGATCAGCTTAACTCTGCTAATACACTGTTTAGATAACTTGATTATAATATCATTAATACAGAGAAGAATTCTATAAAAGAATCTCTGTTATCACTGCAGAAGAAGCTAGCTGCAGAGGATTGAGATTTTCTGAAGCTCAGAAACAGCACTAATAAGACAGCTGTATAACTCAGTATAGAAGATGAAAGAAAACCTGAGTCTCTGCAGAGAACTGATACTGAAGATTATAAGCTTCTCATATTATATCTTACTGCTATTGAATTAATAAAGAATGAAATGATCTATAATCCTTTAATCTAACAACTTTTGAAATTCATTGATAAGTTATAGAAGAGAAATATCTTTACTATAGCTTGAATTCAGAAGTTGAAGAAGAAAGAATTTAATTTAAACTTGAAAGAGAGAGACTCTAAGTGAGATAATATCACTAAGAAATCAAGTTACTGATAACTAGAAGAATGTGAACTTCTACTACTGAATAATTCAGTTTTGATCTCTGATAGTAGAGTGATGTATCAGAAGTTATTGAGAATTCATTATAATAATTCTCATGTAAGACACTTTGAGTTAGAGAAGACTGAGAAGCTTCTAAAATATAAATACACTTAGAACAAGCTCTGAGCAGATGTCAAAGAGTATATTAAGACTTATAATATCTATTAAAGAATAAAGATTCTGTAATATAAGTAATACAGTGAGTTAATATCACTACCTGTTTTAAAGAGCTTATAATAGAATCTATTAATGAATTTCATAGTTAATCTGCTGAAGTTGATAAAAGTCAAAGAATATAACTTAATTTTAATCATTATTAACTACTTTATAAAGATAATCAGATATATTTCTACTTATAAAAAGATTAAAGTCTCTGAATTAACTGACCTCTTTTTAGATATTATTATTTGTAATTATAATGCTCTGAAATTATTGATAACAGATCAAGAATTTCTATTTATCAGTAAATACTGATCAGCTTTTTACTATTATCTTATAATAAGATGTCTTCTCAGTACTGCATTTCATTCACAGACAGATGATCAGACTGAATATCAGAATCAGATACTAGAATAGCATCTTCAAGTGTTCTATTTATATTATCAAAATAATTGACTCAAACATCTTCTAACTACTGAATTTGCATATAATAATATAAAGAATACAATCTTAAAGATATCTTCTTTCTATGCTTATTATGAATATAATTCTTCATTACTCAGTGATATCATGAACAATATTTCAAAGAGAGAGATAAACAGTCAGAATATTGAACAGATATAGAGAACAGAGTATTTCTCAGTGTCAGAAGTAAAAGTGAGATTGAAACTTTTGAATAAAATTTATAAGAAGATAGTGAAAAGCATCTACTATGTTCAGAAGTAACAGATAGAATACTATAATTAAAAACATCTTTCAATAAAGTTCTTAATAGAGAATCAAGTGCTACTTTCAGTAAAGAATATCAAAATAATAAGACTGTGTAAAAAGCTCAGTGAGTAATGACTAGAATCTTTCTCAGTAATAAGAGTGATGAGTAAGCAGATGTATGAGTTAAAATTACTTATAAGATTGAAATTAATTTATTCTGTTTTTTATATTTTCTATTTGAAGCTCTATAAGTAATATCTCAGAGCAGAGCTATCTTGACTGAATAATATTGAGATAGAGAATGATACTGAATATCTTATAAAGAAAATATTGAATAAGTAAACACATTATAATAAGCTTCAATATCTTGTGAAATGAGAAGATTATTCATTATCAGAGAATTCATGAGAATCACTTAAGCATTTGAAAAATGCTGAGAAAGAGATTACAAGCTATAAGATAGATAGTAGAGACTGCTCTGTTATATGTCAGAGACATTGAATAAGAGATACTGCTTAAGACTTCTCATTTTTTCTCAAAGAGTTTTTAGAGATAATTCTGCAGTGATAAGCTGATGTCTTATAAGCTCTGTAACACTCTTCTTCTATTTTCTCTCAAAGAGTTTTTTAAAAGTTTAATGAGACTACACAAGTGTAAAATTTCTGAAGCAGTTAGAGAAAAGAAATATTTAAAATTAATAAAAAGATTAATATTATTGATCTGCAGACTGCTGCTATTCTAATAGAGCTGCAGCTCACTGAAAAAGTAAAAAGAGAAGATCAGAGTCTACTTATCAATAATCACACTCTTATCAAACTTATTTTTCACTGTTGAAGTCTTCAGTATCAGTATCTTTATCTGCTGAGAAGTTAGTACTACAACACTGTAGAAGAGTATGAGAAATGTATAAAAATATTAACTTATCAACTTACAAAGCATCTCAGTTATCTACTTCAATTGAAGTGAGATTCTCTTCAATCAGTGATTAATCTCTACAGTACTTTCAATAATGATATTAGCTGATTTCTTCTTAAGACTAGTCATTCTGAGATGTTTTTTCATCTCAGAAACTCATACTTTCATCTTCTTTTATAGATGAGTAAGAGAAATCTTCTCAGTCTTAATAAAATTTATTAATACTTGAAGCTCTGAGACTCTTGCTCTGTACTACTTAAGTATCTAAACTTCTTATCAGAGCTGATATAATATCTTTCTGTGAAGTAATACTTACAGAGAGATAGAAGTTATTATTACAGATATAACAGAAATAATAGAAGTAAGAGAAGAGATGAGTCTATAAAATCCTTCTCTTCTTCAGCTGCTTAACACAGTACAGGCAAGTAGCAGTGCTGATTAGAGACTGTATCAGAGCCTTCTTACAGAGAGAAGATAAAGAAACTATAGAACTCTGTAAACTCAACTCAGCAGTATCTCAAGCAGAGCTCAGATATGCTATAGAAGAGAAACTATGAATTAAGCTTCTTAAAGTCACTGTTCTCAGAATCAAGCTCTCTTCAAGTTTCTCTCTGAATGATTACACAGGGTTATACATTACTATGTTGACTGAGGAAGAGAGCAGTGTTGCAACAGTGATAAAAGAGATAGAAGAAGAACTGAATATAGATAAACTGATTGACAGAAGAGATAACATCTCACTGTAAGACATAATGACTACTGTCACAGTCACAAGAGAAGCAGAAGAAGAAGAAGAAGATATGAAAATAAAAGTAATACTCTCACAGCTCATTGACACTGCTGCCTTCAACCTGACTTTCTTAACAGTCACAGAGACTGCAGTCACATCATAAAGATGTTTATTATCTACTAGAAAACATCAGAATAAGCCTCTTATTATCTCTCAAGAATGATGCTTCCATGCACTCACTATTACAGATGAGAGAGAAGGAGAAAAATGTGTTATAAGAAGAAGAGAATCTTTTTGAAAAATCCTGCTACTACTGTTAGCTTTGTCTCTAAAATATATTACTTTTACAGAGAATTTTATATATAGAATGAAATATATTGAGAGATCTGTAAGTCACTTATTAACTATGTTTTTCACATTTTAAATTAATATATAAGAAACTCACTTACTACATATTTGATTTGAATAAAGATGAGAAAAGAAAGATCTATATAGTCAGTAGAAAAACTCATCTATTTCTTTGTATTATATACAGCACGCACACTATCAAATTAATTGATAACTGTTACTATATAATAAAGATAATTTCTAATCTGATAATCTTGAAAGCATTGAGACTATACTCTTAAAGAGAAGAGTATTGTCATACTCTCAGCTATATCAAGACTCTGTTACAGTTTTATACAGCTCATTGCTTTCATGTGAATAATTTCATTCTATCTGAACCAGTTTTCAACCACTCTATGACATCATTCAGATATATCATAGAAAGATTCAATTAATAAATATGAGAATCTCACTTCTATACAAGATCAGCAGATTACTTTTCCTTGACAGTGAGATACTGCTGAGATATCACTTCAGCTATTCTTACTTATGAAATGAGAGAAGATATTCACTCATTATCTATATAGAATAGCTAGATGCTGACTCTCTATAAAAGAAGTCAGTAATTTATTTTTTCTTCTACTGAAATATATATAAGAGTTACTGCATGTCTTATACAATCTTCTTAGTATACTAAGTATCATATCTGTGATATTCTTGCAACAACTCTGTAGTCTATGAGCTCGCTATTTAAGTAAGATAGTCAAGCTCACTTATATAACTTCTCAAACAACTACCTCTACGTGTCGCCGTTAACTAGCCATCACTTTGATTCCGCCACGTTACACTTCTCTAAATAATAATAATAATTTCATGATATTTAATGAATACACAGATCAGTTATATCACTGAATATAATACAGAATGTTAAAATATAGTGAAGTTTAATATATAAGATAACTATTCAGACTTTTTAATTGTATCAGATAATTAATTATTGAGTGTAATACTCTAATTGAAAAAAGATTTAGACATTGAAATCTTCTGATATAAACTGAACTCAGTTGAAATATATGATTAATTTACTGTTTCAGTTTTATAAGATAATAAAGACAGTCTTAATCACTTATATATTAATACTGCAGTCAGGCTGATGAGTGTATAACAGTTTATTTACTCAACTTAAGAAGTAGTTAAATCACTTAAAAAGAAATTCAGTCTGAGATAATATTATAGTGCAGACTATAATTACTGTAAGAAATAAACTAGTATATTATTACAGTAAAACTGAACAATCTTTTATAGAGTACTATACTATAGCAGCTCTACTAGATCTCTTCTATTAAGTTAATATCTACACTTCTCAAGATTGAACAGAGAAGAATCAGACTTGTATATTAAATTAATCTGAGACTACTATAATATTAACTATCAGAGATTTAAATGAGCAGATGTTAGAGATATAAAGATAGTGAAATACAATTCTCTAGTAAGTAATAATCTTTGATAATACTCTATAATATATAGAACTATAATACTAACTGTGAAACAGAACTTATATATATTAATTACAACTGAAAATCAGATAAAACTATATACTTATAAAACTGAATTTAACTGCTATCTTCAAGCTAATCTGATAAATTTACATACTAAATCAATTCTAGAGTTATAGAAAATTATTAAGAGTATATATTCAATTATTACACTGATAATATATGATATTTCAATAATTTCATTAACAGAGATAAGAATGAAGTGAAAGTTTAACTCAAGCTGAGATATTTATTACTATTACTAAGAAAAATTATAAGAAGAAATAATCAAGAAACTTATAATTATAAAATATGAAATTATTAGACAGTTTAATATCTTTAATCACAGTATATCAGAGAAGTGTAGTTTTTATAAGAAAGTGAAGAATAAACTTATATAAGAATATATTTAGTTATTTTATAAGTATTATTAATAATTATTATCAAATTCTGATTATATAAGTAATCACTAAATAAACTGAATAAGACTGAATTTAATCTTCAGTCTCAGTCTTATTCTGATATTGAAAGAATGATTATCTTTCACAGTTTATTCTGAGAAATTACTCTTATTTCACTATTCTTGTATTAAATCTGATCATTTTTCACATTATTTCTCTCAGAAATAATTCATTTTCAGATTTTTTTAATACTTGATTCTAATAAGACTCACGTCAAGAAATGTATGAGATCAGGCTAAATGAGATTAAATGTGTAAGAATAAGTGCTGGCAGGCGATTATTCAGGTGTTTGCAGCTTGGCGTGATATGTACTGTTAACTACTAGAAGTATTCATGATAGAAAGATAAAATGTAGAGATCAAATGTATAATAGCATTCAAGCTGAGTTATGAATAGTATTCATGAACTTCAGTCTATATAGTTGTGTGTAGACTGGCCGGCGGGACCATGAATTTCACATTTGATCCCATTTGGTCTGGTCTCATACATTTCTTGGCGTGAGTCCCATCAGGACCAAGCCTCAAAAAAATCTGAAAATGGACCATTTCTGAGAGAAATGATGTGAAAAATGATCAGATTTAATTCAAGAACAGTGAAATGAGAGTAATTTTCCAGAATAAACTGTGAAAGATGATCATTCTTTCAAAATCAGAATGAGACTGAGACTGAAGATCAAAATCAGTCTCATTCAGTTCATTCAGTGATTGCTTATATAATCAGAATTTGATAACAATTATTGATAACACTCATGAAATAACTAAATACATTCTTGTACAAGTTTATTCTTCACTTTCTTATGAAAACTACACTTCTCTGATATACTGTGATCAGAGGTATTAAACTGTCTGATAATTTCATGTTTTATAATCATGAGTTTCTTGATTATTTCTTCTTGTAATTGTCCTCAGTAATAGTGATAAATATCTCAACTTGAGTTGAACTTTCACTTCATTTTCATCTCTGTTAATGAAATTGTCAGAATATCATGCATCATCAGTGCAATAGTTGAATATATACTCTCAACAATTTTTCATAACTCTAGAATTGATTTAGCATGTAAATTCATTGAATCATCTTGAAGATAGTGATCAAATTCAGTTTTACAAGCATGTAGTTTTGTCTGATTTTCAGTTGCAATCAATGTATGCAAGTTCTGTTTCAAAGTTAGTATTATAGTTCTATATGATATGAAGTATTATCAAAGATTGTTACTTACTAGAGAATTGTATTTCACTGTCTTCACATCTTGAATATCTGCTTATTCAAATCTCTGATAGTTGACATTGTAGTAGTCTCAGGCTAATTTGATATATGAGTCTCATTTCTTCTCTGTTCAATCTTGAGAAGTGTAGATATTAACTCAACAGAAGAGATCTAGTAGAGCTGCTATAGTATAGTACTCTGCAAAAGATTGTTTCATTTTGCTGTAGTAATATGTCAGTTTATTCCTTACAGCAATAATAGCCTGCACTATAGTATTATCTCAGACTGAATTTCTTTTTAAGTGATTCAACTGCTTCTTAAGATGAGTAAATAAACTGTTATACACTTATCAGACTGACTGCAGCATTGGTGTACAAGTGATTGAGACTGTCTTTATTGTCTTATAAAACTGAAACAGTAAATCAATTACATATTTCAACTGAGTTCACTTCATATCAGAAAGTTTCAATATCTGAATCTTTTCTCAATCAGAGTGTTGCACTCAATGATCAATTATCTGATGCAATCAAAGAGTCTGAACAGCTATCTCATATATTGAACTTCACTGTGTTCTAACATTCTGTATCATATTCAGTGATGTGACTGATTTGTTTGTTTATTGAATATCATGAAATCATTGTTGTTGTTTAGAAGAGGTACAAATTGCATTAGCAATGTTTCAAATCTATGATATTTAAATTATTAGTCAATCTATTCAAAATTAACAGTAGCATTATTAAAAAGCATTATCAAAAAGCAATATTAAAAAGTGTTGTCAAAAAACATTATCTTTTGCAAAGTGAATGCAAAAGTTACTTGAGTAATCACTTTTATCTCATTCTCATCTCAAGAATCAGTCATCTCATTATTCTTCATCTTGATGTTAAGATTCTTTATCAGTGTTTGCATCACAAGTTGAATCATATGAGCAATGCAGGGAATATGACCTTGTTTATCATTTCAGGAATGCAAAGCCAATTTTTGCTTCAAGCTCTTCATCATAGTGTAGTTATTCACAGCATTATCAGTTGTAATTGTAAGAAGACTGAGACTAATATTCTAATAGTCATTTTTAATCACAGTCATTAATATCTCTGTCATATAATCCTCAGTATGACTACTGATCAATGATTCAAATTCAATTAATATCTCTCAATAAGTTCAGTTCTCATCAATGTAATAACATGTAACTCTTATAAATGCAAGATTGTTTATACTAGTTCATGCATTCACTGTGAGAGATACTCTTTAATGATTCTTCAACTCTGATTCTAGATGTTACATATTAACTTTGTAGTGTATCTCAAGATTGAACTGAAGACAGAATTGATATGAAATATGAAGATTTGAATTAAGCATTTGAAGAAGTGTTTGAAATTCAGAGTTTTCAATTGATTGAAGAGAAAGATTCAGAGATATATATATGTGAAGTAATTATTCACAGAAGTTATCAGATGAGAGTTGTGAAATCAGAGTACTGATACAGAGTTGTTTTCACATGATTTTCTTCAAATTAGAAAGTTAGTATTATCAAAAATTGTTATCTGATAGAGCAACTTACCAGCTCAGTAGTAATTTTCTGATTATTTTTCTTTTATTATCTGCATTCTGATGACTTCAGATGTTGAGAAATTTCTTCAGAGTCATGATCAGTTTATAATGAATGTTTCTGAATAAAGTTGCAGTGATTATAGTAAAGAGATAACTCTTCAGTAATCTGCAATACAATCTGTTGATAATTATTTCATAGTTCATCTCAATATTTATGTTGAGTTTTTCATAAATTTCATGACCTGAAATCAGATGTGAAGAATGAAGTGATTATTCATCATGATTGAAAGAGAGCATTCTGTGTTGAATTGTAAATAATGTAGACTTTGTGATTCACAGTGATTTCTTGAAGAGTTTGTGAATCTTTAATAGAAGTAAAAGAAGTAAAAGAAGTGAATTCAGAAGATATAATAATAATTTGAGAAAGATGACAATTTATTTTCAATAACTGATCACTGATGTGTGTAAGAAGAATTAATATAAGAGAAAATAATCTTATTTCTTAGCTTAGTTATAATTTTAGTACTAACTCAGATTGAATATCATTGATGTATAAAAGTAAATAAACAATCTTGATTAATCTCTGTCATATTTCTTGAAATATATTAATATTGTGAAAGAGAGTGTTATCAAATTACATTATCAGATAATATCATTAAAAATATATTAATATTATAAATATCAATGTTGAAAAAATGTTGATACTTATACATTATAGTGATTTGTGAATCATGATAGTTAAATATATATATATATATATATCATTCCTGACTTGATTACAACTTGTACAATAATTTTTGAAAACTTAAAATCAATTTTAATTATTAATAATTAAAAACTTAAACTTACAACTAACTAATATAAAAAGAAAAAAATCTACTTCTTCTCTTTCTTATTCTTCTTATCATTCTTCATAATTCACTTCTCATTCTTCTTCTTCTTCTTCTTCTTCTTCTTCTTCTCCTCATCTGAGATGATAATCACCTCAAAATCTCTCTCTGCTACCTTCTCAGAGAAGGGTTTCTGCTGCTTTCTCTCAGTCAGGTCAATCTGCACCTCAAAATCCTGCATTTCCTGGTCTGCTGTCTCAGGTTTCACCTCAGCAGCAAGCAGATTGACATGCTCAGAGAGCAGAGCTGTCTCCTCAATGTCCTGAATCATGGAGTGCATTTGAGACCTGAATAAGACCTCAATCTTCTTCTCCTCTGCCAGCTTCTGCTAATTAATTAGAGAATAGAAGTGTTATCAAAAATCATTATCTCTCAATAAAAAACTTATCAGTTTTGACTTCTTTGTCTTCTGCTTCAATATCTTCTCAATCTTCTTCTGTCACTGCTTATTTACAGTAATACTCTTCTTCTCTCTCTCTCTCTTCATCTTGACCTCAAATCATTCTCAGGACTTCTTCTAGTCTCATCACTGCTGTATGAGACTCTTCACTATCTTCTTTTTCAATCTCTCACAGACAGTGTCATTCACATTATTTCTATACTTAGTTCAGTCTAAATCTATCAGAAGCATTACTTAAAATTGTTATTATTCTACTCTCTTACAGAGTCTCTTCAAGATATCATAATATGCCTTACAATCTGTCTCCCTGTGCTTGAACATCTTCTTCTTCTCTCCCTTCAATCTGTGACAGCGCTCACGCGCCTTAGTGATCCACAGGACCGCAGAATATTTGAAGAGAAATGACATGATTGATTTTAATGAGTATTGAAGAGGAAGTAAAGGCAGGCAATGATATAATAATAATAATGATGATGATGATGATGATAATGATGATGATGATAGTGATGATGATAATGATGATGATGATAATGATGATGATGATGATGATGATAATGATAATGATGATGAAAGAGAGAGTGTATCGGAATATATTATTGACTTATCAAATATAAAGAGACAAAGAAACTATTAACAGCTTTCAGAGATGTATAGAAACAGCTACAGTGTTGCATAGCAACATTATCTTCATTCAATGCATGCACTATTGATATTCTTTGTATACATTTATCATATAATCTATATCAGAGATACATGCAGAAAACAGATCTTTATTGCTAGAAAGAATGATTGCAGTGATTCTCTGTTTTCATATTATAAAGATAAGTTATTCTCATTTCTTTCTTCTCTCTTTTCTCTTCTTCTTCAATCCATCACTAAGTTCAAGCTGATATGAAAACTATTAAAACACTCATAGAAACCCTTAAATTGAAGAGTATAAACTAATCAAATTTTAAATGCAGATGAACTAAATTAATTCAATAATACTAATTATTCATTCTTCTCTCAATAAAATAACAGTTGCATCTTCTCTCCCTCTCTCTCAAACAAAACATGGCTCGCGAAAAGCGAGTATCACGCCAGGCCATAATGGCCAACACAGCCTCAGTATACAGAGCTGTATACACACAGTGCATGCTGAACTGAGAGACTGTGTGAGTTGCAAACTAATAACAGCATCTCAGAAAGAGCTGTGCAGTGTGAGAAAGCTGCAACTCTCAGCCACATATACAGAGAGTGAATCACTACAGTAAGTGTATATGCATTGCATGAAAGTAACACTTTTTAATAACACTCAGTCTCTGATATCATGAAAATAGAGTCTCTTCATGAGATCTGTTTTTATCAGAAGTCAGAGAATCTTATATTTCTCAAGATCATCTTCACATGTCTTATTCATGAAATCAATGAGAGAAATCATCAATTTCAGTATTCTATTCTTGATGTCATTTAAGTGACAGCAGAGTTCACCCTGATCACACTTTTTAAGTGTATGTTTTCTAATTATTCACATTTATACAGATATATACTGATTATTTATTAGATAATGTTAAGACAATGACTCATCACAGCTGTGTTACTCTCACTGTGAGAGATACACAGTTGATAATGAATATTACAAAGACTCTGAGAAGTGAGTATTTTAAAGATGCTGCAGCTCTGCAATCTTGATTTTTATTGTTTTTATTTTTTATTTTTTTCTTTTTCTTTTCTTTTTTTTTTTTTTAATGTGATTTTTTCTTGTGTTTATTTTGTTTTTTATTTTTTATTTTTTTTTGTATTTTATGTTTTTTTCATAATTAAAATTATATGAATTATGATCTGTGTTTAGAAAAGTAATGATATTTGATAACACTCTCTATTGAATTTTCAACAAATGAGTACTATGTTATGATATTATGTAAGTGAGAAGTGATTTCATAGTCTCATTTGATGTCATTCTCAATAATGAGATCAGAATGAAAATGTGACTAAGAATTCAAACATATTCTTTATCTGAGACTAGATTTTTATTTGAAAAGTGAATCTGAAATCTTTAATAGTTAAAATAACATGATTTGAAATCAATCTGATGAACACAAACCATGATCAGGAGTAATGCTTTTAGGCAACGTGACAACTGTAAAGTTTGATCCTGGTCTCAGACACGGTCACACGGTCAGTCTAGTTGTGTGTAGTCAAGAGCCGCTAGGTCTATTAGTTATGTAAGAGATAGAAATAGAGATAAAGAATTCATAAGAAGCAGAATTTCTTACATATTTCTTCCTCTCTAAGACTTTGTCTGTGTAGCCTTTCACTGAGTGACTTCATAGAATCAGCTCAGCACTGCAGTAATACTCACTAAAAATTCTTCATATCTATAAAAAATCTCAGTGAGAAAAAATCTCTTATTATTATAAAGAGAAAAGAGTCTGTCACTTAGTTTCTTATTTTATAAGATTCTTTATAATCTACAGATTCTTCTCTGACTATTATACAGATTCATCTCATATCTTTTATACAGAAGAATTTCAGTTGACTCTCAATCATTTCTATGAGATTCTTATGTAATTATTATACAGATTCATCTCATAGATGAATCACTCTCTGTGAGATTATCTTTATTAAAGAGAAGCATTTGTAAGTTAATCTTTCACTCATTCTCATGAATTATTGTTCTTTGACACTGTAGAATTATAAGAAATTTTTCATTCTTTCATCAACTCTGTAGAATTATAGAATCAAGATATTCACAGTCTGTAATTACTCTTTATAGTTATATAGAAAGATTCAGGCCTGTGATTCATAATCACTCTTATTTACTAGAGTGATCTGACTGTTTCACAGAATTACTCACAGTGTAAGTAAATCTCTCTAGAGTAGTATAAATATCTCAGATCTGTTCATGAAATCTCATCTTCTTTTTTCTTTTTCTGTAACAGCTCTCATTCTTATAAACTATGAGTATCTTTATTCATCTATGAAGTATTTTCACTCAGATAATAGAGAGAGAGTATTTCTAATAATATCTGCATATTAATTCAAGAACTTCTCAAGAATAAAAATTTTTTCAATTTCAATATCTTTATAAATAATGTCTGATCACTGCTGAGCTTCTTATAAGTGTTTTCATAACTTCTCTGATTACTTTTTATCAGCTGATGAAGCAGGAACACTGTCACTTATAACTGTATCTTCATCTTTCTCAGTTCTGTCATCACATCTGATGTTCAGGCCAGTAATCAATCTCATGTCTTTCTCAGATCAGTCTCTGACTCTAAGTAGTGCAGTCTCTCTCTTTGCTGTAAGTCTTCTCATAAGTAATTTCTTACAGATTCTAGCTAACAGTTCTTACAAAGCTCTCAGTGTTGTCAGTGTCTTCTGTGATCTCACAGGCCTATAATCACTCTCTCTCTACTCACACAATCTCTGATCAGATATATGCAAATATGTCTAGGTTTCTTATTAATGATTCTCACACTGCAGCACATTTTCACAATTTCATTATTAATAAGTGATGAGTTCTCAGATACTTATAAAATTCAGATAATTAAGATAATATAAATACTATAAATTTATGATAGAAGTTAATCTGAACAGATGAGCTCTCTCTTTATATCTCAATTGTTTCCAGGCTGAATACTTCAGTATAACTGAGAGAGTGAACACAGCTTTATAAGAAGTATCTGATTATACATACAGATAATTAGTTCTTAATATTCTGCTATAACTGTATATATTCTGATGTTCAGCTTCTCTGAAGTCTGTGCATTTCTGATAATCTTTATATTAAATACAATAATTATCTGTATCATGAGTATAATACTCTCTGCTTCTTTGAAGAAGAAAATTAATAGTTATAGAGAAGTTAAGTGTTACAGATATTGAGAGTATAAGTATAAATTTTCTTTATTTTTTCTTTATTAATCTCTAAATTATGTTTGTAATTCTGTTTATTTTCTTATTTTTTAGCTTTAATAAGAATATGATTTCTTCTTTTCTTATATACACTGCAGACTATTCATTTCAGTAGAAACTTATTATCTTATAGATTAGAATTTATAAATAACAGTGTTAATATCTTTATTATAATCAGATTCTTAGTGAAGACTGCATTATTCTGACTTATCAGAATTCACAGTATAAAAGTTATATCTTAACTTCTGTAGATATCTTATCTACTCAGATGATTTTTAAGTAAACTTATTCATCTTATCAGAATACTCTTATCACTGAACCTTGAATCAGAGCTCATAATCTCACTTCTCTAAGTTAATAATCTCTTTGATCTGATATTCTCTTTCACTCTCTAGTACTTCATAGACAGAGTAATGAGTCACAGAGTTCTTTTCTAAGAATTTCTTATATTTACAGAGTAAAGAGATATGAAAAACATTGTATATCTGTAACTTAGATAGCAGTTTCAATTTATAGAACTATAAGCTAACTTTCTTCACAATCTTATAAGACTCTGTTCACAAGAGATTCAGCTTCTTACTAGATCTCTGTATAATAATGTTTTCTAGACTTAGTCAGACTCTATCATCTTTCTTAAAACTCTTTATAATATGCTTAAAGTCATAGTATCTCTTCTGATACTCTTGAGACTTTCTCAAGAATTTACAGACTTTCTCTCGGATTTTCTGAATTCTCTCAGTTCATTCATAAGTATCATCACACTCTATAGTGTACTCTCACAGATTTATCAAGATTATTCATGAATAAGTCTTAGTAAGTATCTCAAAGAAGGTTTTATCTGTGCTGACATGCTTTGAGTTGTTATATATGAACTTTATAAGTGATAATTAATACACTAAGTCATTCTGATTGTAATTGATAAAGCACTGCAGATACTGTTTTAATATATTTATCAGATATTCTATCTGATTATCTATCTGTTGATGAAAAGCTGTGCTTAGATCTTATAAGATCTTCAGTATAATTATCAGATTAGATCAGAACTCTTCTACAAAGATTGATTCTCTATCTGAGATAATATTTATAGATAATTCATACAATCAGATTATATTATGAATAAAGATATAAGTTAAATTCTTTGACTTCAAGTTTTTGCAGATGAATATAAAGTATATTATCTTGATAAAGTAATTCACTATCATCAGCACACTGTTAAAGCAGATATTATATACATTCTTGCTTTCAGAGAGACTTATAAGAGTATTCATTTCTAGCTGTTTTCAAGGTTTCTACAGAATGAGTAGAGAAGTAAGTTCTTTATATAATCTGAACTGTATTACTCATGAACTCTGATAAACAGTATAAGAATTCACTATCTTCTTCATAAGTTCTTATATCTTCAGTTAGAAGTATTTTCTTACAAGTAACTCATGAGTTCTAGTATCTATAAAATAACTTACTAGAGAAGAGTCATGATACCTTTTAATAAGTTCTATATATAGAAACTTATTCACAGATATATAAATCTGACTCTCTCTTTATAAGAGATTATTTAAGTCTCTTTAATTCTTTATTTCTGCAGAATTGATCTCTGCTGTGAGCAGTTTTTAAATATACTGAGTATATTCATTCTTCAGTTGCAGTTCAGATAATCTGAATAGAAGATCTTATAAAGACTTATACTCTATTTCTTCTTATATCAGATCTTTCACAGTGGTTCTCAAAGTCTGCAAACTCTTCAGATTATAGATACTCTCTCTAAGAATTCTCACAGAGATTCTCAGAGTGTTAACTCTCAGTGTTATAGAGAGTAGTTATATAGACTTCTTCTCTTTCTTTCTCTTCTTCTCTTATAAAGAATTAGAAGACTCTTCAGTCAATCTCTTTATAATACTCAGTTTAAGCATTTTATAAAGCTTTTCTATCTTCTCTACTCTCTCTATATCTATCATTCTGGTCTTCTTAATATAGTCTGATCTGTGAGAGAGTTCATCTACTGAGTTCTTAGTTCTCTTAATATATTCTATCTTGAATCAGAACTTACTCAGTCTCTGAGCTCAGTGAATCTACTATTATAAGAGTTTCTTAATTGAAGTAAACTATTATAAGCTATCATGATCAGTTCTAATAGTAATCACTGTTATAAGATTCTTAAAGTAGTGATATCAGTAATGAAAGAATTTCACTATTATAAGAAGCTTCTGATCATGAATGTTATAGTTAATCTCTATAAGTTACATCTTTTATAAGAAAAAGATCACTGAAACTCAGTTCTCATTTAACTGTAGTTACAAGACTATTTTTGAAATTATAAAGAAGAAGATATCTATCTCTAATCTGATTAAGAGTAAGAAATTAAAGTGAAATAGTATCACTGTATTTATAAATATCTATTTCAATCTTATAAAGATCTTATGAGCTTCTAGAATAAGAAAGTTCTTACAGTTCTTTCTTCTTAACAATCTTTTCATTCTCTATTTATAGAATGACTTCTTCTCATTTTCACTCTTCAGTATGTCTGTAAGAGTTAAGAAGATTCTCATGAATACAAAGATAAATTATCTATAGAAATTCACAAAGCTCAGAAAGATCTGAATCTTATAAATACTAGTTAACTCTGATTATAATAGAATAGTCTTAATCTATGAAGATTTCATCTGAATATCATCTACTGTGATTATATATTCTAGGAAATTAATTTAGTGAGTACTGAAGTTGTACTTTATAAGCTTAATATACAGTTCTGTCTTATCTAAGATCTTTAACACACTTTATATATACTCAGTGTGTTCTTTCTTCTTTACAGAGTACACTATTATATCATTCAGATATATTATTATGAAGACATTCAAATATACATAAAGTGTTTTATTAATAAAAGACTGAAATGCTGTGAAAGTATTAGTCAGATTAAAAGACATCACTAGATATTCAAATAATTTCAGTACAGTTCTAAAGACAGTCTTTCATTTATTCTCAGACTGTATTCACAGCTATGTATATATATTGATTACATTCAGTTGTATGAATATAACAGCTTCTGAGAGATGATTGATCACATTCTCAATCAGAGATAGAAAGTAGTAACTCTTTATTATTTTAGAGTTCAGATTACAGTAGTCTATACATAATCTGAGATCTTTATTCTTCTTCTTCATAAATATCACAGAGACTTCTGCAGAGATCTGTAAAGATCAGATAAAGTTATTCTTCAGATTCTTCTTTATATAGATCTGTAAGATCTCTGTCTCATGATAAAAGAGTTTATAGATTAATTATTAGAAGAGTTTCTACTCTTCTATTAAATCTATTATCAGATTCTTCTTATAGTAAGAAGAAAGCTCAGTTATCTTTACTGAGCTGAATATCTCTGTAAGATCTCAGTATTTCTCTAGTATCTGAAGCTTAGTTTTCATAACTGTGAGATTCTCAGACACTTATAAAGTTATTATATAGATGAGCTTGTCTTCTTTAATCAACTTTACAGTATCAACTGATTCTATCTCTATAAGTAAGTCTATTAACACTGATTAGAAGTATAAACCTGACTCACAGACAGCTATGTATAGATTATGTCTTTAAAGTTATACAAGTCTCAAGTATATGTTATCTGTAATATCTGTGATAATCACAGTTTCTATAAATCTTCTTCAGATTTCAGAGAGATCTTGTAATTCAAAAATAATTTTTATAAGTCTCTCAGCTCTCAGATCTGAGTTCTCACACTCTACTTATTATAAGAGCAGATTCTCAGTTTTCATCTTTCAGCTCATTCACTCTGCAAGCTTTAGAGACATCACAGTGATCTGAGATTCTGAGTTTATCAATACTTCTTATACTTATAAGATAGCAGTACTGCAGTGCAGTCTCTCTCTATAAGTAAGTATTTTTATCAGAGAAGTAACAGATTCAGATATCAGCTTTAAAACTCTTAAGAAGACTGTTACTGACTCTGTCTATAACTTCTCAAATTTCTATTTTAATTTATTCAGATAGTTTATACAGAGATATTCTGATTTAGAACAGATAAAGTAGAGTCTCTTTTTCTTAGTCTCTCTATTATATACTCTGTTTACAGAAGCTTATAAAGCTCTCTCTCTCTGCTCAGCAGTCAGATATAAATCTCTCTATATCTTATCATCTTTTTTTAATAAATCTATTCTCTGTTATTCTGATTCTTATAGAGCTGATTAATAATTCACTCTCTATAAGTCTGTAACTCTTATAGTGATTTATAAGTGATAAATAAGAGTTATCAGTTTCTTCAGAACTAAGAGCTTAGAGTCTTACTTAATAAGCTTGTTCTATATATCTTTATTCAGTCTCTTTATAAATATTATTATTCAGATTTTATTTCAGAGCTCTGTTTTCACAGATCTTAATTTATATTATAATTTTATAAAGTGCTGTGAGTAGTCTTTATCAGATTTCTCATCTCTTTTTCTAATATTAATAATTACAGTTCAGATATTCTCTGTCTGACTTACAAAGTCTCTCAACTCATTCTCTAGATAGATCTTAAGAATAGATCAGTGAAATCTCTTATAATCATTCTCTAGATAATTTAGTCAGTTCTTGACTTCAGTGTAATAGAGATCTATTATTATATAGATAACAGCTTCTTCATCTTTTATATCACATAGTCAGACTTATAAGTCAATTTTAAATACAAACTTGCAAAAGCTTTTATAAATTATGATTTGATAAGTAATTTTAAATAATCACAGCTTAAGAAAGTTTCTTTTCAGTTCATAAGTATCTCTGAAGATCATATCTAGAGACTCAGTTTAAGAATGTTTACAGATATTAAGCATTTCTTATAGAAAAATACCTTGATTTTATAAGAGATACTCAAGAATGTTCTTCACTGAGATTTATTTATTCATAAGTTCAGAGAGTTTCTCTGTCTGAGATGTAGAGAATAATGTTCTATAAGTAATTAATAAGTTCTCTAAGACTTCTTTTATAAGAGTTATTCATGATTCAGATGACTGCTTCTGAGTATCTGTAGTAGAGTTTACAGAGATTGAAGTATACAAGTTTCTAATTCTTTCAGTTATAATAGACAGTTGCTGACTAACTGAGCTTGAAATATAAGAATAAATGCTTATAGATAATTATTCAGATGTTTGTAGCTTGATATAATATATACTGTTAACTACTAGAAGTATTCATAGTAGAAAGATAAAGTGTAGAGATTAAATGTATAATAGTATTCCAGCTGAGTTATGAATAGTATTTGTGAACTTCAGTCTATATAGTTGTGTGTAGTCAAGAGCCGCTAGCCCTATTGATTACATGAGAGATAGAAATAGAGGTAAAGAATCCGCGAGGAGCGGGATTTCTTACAAAATGTGAAATTCATGATCTCACCGGTCAGTCTAGTTCGTAAGCAACCTCTGCGTTCTCACATAAATAGAAATGTAGACAGTAAATATACCTCTGTGAGCAGCTTCATCATTGAAGATAATATTACCTTGTCTGAATCTGTACTGATTACTAGAAGGAAGAGATATATGATACAGTTAACATGTACATATAATACCTCTGAATAAGAGTCACTTGAGCCGCAATCATTATCTCAAACAGCTCAGAATGTTTGAATCAAAATAAATACAGAATATAATATAAGTTTAAGAGAGAAAGAAGATCTTCTCTTAACAGAACACTCTACACTCAATCAAGATAGTCTTAATCAAGATAGTCTTAATCAAGATAGTCTCACTGATGAGATCACTGAAATGATGACATGCTTCACCTGTTTATAAGAGAGTTCTCAGAAGTAAACACAGTGAAAATCATCTGTAAGCAATGACTATGAAAACAGAGAATAAATTTCAATGTCACTATGAACTGAGTCACTTGAACAGATAAATTCCGCGAATTCAAGAATAACTACAGTTATATTAAAATGAAGATTACTACAAAGCTCTCAGAGTCAAAAGACTATGACATCTGACACTGTAAAATTAAATTAAGAGCAGTTTTAATTGATGCATTTCACATTCTTGCAGATGAAGAACTGTTCTCTGATTCTTAACTGATAAATGATGATTTAAAGATCTGATGATATAAAGAAAGTCAACTATAAGAGTATATATGAAACTCAATGAAAAGTGAGCTGCAGACACTTATTCAATTAAAACTGAACTAAGTTGATAATTACAGTGTTATTAAGATAAGACACTCAGCTGTACTATGATAAGTAGTTAAATTAAAATATTGAATACACTGAGTAAATATTCAATTCAAATTATATAATAAAGTTATTACTATAATAATTACTGATTATGATAATACTATCACACTATATATGAAGTACTAATAGATGATAATAAAGAAAATGAATATATATAACTGATTAATATTCAAAGACGTTCTCATTTAACAATTCATACATAATCCGAAGACTCATATACAAACATTTGTTCAAATCTATCTTAAGAACCTGTATTAAGAAATTTCAAGACATCTGTTTTAGAGATTAATCTCAATGATCTCATTGATAATCTTATCTACTATAAGACAGTTATCAGATTAAGTGCTAATAAAAAGAGAATATCAGTGAAAGAAGCTGAAAAGAAAGCTGAACAGAAAAAGAAAAAGAATTAAAATGCTTAAAATCTCAAGAAATAGCAGTTTTCAGATTAATAAGAAAGCATCTTCTACATTTAATAAGAAGGTATATTTAACTCAGATCTCAAATGTAAATACTTCAGTTACTAAGGTCATACTGAGACAGTCTGCTACTATAAAAACTGAAAGACTTAATCACAGAAATGGTAAAATATCAACTGTTTCAGTATTAAATACTATGCTGAAAAGAATGTAATATTCTTCATCAATGAAAAGAACTTCAACTTTATATTAACTGTAAAAGCTCTATCTGCTACTGTTATAGACTGAAAAGTCAGACACTTTTAAAAGAAAGTTAGTGAGAGATCATCTATAATATATATTATATTAAATATCATCACATTCACAATACTGCTGCTGCAGACATTGTTAAAATTACATAAATAGATATTATCAGCATGAATCTGAATATCTGCAGTCAGAAAAGCTCTGAAGACATTCTGACAGATACAGAGCCTTATTAGTCTGTTATCTTAATAATAGTTCATTCATTTATTTAACTTGTTTTTTGATTTTTTATTTTTTATTTTTTTTATTCTCTAACTTTTGTTAGTCCTCCGCGAAATCTTTGACACATGATACTATTATTTTTATATATAATATTCTTTCTTCAGTTATAGAACTACTCTGCTGAGTTGCAAATATCTACTCAGCAGAGTAGTAATTAAGAGAGGTGTCAGTTTCTCTCTTTATAGACTGACTACTTCTGTATAAGTGAGGTGTTCATCAATCACTTGACAAATGCCTATCACATATAAAAGGCCGTATAATAAATAGATCTCAATAATCAATCAACTACTACATATATATTATTTCTATCATTATAGATATTTATAAGTTGAATAGTATCAAACTCATTCTCTTTATCTATAATATTACTCACTAGAATATCAGAGTTATATATAATATTAAATCTCAGATTAAATTAATATCTTGATCTTTTTCTCTCATAAATCAGTACTCTTGATTTTATCTCAGATTTTTCAGGTAGAAAGTAGTAATAGCTTGAATAAAAAATGATGTACTTTTACTCAGTATCAAAGTTTGATTCTTGAAGAAGTATAAAGTCAACTTTATATTCAAATACAATCTGAAGATAAGAATAAAAACAAATTAAGTTTCTATTCACATTGTTTTGAATAAATGTAATTTTTGAAGAGTTTTTAAACTTTTTTTATTATTTTTATTGTATATTCATACTAAAAGAGAGTGAAGATAGAGCAGAATCTAATTACTATCATTAGATAGTAGATTATAACTATTTTAAAAAGTGAGAATCTCAACTGCTTATATTCTATCTAGTTTATTATCAGAGTCATTTCTCAATTCTCTAATCTTAACAGATATTTAAGAATTCAAATTCTGTTTATAATTAGCTGAAGAATTGAAGTTTGAAGATTTAGATAGTTAAGAGTTTCTTCTTTTTAAGCTTGCAGTTGCAGATTTACTGACTTGACTATTCTCTTCAGTTTTAAATTTACTTTAAGATTTATCTTTTCTTCAGTTCTTCTGAGTTCTTGAACTAAATATATGTAAGAGGCCTACGCCGAATAGATCAGCATTAAGATATAGATCTTATATAACAAAAGAGAAAAACATTAGAGAAGGAAAGAAAGAGAAAGTGTAGAAATCAGTGATTAAAGTGAATATTTATATACATATGTAATGATGTATGCAGTGAAGCTTCAGAGTGAAAGAATCTATACGCATTTATAGCAGCTGAGAATCAGTAATTGAGAACGGTTGAGAATCAGAGCATATGTGTTTAAGAGTGAAGCAGAAAAATCTATGAAGTGTAATGAAATAGTCTATATGATTAATCAGATACAGTCTGTTACATTAGTTCTCTCTTTTCAGAAGCAGTTCTTATCAGTCAAGAGCTGCTGTTTCAGATAACACAGAACTCAGAGTTCAGATCAGTTGATTGTAGTCAACTCATTTCATAAGATATTATCAGCTGCAGCCGCGGGGTCTCTCATTGAGAATATTCTCAATCTCTCACTCAAGCTCATTATCTTCTTCTATAATGCCTAGTGACTGTCAGTTAGAAGTCAGTTAAGAAGAGAACAGATCAGTGACAGTGTGATAGAGTAAGCTTGTATAAAATACATTATGAATTTCTGATAATGTATTAAGATAGTAGTTGTGACTATCTAAAACTTCTATTACTTTATATCTGATGTAATAGTAATCTAGTGTATAAGATGAATATGTGATCTGTATATTCTTAAGATTTAATCACACTAAGTCTTCTATCTTATACTGCTCAGCAGAATCTTGATGAACATTGATTTAATTCTCTTAATCTTGTTTAACAGCTGTTATGAAGACTTCTGCTCAGTCACAGATATCTCAGAGCTTTATTACTATATTAACAGCAATCTGAATTGAACTGCAGAGATTTGATACAAACTGTATAATCTCTAGAAGATTTAACATCTTCATATGATAACTGTATGTAAGAAAGAATGAGCTTATATCTATTGAAACAGTATCTTGATTATTGATAGCAATCTCTACATGTAGAAGAGGATTATATCAATTGTCTTATAAGTAATTACAGAACTTACAGAGATAATTCTTCACAGTCTGAATTATTCATTCTCATGTATTATCAGTTTCAGAGTGATACACAGTTAACAGATGATATATAATCTTGAGAACTTGATAGATTCTTGTGCAGAGAGTTCTCATGAATTAACAGTCTTAATTTAATACTATAGATTTCAGTAATTCATACATTTAATAGAACAGACTCTGTAGAAAAGCTTCAGTAACTTGTTCAGTACTCATCTTATTATAAAGTTTTAATATTATATTATTACTTAATTAATTCACAATGATCAGAATGTTTCTACAACTCTTACTCTTAAGTAGATTAATAGTGAAGTCAATCACTACATCTTATCAGATTCTATTAGAGATATTAAGTGATTTTAATAAATCTTTTCTACAGTTATTTCATGAGATAATAGAAGAACAGTAATTACAGTTTCAGATAAAGCATCTGATATTATTTAATATTTCAGATTAGTAGAACTCTCAGAAGATTATTCTATACAGTTATTCACAGCCTGAATAATCAGTTATATATGAATCATGTATCTCTTGTATTATCTGAGTATATAAGAGTTCAGAGTGAGAGATTCAGTATCATTCACAGAATTATAGAGTATTATTATTATTGATTGAAGATTCTGAGATATCAATTCTTATACATAGTTCTGAGAGAAATCAGAGTGCTTCTTGATATACTGCTTCAGTGAGTACTGAAAGAAGTTTATTAGTTTGAGCTGCTGTATGCTATAGCTTATCTAATATAGATTTAGAAGAAGTTAAAATATCAGTGACAGTTCTAATTAAAGAAGTATATATAATGTCATGAGCTGTTTTATCTTGATTAACTAGTATCTTCAGATTCAAGAGCTGATGCTCTCAGTTCATTAAGTAAGTATCTGTTATATTAAATAATATATCTTACTCTTATTATAAGAGAGCATCTGTCATTGAGTTCTGACTGTCAGAATAGTAGTGTATTATAAAATAAAAGCAGCTTAAGAACTCAGATTATTATATCTATCATTCAGTGAGTTTACAGATAGTTATGAAGTATTTGAGATTTTTATAATCTATGACTATTTTAAATTTGAAGACACTTCAGAGTTCTGAGTTTCATTTTTCTAAACAGTATACAATTGTAAGAAGTTTCTTATCATAGATCTCATAATTGCATTCAGTGAGACTCAGTTTCTTAAATATAAAGATACATAATTGTAGAATATCTTTATTATTATATTATAATATCACTTCTTCTATTATATAATCAGAGAAATCAGCTTCAATAACTACCTTATAATCAGAATTAAATATTATTAGTAAAGAGATATTAATAAACATTTTCTTCATCTGTGTAAATACAGCTTCAGTGTCTACTGATTATTGAAATACTAAGTCTTTCTTAATAAGTTCTGTCAGTGATCTTATAATATCTGAGAAGTTTCATATAAATCACTGATAGAAGTTAGTAAATCTGATGAAGCTTTATACATCTTTCACAGTGTATAAGGCCTCTCATTCAAGAATAGCAGAGATCTTCTTAGAATTTATTTAAATTCTCTTACCAGCTTCTATGATGAAACCTAAGTATTTAGTACTCTTGACTTTGAAATCACACTTGTTAATATTAATTAATAGTCCTGCTTCTCATAGTTGTTGTAATACTCTTTACATATGCTCTTGATGTTTCTTTCTGAATTCATCAGTGAAGATGAGAATGTTATCTAGATAAGCAGATGCAAATTCATCAAGGAAGTCTCAGAGTGCTCAGTTGATATACTTCTGAAATGTACTGAGAGCATTGACCAGTTCAAAGGGTGTGACTACTCATTCAAAGAGGTCATATCGTGTTCGGAATGCTGTTGTAATTCCAACATTGCTCGGAGCCACTGTGGTATCGCCTCTATGCTCGCGCTCGAGGGTTCTCCCATATTATCGTTCGACATGGTTATATCATTTTGTCGGATGTATGATATCTGTGAAATCTGAAGAAGTGTAATCATATTCTCATACGTCTGAGTGTCAGGACTCTCGGGTCTTTCGCTGACATTCTCTTGTAAGATCTTATTGCGGGGCCAGGGCGACTGGTGAGCAAGCTTCTATCTGAGAACTTGATGTCTGCTTAACTGTGTTTCTCTTTCTTACACATTGTTACACATTCAGATATCTCTTGATGAATAATTATTTCTAATGAGAAGACAATATGTGAATAATTATTTCTAATAAGAAGATGATGAATGTTTTTCTAGTGTAACAGGCCTACACTGAATAGATCAGTATTAAGATATAGGTCTTATATAACAAAAGAGAAAAATGTTAGAGAAGAAAAGAAAGAGAAAGTGTAGAAATCAGCAATCAGAGTGGATATTTATACATGTATGTGATAGTATACACAGTGAAGCTTCAGGGCGGAAGAATCTATACATGTTCATAGCAGCTGAGAATCAGTGATTGAGAATGGCCGAGAATCGGAGTGTACATGTTTGAGAGTGGAGCAGAAGAATCTATGAAGTGTAACAGAATAGTCTATATGATTGATCAGACGCAGCCCGCCACAATATACATTCTTTTAAGCTAATTGCATGTTTTTCTTTGCAATTGAAGTATTTAAGTAAAGTATATTAATATATTTCATCTCTTTTTAAGTATATTTTATATTTATACTCACTAGTTTTGTGATCTCTAGCACAGAATACACATTTTAAGTCTCTGAAATAAGAGATTATAAAGTGTTCATATTCTTAATAGTTTGAACACTCTTTTTGAGATTTGAGATTCATTCTTAAGTCTTTGTATTCATGAACTCTCATCTTCAAATCTGTCACTCTTACTTCAAATATTCTTGATTGTTTAAGTGTCTATATATACACTAGAACAGAGACATTTCTTCTACATTATCTGAACTTAATTGAATTTAGTCATACAGATTCTTTTCTCAGTTAAATAGAATTGTATTCTTCTAACTTATTTTTAAGAAGTAGTATTTCTTTCTCACAGTTAAAAATTTGAACTGAAATATTATAAAGAATGAATTTATCTCACTTTTCATCTCTCTCAGATAGAATTGTGATATTTAACTGAGATTCTATTACTGATTTTCAGAGATTCTTATTCTGAATAAGAAATTCTGTGCTGAATTCAGGTATTACAGTTAAAATAATAAAATTTTCAAATAAAGATAGCTCAACTGAAGCTATAACTGACTTTTAAACTTCAATATCAGTTATTAACTGAGAAAAGAACTGCTGATTAATATCATTTCTAATTCTGAAAATGAGATTTGAGTTTAGCTTGTTTCTTTGTAAGACCTTCTGATTTAAGACTTTGAGAATAAGTCTTCTATTTCTGAAGATTTGAAAGTTTTTCTCTTTTTGCATTTTTTTCTCTTCTTTTCTATGAACAGAGATCTGAGTAGTATTCTTCTCAGTTTTCTCAGAATTTTAAGCAGGTTTTGAGATAGCAGGTTTAGAGACAGTAGATTCTGCTGCTTGAGTATATATTGTCTTCTGATTTGAAGAAGAAGAAGAAGAAGAAGACAAAGAGTCAGTGATTATACTAGAAGTTTTCAATCTTTTTTGAACTCTGTTTGAAATTCCAAGTTTGAACTTAATCATCTCTTGTAGTTGTCTAGTCTAAGTATGAAGAATTAACAGAACTTTTTTATTCTTCTCACTCAGACACTGTTTTTCAAGAATTTTGCTTGCTTTTTCAAGATTCTGTATTTCAAGAACTTGTTATTTCTCTATTTCTTTCTTCTTTCTTCTCTTCAGAATTTTAATCTCAGAAATAGTATCTGAGAAAGTATCTTTTTTCACATCAACTGAGTGTATTTTTGAACTCATTTTACTCACTGAATAAAAAGTTTATTAGCCTATTTTAATTGAGAGATTCATCAGTTTATTTTCAAATGCAAAGTTGATCAGACTGTTTCAATTGACAGGTTTATTAATCTATTTTCAATTGAAAAGTTGATCAGACTGTTTTAAAAGAAGAATGAAAGACTTTTGTATATAAAATACCTGATTTTTTTCACACTAGTTCAGTAACTTGATTATATTGTTGAACAGAATCTAATAAACTAAAATTAATTTTTAAGATAAATCAAGAAAATCTTTACAGTTTCTTTCTTGAAATATAGTGAGAAAATATATGATATTAATTAATAATAAATCAGATAATATAACAGTTTTTGAGAGAAAATCTCACAAAAAATAAATCAATTTTTTGCAGAGAAATTGATTAAAACTATTCAATTTTATTCTAGATCATTCAATTCTTCTCACACAATAAGTGTGCAACTCAAATCAGTTAATAAAGAGTGTAAAAAAGAATTAAATATTAATAAAAGCTCTTCAGTCACTGAAAAAGCAATTCTTACTTAAAAGAATGTTAAATTATAATAGAAAATAACTCTGTTTTTAATTTTTTGTAATAATATTCTATAAAACTCAGAGAAAAACATCTTACTTGTTCAAGAGAAGTAAAAAACTAATTCTAAGATCTTTTCTTTTGTATTAACTGCTGTAGAAGAATATTATAGAAACTGCTAAGATATATACTACTATATATCTTCTATCAAGACTTTTCCTCTTCAGAGTCTTGATATTATAGAGAATATAAGCCTGTTTCTATATAATAATATAAATATTGTCAGCACAATGTAGAGGAACTGGTTATTTATATCTTAAAATAGAAGACTTTGTCAATGATTATATCAATATAGAGTTAATTCTTAAATTCAATAGAAATCTAGTATAACTGTTCTCAATCTCTTGCAGAATCTATTGAATATTAAGATATTAAAACTAGATTTAATATATCTCACTGTGCAGAGATCAAAGCCTCAGTCAGAGCTTGAAATATACTGATTTTATAGTTATTAATCATTGTCTGCTCAATATGTATTAAATACTGTTGATAAGGTAACTTTTTATATCTTTTTACTCAACATGAGCCAGTTTGAAAAGAGTGATACATGAGTGAGATTTAGTGTTAATGTTTTAAAATATCAAAGATATATAGAGTTTTTATGAAGAATGCACTTCAGTTTTTACAGAGATTTTACTTCAGATATATTCACTGATTGTATACTTAATATTATTATCAAGATATCTTTTTGTATATTTCTGCTAAGAATGAGTCAGATTGAGAAGAGTAGTATATGAGTGAGACTTAGCATTGATGTTTTAAAACATCAAAGATAGACAGAGTTTTTACAGAGATTACTCTTCAGATATCTTCACAATTACAGATCAGAAATCTTTCAAAATACAGAAGATTGATACATATAATTAGATCTCTTCATCTTATAAATTATATGGCAATTTGACCCGAGATTGTGATGTGATAGAGGTGAAGAGGAGATAATCTCACACAGGAGTTTCAAACAATGTCTGGTTCATGTTTGGCTGAATAACTCCATCACTACACGGGGTATACGGTCGGCGATGCGGTCAAAATGCTTGTATGATTGAGAGCTTTTCGATGAATCTATTGGCGGGTTCTTACACAAAAAGTTGAGCGAGTTTATAGTGAAACAGTTGACAGTATAAGTAATACAGTGAGTTAGCATCACTGTCTGTTTCAAAGAGTTTATAACAGAATCTATTAATGAATTTCATAGTTAACCTGCTGAAGTTGACAAGAGCTCAAGAATATGACTCAATTTTGATCATTCTTGATCACTTCATGAAGATAGCTAAATATATCTCTATTTAGAAAAATATTAACGTCTCTGAGTTGACTGACCTGTTTTTAGACATTATTATTTATAATCACAGTGCTTCAAAATTGTTAATAACAGATTAAGAATTTCTCTTCATCAGTAAATACTGATCAGCTTTTTACTATTATCTATAAGAGGCCTACGCTGAATAGATCAGTATAATATTGATAGGTCTTATATAACAAAGAGAAAAATGTTAGAGAAGAAAAAGAAAGAGAAAGTATGAGAATCAGCAATTAAAGTGAATATTTATATGCATATGTGATGATGTACACAGTGAAGCTTCAGAGCAGAAGAATCTATATGCATTCATAGCAGTCAAGAATCAGTGATTGAGAATAGCTGAGAATCAGAGTGTATGCATTTAAGAATGAAGCAGTTGAAATCTGTAAAGTGTAATGAAATAGTCTATATAATTGATCAGACACAGTCTGTCACATTAGCTCTCTCTTTTCAGAAGTAGTTTTCATCAGTCAAGAGCCTCTGTTTTAAATAATACAGAACTCAGAGTTCAGGTCAGATGATTATACTTGACTTATTTTATGAGATATTATTAGCTGCGGCTGTGAGATCTCTTATTGAGAATATTCTCAATCTCTCACTCAAGGTCATTATCTTCTTCTATGATGTCAGGTGACTGTCAGTTGAAAGTCAGTTAAGAAGAGAATGAGTCAGTGACAGTGCAGCAGAGTAAGCTTATATAAAAGACATTATAAATCTCTGATGATGTGTCAAGACAGTAGTTATAACTATCTAGAACTTCTATCACTTTATACTTGATATAGTGATAATTCAGTGTATGAGAATGAATGTGCAGTTCATATATTCTTAAGATTGAATTATATCAGATCTTCTATCTTATATTATTCAGTGAGATCTTAATAAATATTGATTTAATCTTCTTAATTCTGTTTAGCACTTGTCATGAAGATCTCTACTCAATTATAAGTATCTTCAAGTTTTATTACTATATTATCAGCAATCTGAATCAGACTGCAGAAGTTCAGTGTGAAATATATAATTTCTAGAAGATTTAGTACTTTCATATAATATCTGTATATAAGAAAGAATCAGCTTATATCTATTGAAATGACATCTTAATCATTGATAGCAATGTCTGTATGTAGAAGAAGATTATATCAATTATCTTATAAGTGATTACAGAACTTATGAAGATAAATCTTCATGATCTGAATTATCTGTTTTAATATATCATCAGTCTTGAAGTGATAGACAGTTAACAGACAATATATAATCTTGAGAACTTGATAGATTCTTATTCAGAGAGTGCTTATGAATTGACAGCTCTGATTTGATACTATAGATCTCAGTAATTCATATATTTAATAGAACAGACTCTGTAGAAAAGCTTTAGTAACTTATTCAGTATTTATTTTATTACAAGATTTCAATATTATATCTTTACTTAATCAATTCATAATAATCAGAATGTTTCTATAACTCTTACTCTCAGAGAGATTGATAGTAAAATTAATTATCACATCTCATCAGATTCTATCAGAGATATTAAGTGATTTCAGCAGATCTTTTCTATAATTCTTTCATAAGATAATGAAAGAATAATAATTACAGTTTCAGATAAAGTGTCTGATGCTATTTAATATCTCAGATCAGTAGAATTCTCAGAAGATCATTGTATACAGTTATTTATAATCTAAATAATCAGTTATACACAAATCATGCATCTCTTGCATTATTCAAGTATGTAAGAATTCAAAGTAAGAGACTCAGTATTGTTCACAGAATTGTAGAGTATTATTATTATCAATTTGTGATTCAAAGGTTGCTTAAGCCAGTGTATGATTACAGATGTACGCCGGCTTCTTATATATTGTAATATCATACACTAAATTAATTAGCAGCCGCTATGGCCTCTTTACACCTGTACATATACACTAGTAGTTTGAAAGTGACTGCATTATTATCTGACAGTTGTACATTCTTCTGAATCACATCCTTCTTCACCAGATTCAGTCACACTCATGTGACCATATCATATACCCTAGCTTCATGAAGATTAGCTCATCACTAGTGTTTCACAATTATGTGATCTATTCCTGATTCAGCTAGCATTCTGTATACACTCTTACAAAGAAACTTTCACTATATTACATCACTCATTCACTAACTTTTTTCATTCTTCAATCATCTTCTTCATCATCATCATCATTGAATATCATCACTATTCAAGATTTCTACTTCTTCTTCTGTTCAACTCTTTCTATCTGTTCATCTATCACATTATATAAGTTCCTGGTAATGACTCTTCATTCTCATAACAAGTGTCATTGTAGTGCTCATATCAGGCAGTTTGTTAGCAGTAAGTGTAATATGTTATGAAACATATATAATCAGAACTTGTTTATCTTCTAACAATTGTCAGAATATACTATCATGAATGGCACATCTTCTTCTTCTTCTCATACATCTCTGATCATTTTCTTCAGTGGGTTTCTGATCATGTTTTCTGACATGATTTTGCATGAACACAGATGCTGATATATTTGTTTTTATTTATATAGAATCTTCACATGTTGACAGATTCACATTCACTGATAATAGTGAACTCAATGTTGAATCATTGATCAAGAACCTGAAGAACATGATAATGAAGAAATTATCTGTATCATGTGTGACTGAGTCTTCTGTGTCTCTCTCTGCTTCTTCTATTCCTTTCTCTGCTGCTCTCTCTCAATCTTCTACATCTGTCTCTGTGTCTGGTTCTCCTGCTCCTACTATCCCTGTTCCTGTGACTCTCACTCTCACTACTTCTGCTCTTTCTGGTTTTGCTGCCTCTGCTTTCATTACCAGCTCTCCTCATTTCAAGGAGATGTTGCATAGGCTTGATGAACCACATTTCTCAGTGCATACACTCTCATTCTTCTTGTCAATCTCTAGAACAATCTATTATATGAAGACAGTGTATAACATGACTATCTGAAGCTCAGTCACAGACACTGATTATTACATTCATTTTAAATATTCATGATGAGATAATCATCTATTCATCTCAGAGAATCACTCTCTCTTCAACAGTGTTAAGATTATAAGTCTTTTTCTTTTTTATCTTTTCTTTCTGACACTGATTTTCCTGTTCTTAGAAGAAATCATTATGAGTTTTGCTGTGTATAAAGTTATGATATTCACAGATACTAAGAAACTTTTTACAACTGTAAAGTTCAATATCACAGAGATATCTACTCTGACAAATTTCTTCAGAATGATAGATTTATATCAGCCTATTCTCTGACATCTGTTATTCAACTTCATGATGCAGGTGAAAGATATTCATGTTTTCAGGAACAGAAATGTGAATGTCATACTCTTTTACACCTGCGGGCGTGAGGCTCATACACCTTGTCTGAGATGTCATTGTGGGAATGAGTCATTCACACACTGCATTCTGCTTCCTGCATTTCCCTGTGTCTCTCTCTCTCTTCCTGAGAAGCCTCATATATGTTGTAATTATGTGTACAACTCTAAGGCCAGCAGATGTTCATTTGATAACTGTTTCCATCTCTGATTTTGCAATTTTAATACACTAACAATGATTCTTAGTTGCTTCAGTGTCAGAGATCATTCTGATTGAAGATGATAACACTGCTGAGACTATCTTCTTTCACTCTCAAGCTTCTCTCATCACTTTCTCTTTCTTCTCTGCAGGGAAGGTTGTGCACATACTGAGTTGTAAGTATTCAGCCTCAGATGACTCTCATCATTTGTCCGGTTCTGCACCTCTCTCTTTCATTTCTTCTGCCTTCATCCTCTCTTCCTTGACTCCTAGTCCTGTGGGTCCCGCACTCTTCTTCAATTTCTCTATGCATACACATACACATTTCTATATTGATATTCCAGCTAATCTTGTGATAAATGATATTAATGTTGTATGCAGAGCAGTAGAGGAATCAGAGATGTATGTGATATTGTTGCAAGAATGACTTATGACTCTCAAATCCCTTGCAGATCTCGAGTTTTGAGATTTCCTTTGTTTTTAGTGTTTTTCAGATGGCATTGGAAATAGATTAAATGTATAATGTATAAAAATGAATGAGATGTGTATGATAATATTTGTCTTTTATAATCAACTCTTACAGTTGATAATCAATTCATTATCTCTTTTCTTATGCTTTTTCTTTATCTGCTAGTTACTACTCTTACACAATCTCTATATAATACAGCATTCAGTGACTAGATTCAGCAGCTTCCATCATTTATGATTCTGTCTCACATATTATACTGTCTCTCTTCACTGACTCAGATCACTACAGTGAACAGCTTATCAAAACTAATCTCACTCAATCTCTGAGTGTCTTCAGAGGTTGAGATGACTTGATCTCACACATTTATGAATGTTTTCAATAGTTCATTCTCTGTGATCTTCATGATTGAACTGATGTAAACAGTCAAATTCAACTCTGAATCTCTTTTTCTTCTGTGATCTGATTCACATGTAAGTCTGTCACTTTGAGATCACTCTTTACTGTGTTGCATCTGCTGTCTGCAGTGCATTTTTATACAACTGGCTACAGTCTCATCACTTATTGAAGTGTGATATTTATTTGATTTCTTCATTTCTTCTCATTCTTTTCTTATAATTGTGAAAAGATCAGAATAAGTGAGATCATCTGATTCATAAGTGTCTATGATTTCTCTTACTTCATGAGACTTTTCAATTATAAGTCTCTTCTTTTTCAACACTGATGATAGTGCTGTAAATAATCATAATTCACTCAGATCTTATATCTTTGTTTTCATAAGATATGAATTATTTATTAAGTTGTGTAAGATCTGTCTCTCTGGTTCTTTCAATACATACATTCTCAGAGAATGTGATTTAAGTATTTTATATAGCTCAAACCATCTAGGTTGAAACTTCTCAGAACTCTCATTGTATACAAGAACTCACATTCTCATCTTAAGACTCAATTTCTTAACTAGTGAGTCTCATATTCTTTTCAATTGAATTGCTCAGTTCAGGAGTAACTCATTAGCTTTTGCACATGCATGGCTGATCTCTTTCAATCTTGATTTCATATTCACAACTGTTGCATCTGTAACTGCTGTTTCTGCTGCATTCATAACTGCTGTTCTCTTCTTCATCTTTTCCGAAGCATTCTTCAAGATGCATGGATGCAATTCATACAACAGGTAGAATGATGAACACTTGAAGACTGCATGCTGTTGAATCCGTGTGGCCAGTAGCGCCTGCCTGAGATATTCATCTCATAGTCTCATAGGCTTGCTCACTAGATATTTCATCAGCATGTTGTTCAAGATTTCATTCAAGCATTTCATCTTTCTGTTCATCTGTGAATGATATGATGTTGTTCTACAATGTCTTGTCTGTAACTGACTCATGAAATGCCTCACTACTTCTTCTATGAGATTCATATCATTATCAGTTAGAATCTCACACAGCATTTCATAGTTGATATAGATCTCATTATGTAGAAACTTTATCATCATCTTCTCTGTTGTCTCTGAAACTGCTTTCATGACTGATCAGCCAGTAGTGTAATTAATAGCAGTGATTATTCATCAATTTTCATTTGACATTTGCAGTAATATGTCTATGAGGTCCATCTCTCATCATTTAAACAGTTGTATTATACACTTCATCTGATGTTACACTTTCTCATATTCTAATCCTTTCTTAGATTCTTTCACAACCTGATAATTCAGGCACTCATGAGTGTACATCTGAATGTCCTCAGTCATGCTTGATCAGTATACTCTTGATTCAAGTACATTCATGAGTTCAGAGCTTTCTAAGTGACTGAATTCCTTGTGCATGTGAGTCACTAAGTCACATCTAAATAAAGATTCTAGATAGAGAGCTTCTGTGTATTCTAGATCACAGTAAAGCACAACATCATTTTCATTTCTCAATTTTCTTAGCTTGAAGTTCAGAAGCATCTCTTCTACTACTCTCACAAGATGCTTATCATCTGACATCTTGTCATTCTTCAAGTGAGAGATTATAATATTCACTCATTCTGATTCCTTGCATTCTCTCAGCATGTTTAATATGAACATCTCTTATATCTGGTTCACAGAACTCTCACTCATGAAATCAGATCTGTGACTGATTACATCAGACATCACTGTGTTCAATCTCTTTCAGTATTTAATATGAAGATTGTACACTTGAAACTCTGAGATTCAACATACTAAGTGTTTGAAAGGTTTTATTATTGATTATAGATAGATGAGGCTTTCATGATTCATGATCACTATTATCATATATCTGTTATTAATATATCTATTTCATAACATCAGCATATGCTTGATCACTAGTAATTTCTTTTCATACACTGAGTAATTGAGCTCAGTGTCTGATAGTTTTCTACCATTATACATCACTGAGTGCAGCTTGCTGTTCTTACTCATCTGTAGAAGAGCATCTCTGATAGCTCATTCAGATGTATCTGTCTTAATATAGAAAGATTTATTACAATCTGATTGAATAAGCACTGAGAATGTTATAATACATTCTCTCAGTGTGAGAAAAGCCTCTTCACATGCAGCATTTCAGATAATTGAATGAAATTTCTTCTTTCACAGATTTGTATTCATTTCTCTTAAGAGATCTGAGAGTGATACAGATATTCATGTGAAATCCTTGATGAATCTGCAGTAGTATGAGATCAACTCAAGAAACTGTTATACATGATATACATTTCTCAGCTACAGTCAATTTGCTATGATATTCAATTTCTTCAGAATGAAGTGTATACAGTCATCACTCACTACATATTCTATAAACTTCAACTCTTTCATTTTAAACACACACTTGATTGATTTGATGTAGAGCTTATACTCTGTCAGAGTTGTAAGCACTTTATTGAGATGCTTCAGATATTCATTGTATGAGTTTGAAAAGACTAGAATATCATTGAGATATACAAGACATGAGATTTTATTTTATTTATGAAGAATTATATTCATCATTATTTGAAAGATAACAGGCACATTTATCAGACTGAATAGTATTATCAGGAATTCAAACTTCTCTCATTGTATATTAAACACAGTTTGCAGAACTGATAGTTTGTCTACACAGATCTGTCAGTATTCTGAGAGAAGATCAATCTTTGATAGATATTAAGTGTTTTCAACTGTGTTCAACTGTTATGGAATCTGTGACAGTGAATATTCATTCTTAATTGTAAGCTTATTGAGTGTTTGATAATTAATACACATTTATCACTTCTCACTTATCTTTTTCACAAATAGAACTGAAAAGTCTCACATACTTGATGAGAGTTGTATGAGATCATGTTCTAGAAGATCTGTGATCTGACACTTCTATTCTTCAAGATATGTTTGTGACAGAGAGTATACATTCTGATTGACTGATTTTATATCTCTCATGTTAATCTCATGTATGAATTCTCATTTCAGCAGCAATTTCAGTGAAAGATCTGTTCAAAAGATCTTTTCATACTTCTTCAGAAGCTCTCTCATATGCTTGTTCTTCTGCATATCTTTTATCTTGGTTTTCTTCACTTCTGAGTCCTGTATAACATACAGAATACTTTTGAATGAGATCTTGTAAATTGTTCTCTTTACTTGTTAATATGTAAGCAGATTTAACTCTTCTATATCAGAAATATGAAATGTCCTTCTCATATCAGTTGATAGAATTGTATGAATCATTTTCTTTCTATCAGTCAATCACATATGACATGTACATCATTGAATCTGCAGATTGAACTTTTGAAACTAATTGAGTCTGAGAATAAGATTATATTTCATGTTCTGCAGCTCTCATGCTCAAATATAGCAAGATCATTCTTCAAAGTGCAAGAGAACTCTTACTTTTACAGATGATATCAAATATCAGTTATCAGATAATCTTATATATCAGAGATTCTTCACTCAGCAGACTTCTTTCAATCTTCAGATTATATAATCATCAATATATTGTATTAAAGCTTCTATGTCTGCTAACACTTTTACAGCCATCTCTCAATTCTTACTCAAGTGTCTCTTATACATTAACATTTCAGGTCTTAAGATATTGAGATAAGTATTCACTTCATCATTCTCATCTGTATCTTATTCAGAAGTCTACTTCTTCTTTACATTCACAGAATTCAGAGAGTCATCTAACACAGACATCTCTTTCACTTTGAAGACTTTTCATAGAATATCAGTAAGTGTCTCTGAGCTCACTGATTCTGCTAGTTTTTTGACTCTCTTACTTCTCTTGACTGTGCATGCTGAATGCAATCTTTTATATCATGATTTTAATATCTGCAGTTGAAGCAAGCTCAATACTTATAACATTAAGATTTTCACTCAGAGAATTTCTTTTTCAGAGAATTCAGTGCTTTAGCAATGACATTCAGATCTAGATTCATTGTATCTGAGTGTGTAACTTGTGTTATAGAAGTCTGATTATCTGTTCTTCACTGAGATATACTTGATTACAGTATTTTCTGTTATAATTGACTTACTTGTTTCTGTATGATGAGAGTGTTGTATGCTTCTTTCACTGTGTCTGATTATACAGTTAAGCATTTTCATTTCACTCTTAACTCAGATATAAGATTATGAATGAAGATCTGTAAACAGAAAAATATTGAAAGTTCTTCATTCAATGTGAGATAGTGTAAGCTGAAGTGTGTGAAGTATGATATAAGATCACTCACTTATCTACACTCAGTGAAGTGTTTATAACACTTATCTCATACATTCACTTTCTTAAAGTTGTATAAGATTCATTTGAAAAACTCATTTCATATTCATGAGAATGAATATCACTCTGAGTCTGTGAGATTCATCTTTTCATCAGTCATTTATAATGACTTTGCTTTTTCACATAGAAACACAGCAGATCTTAAGACTGATTAAAATTTCATTGACTGTCTGTCTGTGAGTTCATGTTTAATCTGATAATATAATTACATCTGACTTAGTCAGCTGATTACAGCATTATTTTTTCAGTCATCATTGAAGCTTGATAGCTTCAGCAGATCTTCTGACTTAATATATTTCATACTCAGATTCTCATTCTGTACAGCAGTCTCTGATGAAGTGTATACTTCTGAAGAGATTATGAATAATTGTGATAAAATCTTCAGATTTAATGTAGTCATCTATCTATGTAAATGTTTAATCTTCTACTGCAGACCTAAGATCTGATTTTCTCTATTCTTATTAATGATGATGATTGTATCAGTGAAGCTCTTCATAGTGAATACTTAATTCACAGTGAATGTCAATTGTTGTTTAACTTCTATCTCAGCCTGTTACTGCATATGCAAGGCCTCAATCTTATTTAGAATTCTTGTATATTTACAGACCTTTGATTTCAGTTTAGCAGTTTTAACTGTTTTTCTTACTGCTTTGAGTAAACTCTCTGAGAGGTTCTGCATATCTTTCAGTTCAGGTAGCAGAGAAGAGTGTTATTCATATTAGTTAGAAGAGATATTTATTTCAGTGATTTCTCATTGATCATACAATGTCTATCATTATATCACTGTATTATTATATGATTTCTGTTATCATTGTATAACTTCAGTGATGATCACTCTCTTCTTTTTATTCTTCTTTTGAGTAGAGAGTGAACTTCTTTGAATCTGATTCACTGCTCTCATCTTCTTTCTCACATCTCATCTGTTCATGTCTCATATGTGGCATTTGCCTGAGTGTGAAGTTTTTCCTTAACAAGCAAAGCAGTATCAATCAGATGCTTTTCTACTCATCACTCTTTATACACTATTTTTTAAGATGTTCTAGAATCACACTGGCATGATAACTATGAATTGCTTCATAGATGAAATTATCACACTCTGAAGAAGCCTGTGCTTCTCACCAGTTTTTAGACATGCTATCAGATGTGATTCAAAGATTGCTTAAGCCAGTATATGATTACAGATATATACTGGCTTCTTATATATTGTAATATTATATACTAAATTAATTAGTGTCCGCTATGGCCCCTTTACACTTGTACACGTACGCTAGTAGTTCGGAAGCGGCTGCGTTATTATCCGACGGTCGTACGTTCTTCCGAATCACAAGAGCATTCTTATAGTTATCTTCTGAATCTTTCTCTAATGTAATGTGATTGATATGAACAGGCATTGATTCATTCTTCAAGTGAGAAGATATGTAAACTGATTGATAGTTGAAAGCAATGTGTTCTGATCAGTTACAGTTGATGTATATTTTATATTAATGTCAATCAGTGACTTCTTCAGAAGTGATTTCAGAGACTTGAAAGCCTGTTTAAACAGCAGAAATTCTTGCTTATGCATAGACATTTGAATCTATTCAGTTTATAATATCTGCATCATTGCTGTTCTTCAGCACAGATGTATGAGTCACTGAGATGTAACATCTTCTGCCACTGTTCTGTATACTCTTGAGCTTGATAAGATAGTTATTCAATATCTGAAGCTGTGTGCAGAAGTCTTCATAAGTTTGATCTTTATTTACACTTACAAAGATCTGTAAGAGTTTGAAAGTTAATGTCTTCTTAAGCATGCTTATCTTTATTTAATTCTCTCAAGATTGATCATCTGCTTCTAAGATCTTGATATTGAAGTTAGAGATGAATGTTGTAAGAGAAGTGTTTCTCTATCAGACACTCTGTAATCAATCTAACACTGTCTGTTACATGACAGTGTCTTAAAACGGAATATCAAGATATTTGATAATATTGTCAGATATACAATGCTGATTCATATGCTTTCATTCATGAATAAAACTTCTGTTTCATATAATTCTTCAATTATTCATTAATATATCAATCTTGATTGATTAATGAACTGATGACATCTTCATCTATATTTAGTTTTATAAGCATTTTCATTCTTCATGATGAGTAGAGAGTGAGATTGAAAGTATTGAAATATATGAGAGTATCTAAGTGTTTCTTCAGTGCTTTTATATTCAATTCTGTAGATGTTGAAATTGTATGAGTTAATTATTGAATCTCTTTGTATTGAAGTTGTTGAGTTGCATGCATGTCTGCTATCTGTTACTATTGTAATTTTAACATTGCTCAGAGTCACTGTGTCATCATGTCTATGCTCACATTTGAGAGTTTCATATTATTATTAGATATAGTTATCTTGATTATCAGATGTGTAATTGTATGAATATCTTATATGTCTGAGTGTCAGAACTCTCAGATCTTTTACTGATATTCTCTTTGTAAGATCTTATTATAAGCCTAGAGTGACTGATGAGCAAGCTTCTATCTGAGAACTTAGTATTCACTTTAACTGATTGTTTCTCTTTCTTATGTGTTATTACATGTTCTGATATCTCTTGATGAATAATCATTTCTAATGAGAAGACAATGTATGAATAATCATTTCTAATAAGAAGATGATGAACATTTTTCTAGTCTAAGAGGCCTACACTGAATAGATTGATATAATATTGATAGATCTTATATAACAAAGAGAAAAATGTTAGAGAAGGAAAAGAAAGAGAAAGTGTGAGAATTAATAATTGAAGTGAATATTTATATATGTATGTGATGATGTATGTGATGAAGCTTCAGAGTGAAAGAATCTATATATGTTTGTAGCAGCTGATAATCAGTGATTAAGAATGACTGAGAATCAGAGTGTATACATTTGAGAATGAAGCGGTTGAAATCTGTAAAGTGTAATGAAATAGTCTATATAATTGATCGGGCGCAGCCCGCCACATTATCTTATAATAAGACATCTTCTCAGCACTGCATTTTATTCACAAACAGATAATCAGACTGAATATCAAAATCAGATATTAGAATAGTATCTTTAAGTATTCTATTTCTATTATTAGAATAACTAGTTTAAACATCTTCTAATCACTGAATTTATATATAACAATATAAAGAATGCAATCTTAAAGATATCTTCTTTCTATACTTATTATAAATACAATTCTTCATTACTCAGTGATATCACAGATGATATTTCAAAGAAGAGAATAGATAGTCAGAATATTAAATTAATACAGAGAACAGAGTACTTCTCAGTATTAAAAGTAAAGACTAAATTGAAACTTTTAGATAATATTCATAAGAAGATTATTTAAAGTATTCACTATACTCAGAAGCAGCAGATGAAATACTATAATTAAAAACATCTTTTAATAAAGTTCTTAATAGAGAATCAAGTGCTACTTTCAGTAAAGAATATTAAGATAATGAGATTATATAAGAAGTTCAGTGAGTAATTACTAGAATCTTTCTCAGTAATAAGAGTAATGAGTCAGTAAATATATAAGTTGAAATTATTCTCAGAATTGAAATTAATTCCTTCTGTTTTTCATATTTTCTATTTAAAGCTTTATAAGTAACACTCTGAAACAGAGCTATTTCAGCTGAATAGTATTAAGATCAAGAATAATACTGAATATCTTGTGAAGAAAATATTGAATAAGTGAATATATTACAGCAAGCTTTAATATCTTATTAAATAAAAGAATTATTCATTGTCAGAGAATTTATAAGAACTGCTTAAGTATTTGAAAAATGCTGAGAAAGAGATTGTAAGTTATGAGATAACTAGTAGAGACTACTCTGTTACATATTACAGATATTGAGTAAGAAAAACTGCTTAAGACTTCTTATTTTTTTCAAAGAGTATTTAGAGATAATCTTATAATAATGAGCTGATATCTTATAAACTCTGTAGCACTCTTCTTCTATTTTCTTTCACAAGAGTTTTTTAGAACTTTAATGAGACTATACAAGTGTAAAATTTCTGAAGGAGTTAGAGAAAAAAAAATATTTGAAATTAATAAAGATTAATATTATCAATCTATAGACTGCTACTATTCTAATAAAGCTGCAGTCTGTAGAAAAAGTAAAAAGAAGAATCTCAGAGTCTACTTATTAATAATTATACTCTTATCAAACTTATTCTTCACTGTTAAAGTCTTCAATATTAGTATTATTATCTATTATAAAGTTAATACTACAGTGTCATAGAAGAGCATGCTGCAGAAGAGTATAAAAGATATATAAAATATTAACTTATTAATTTATAAAGTATCTCAGTTATCTCTCTTAATTGAAGTGAGATTCTCTTTAATCAGTGATTAATCTCTATGATACTTTTAACAGTAGTACTAGCTACTCTCTTCTTCTTAAGATCAGTTATTCTGAGAAATTTTTTCATCTCAGAGACTTATACTTTCATCTTCTTTTACAGATAAGTAAGAGAGATCTTCTCAATCTTAATAGAATTTATTAATACTTAAAGCTCTGAGACTCTTACTCTGTACTGTTTGAGTATCAGAGCTTCTTATTAGAATTAACATAACATCTTCTTATAAGATAATATTTATGAAGAGACAGAAGTTATTATTACAGATATAACAGAAATAACAGAAGTAAGAGAAGAAACAGATATATAAGATTCTCTCTTTCTTCAGCTGCTTAGTACAGTGCAGATAAGTAACAGTATCAGTCACAGATTGTATCAGAGTCTTCTTATAGAGAGAAGATAAAGAAACTACAGAACTCTGTAAATTTAACTCAGTAGTATTCTGAGTAAAGCTTAAGTATTGTGGCGGGCTGCGCCCGATCAATTATATAGACTATTTCATTACACTTCATAGATTCTTTCATTTCCAATCGCCGATTCTCGGCCGCTACAAACGCGTGTAACATACACTTCAATTCTCAGCCATTTCCAATCACTGATCCTCAGCCGCTATGAACGCGTGTATATTCTTCCACCCCGAAGCTCCACTGTGTACATCATTACATACACATATAAATATTCATCTCAATCACTGATTCTCACACTTTCTCTTTCTTTCCTTCTTTAACATTTTTATCTTTATTATATAAGAGCTATTAATATTACATCAATCTATTCAGTATAGACTTCTTACACTATAAAAATGTTCATTGTCTTCTTAATAGAAAACAATTATTCACACATTGTCTTCTCATTAGAAATGATTATTCATTGAGAAATATCTGAATATGTAACAACATGTAAGAAATAGAGAAGCAGTTAAACAGTTAAGCAGACACTGAGGTCTTAGATAGAAGCTTACTTATCAGTCACTCTGACCCCATAATAAGATCTTATAAAGAGAATAAGATTTTATAAAGAGAATATCAGTGAAAGACCTGAGAGTTCTGACACTCAGATGTATAAGAGATTCATATAATTACACATCTGATAATTGATATAATCATGTCTAATAATAATATGAAACTCTCAAATACAAGCATAGATGTGATGCTATAGTGACTTCAAGTAATGTTGAAATTATAACAGCAACAGATAGCAGACATGCACACAACTTAATAACTTCAATATGAAGAGATTCAATGATTAATTCATGTGATTTCAACATCTATAGAATTGAGTATAAAAGCACTGAAAGAACACTTAGATACTTCTACATATTTCAATACTTTCAATCTCACTCTCTACTCATCATGAAGAATGGAAATGCTTATGAAACTGAGTATAGATGAAGATGTCATCAGTTCATTAATTAATTAAGATTGATATATCAATGAAAGATTGAAGAATTGTATGAAACAGAAGTTTTATTCATAAATGAAAGCATGTGAATCAGTGTTGTGAATATCTGACAATATCATGAAATATTTTGATATTCTGTTCTAAGACACTGCTATACAATAGAAAGTATTAGATTGATTACAGAGAAACACTTCTCTTACAACATTTATCTCTGACTTCAATATCAAGATTCTAGAAGTAGGTAATTAATCTTGAGAGAATTGAATGAAGATTAGCATGCTTAAGAAGACATTAACTTTCAAACTCTTACAGACTCTTATAAGCATAGATAAAGATCAGACTTATAAAGACTTCTGCACACAGCTCTGAACAATGAATGATTATCTTATCAAGCTCAAGAATATACAGAATAGTGACAGAAGGTATTATATCTCAGTGACTTATATACTCACACTGAGAAATAACAATGATGCAGATGCTATGAATTGAGTAGACTTGAATGTCTATGTATAAGTAAGAGTCTTCACTGTCTGAACAGACTTCTGAATCTCTGAGATCACTTCTGAAGAAGTTACTGATCAACATCAACATGAAGTATGTATTAACTGTAACTGATTAGAACATATTACTTCCAACTGCTGATTGATCTATGTGTGTTCACACTTAAGAGAAAGATCAGCATCTTCTCAATTGAGAGAAAGATCAGTGTCTTCTCATTCAAAGAATGAATCAGTGTCTGTCTGCGTCAATCACATTGCAGTGAAGAAAGATTCAGAAGATAACTATAAGAATATCTCAGTGAAACAGGGAAAAGATTAGCTTCTATTCAAATTTGCAAACAGAAGCTTGAAGAGATCAGATAATAATAATTTGAAGAGAAGATGATAATGAATGCAATTCTTATATCTACTGTGATTAATAATATGTATAATATGAAAGCCATGATAGACAGCAGTCTATATCACTATGCAATAATAAAATCTTCAGTTGTAAGACATTATAACCTTCAGTATTTCTTTATCAAAACTCTGACTTCTTGCAGAATTTGATGATCTGAAAGATGTTTGTACCTGTTACATAATGAAACTAAACATAGATGTGAAAGAATATCAACATGAAGATGTCTATGCATATGAAGTTGATAATCTTGATTATAATCTTATGTTAGAACTTGTCTGACTATCTGAACAAGGCATCTTACTGAATGCTCAAAACAGAAGCTTGATATTTTCTAATGATGATAGAATTCATGAAGATGATATTCACAAGACTATAAACCTTACACAGATCTCTGTCAACACTTATGAAATACTCTGAAAAAGAAGTTATCATCAAAATCACTGACAGAGTTACTGATAAGTTTACTGATAGCAGAATCATATATTAATCTATTTCATCAGTCTGGCTGATATCAAAAAGACTCTAGAAAAGTTATCTCATGTTATAACAACAGATTCTTGTACAAAACTCTCTTAATAATATCATGAATATCTAGATGTCTTCTGACAAGATAATATTATAAACATATCTCTCTTACAAGGTTTTGAAGTGAATCACAGTATTAAGTTAGAGAAAAAGAATGATAAGAACTTCAAACTGTCATGAGACTCTCTTTATAACATGTTCTGAGATGAACTTCTTCTTCTTTAAAAGACACTCAATGATCTGTTGAATAAAGAATTCATATGTGTTAGTAACTCTTTCACTGCAGCCTTTATTCTCTTTGCAAAGAAATCAGATGAAGAACTTCAATTCTGTGTGAACTATTAAGATCTGAACAGATTGACAAAGAAAGATTGATATCTCTTATCTCTTATCAATGAAACTCTAGCACAGATCAGATGAGATCAATAATTTATAAAATTAGATATCATTGCTGTGTTTCATAAGATTCATATCACTGAAGAAGATGAATGACTTACAGTATTCTAAACACATTATAATCTCTTTGAATGAATAGTCACACTCTTTGAGCTGGCTAATGCTCTTAGTATATTTCAGAAGTATATCAACTGAGTATTTTAAGATTTCCTTGATAAGTTTGTATCTGCTTATTTAGATAATATTCTCATCTTCACTGATGAATTCAGAAAAGAATATCAAGAATATGTGTGAAAGATATTACAACAGCTATAAGAAGCAGAACTACTGATAGATATTGATAAGTATAATTTTGAAGTCAAGAGTATCAAGTATCTGAGTTTTATTATAGAAGCTGATAAGAGAATTTGAATAAATTCTGAGAAAGTCTTCATCATTCTTGAATGAGAAGCTTTATATACTGTGAAAGATGTATAAAGTTTCATTGAATTTACTAACTTCTATCAGTAATTTATATGAAACTTCTCAGATATTGTGAGATAACTTACAGATCTCACTAAGAAAGACTTAGTATTTCAATAATCAGTGAATACTGAAGCTGCATTTATATAGATAAAGAAGATATTCATTAATACCTCTCTACTGATAATATTTGATTCTGATTGTAAGACAGTTATTGAAGCTGATTTCTCTGACTATATAATAGAAGAAGTGATATTCTAATATGATAATAAAGATGTTCTATAATCATGTGTCTTTATGAATAAGAAACTGAGTTCTACTGAATTCAATTAAGAGATCTATAATAAGAAACTTCTTACAATTATACACTGTTTAGAAGAATGAGACTCTGAACTCTGAAATATCTCTGAATTTGAGATAGTTATAGATCATAAGAATCTCAAATACTTCATAACTATCTGTAAACTTATTAAATAACAGATATAATAATCTGAGTTCTTACGCTGCTTTCATATTATAATACACTACTGTTCTAACAGCTAGAACTCAATAACAGATACTCTCTCATGATAAGAGTAGAATATGTCATTTAATATAACAGATACTCACTGAATGAACTGAGAGCATCAGCTCTTGAATCTGAAGATACTAGTTGATCAAGATAAAATAGCTTACAGTATTATATATGCTTCTCTGATTAGAACTATCACTGATATCTTAACTTCTTTCAAATCTACATTAGATGAGCTATGATATACAGCAGCTTAAACTGATGAACTTCTTCAAGCACTCACTGAAGCAGTATAATAAAAAGCATTCTGATTTCTCTCAGAATTACATGTAAGAACTGACATCTCAGAATATTCAATTAATGATAATAACACTCTACAATTCTGTGAACAACACTGAGTCTCTCACTTCAAACTCTTACACACTCAGATAATGTAAGAGATGCATGATTTATATATAACTGATTATTCAGACTGTGAATAACTGTATAGAATGATCTCTCAAGAGTTCTATTAATCTGAGATATTAAACAGTATCAGATACTTCATCTGAAACTACAACTACTGTTCTTCTATTATCTTATAAAAGAACTGTAGAAAAGATCTACTGAAATCACTTAATATTTCTGATAGAAGCTGATAAAATATAGTAATTGACTTCACTGTTAATCTATCTGAGAGTAAGAATTATAGAAATATTCTGATTATTGTGAATCAATTGAGTAAAGATGTAATATTGAAATCTTGTAATAAGATAAATACTAAACAAGTCACTGAAGCTTTTCTACAGAGTCTGTTCTATCAAATGTATAAATTACTGAGATTCATAGTATCAGATCAGAGCTGTCAATTCATGAGTACTCTCTGAACTAGAATCTGTCAAGTTCTCAAGATTATACACTATCTGTTAACTGTCTATTACTCTGAGATTGATAATACATCAGAATGAATAATTCAGACTATAAAGAATTATCTTTATAAGTTATGTAATTACTTATAAGATGATTGACATGATCTTCTTCTACATACAGAGATTATTATCAACAGTTGAGATGCTGTTTCAACAGATATAAGTCTGTTCTTTCTTACATACAGATATCACATGAAAGTGTTAAATCTTCTAAAGATTATACAGTTCACACTGAATCTCTGCAGTCTGATTCAGATCATTGATAATATATTAATAAAGCTTTAAGATATCTGTAATTGATCAGAGATCTTTATAACAACTGTGAAACAAGATTAAAAGAGTTAAATCAATGTTTACTGAGATTTCACTGAACAATATAAGATAGAAGATCTGATATGATTGAATCTTAAGAATATACAAATCATACATTTATCTTGTATAGACTGACCGTTTGACCGTGTCTGAGACCAGGACCAGATTTTTTGATAGTCTCATTACCAATTCAACTGATCTCATTACACGGTTTTATCATTAGATAGTAGTCTCATACTGTTTCAGTGAGACTTACTGTCTACTCTTGTCACATTTTTCAAATGAGACCATGATTTTCACTTCTCAATTTAAATTATTTTTATTGCTTTAAATGACTTTAAATCTCATTTGAGCATTATCAAAAAGTGTTACTTTTTAAAAAACTAAAAATAGTCTAAAAAAAACCTTAAAATGTCTAAAAATAGTAACTTTATGCCAAGAATGAGACTAAATGAGACCAAATGGAATCACTTTCTCATTTTTTTCAAGTCATGATCTCATTTTAAGATCTGATATATAGTCACTTTGCATGGTTTTTTGATAGCCAGTCCCAGCGGGATTCACGCCAAGAAATGTATAGAACCAGATTAAATGAGACCAAATGTGAAATTCATAGTCCCGGCGGCCAGTCTAATCTTGTACACTAGATTATCATTATATTAGATGTAAAGTGATAGAAGTTCTAGATAGTCATAACTACTGTCTTAACATATTATCAGAGATTTACAATATATTTCATACAAGCTTACTTCACTGCATTATCACTGATCTGTTTCCTTCTCAGCTGACTTCTAACTGACAGTTATCAGACATCATAGAAGAAGATAATGAGCTTGAGTGAGAGATTGAGAATATTCTTAATAAGAGATCTCACAGCTGCAGCTGATAATATCTTATGAAATAAGTCAGCTATAATTAACTGATCTGAACTCTGAGTTCTGTGTTATCTGAAACAGTAGCTCTTAATCAATGAAAACTGCTTCTGAAAGAGAGGAACTAATATGATGAGCTGTACTCAATCAATTATATTAACTATTTCATTACACTTCATAGATTCTTTCATTCTCAATTACTGATTCTCAGCTGCTATAAACACATGTAATATACACTCTGATTCTCAGTCATTCTTGATTACTGATTCTCAGCCACTACAAATGAGTGTATATTCTTCCACTCCGAAGCTCCACTGCGTACATTATCACATACATGTATAAATATTTATCTTAATTACTGATTCTTGCACTTTCTCTTTCTTTTCTTCTTTAACATTTTTATCTTTGTTATATAAGATCTATCAATATTATATCAATCTATTCAGCGTAGGTCTCTTACAAGTATATTATAAAAGAGAAACTACAGATTAAACTTCTCAGAATTACTATCTTCAAAATTAAGCTCTCTCTAAGATTCTCTCTGAATAATTACACAGAGTCATATATTACTGTATTAATTGAGAAGAGAAACAGTGTTATAATACTAATAAGAGAGATAGAAGAAGAACTGATTACTAATAAACTGATCAGCAGAAGAAACAATATCTCACTGTAAGATATAGCTACTATTACCACAGCTGTGAGAGATATAGAAGAAGAAGAAGATGTGATAATAAGAGTAGTACTTTCACAGCTTATTAACATTATTTTCTTCATCTTCAACCTGACTTTCTTAGTAGTTGTAAAGACCGCAGCTGCACTATAAAGACATTTATTACTCACTAGAAAATATCAGAATACATCTCTTATTGTCTTTTAAGAATAATACACTTATACACTGACTATTACAAATTGAGAAGAGAGAAAAAAAGAAATAATAGAGAATAAAAATCTTTTCAAAAAATTCTACTACTACTGTTAACTTTATCTCTAAAATACATTACTTTTACAGAGAGTTTTATATATAGAATAAAATATATTAAGAGATCTGTAAGTCACTTATTAACTACATTTTTCACATTTTAATTAATATATAAGAAATTCATTTATCACGCAATTGATTTGAACAGAGATGAGAAAAAGAAGACTTACACAGTTAATAGAGAAACTCATCTATTTCTTTGTATTATATATAGTATATACACTGTTAATCAGTTAGTAACTGTTACTATAGAATAAGAATAATTTCTAATCTGATAATCTTGAGAATATCAGAACTATACTTTTAAAGAGAAGAGTATTATTATATCTCTGACTATATCAAGACTTTGTTATAGTTTTATACAGTGTATTACTTCTCTACAGATGATTTCATTTATTCTACAGACTATTTAAACTGATTTTTAATCACTCTATAATATTATTCAGATATAATATAGAAAGATCTGATTAATAAATATAAAAATCTCACTTCTATACAAGATTAGCAGATTACTCTTTTATAATAGTGATACTGCTGAGATATCACTACAGCTATTCTCACTTATAAAATAGAAGAAAGATATCTGTTTATTATCTATATAGAATAGCTAGATACTTACTTCTAATTAAAGAAGTCAGTGATTCATTATTCTTCTACTGAAATATATATAAGAGTTACTGCATTTCTCATACAATCTTCTTAGTATACTAAGTATCATATCTGTGATATTCTTGTAATAACTCTGTAGCTCATGAGCTCACTATTTAAGCAAGATAGTCAAGCTTATTTATACAGCTTCTTAAATGACTACTTTTACATAATACTACTAACTAGTCACTGCTTCAGTTCTGCTATGTTATACAGAGTTAGCCGCAGAATCTGTACTCTGAAAATTCTTTTTATTCTTTGAAAAGTTAAGCTGTAAGTGAATCTTCTTCATAAGAAGATTAATATTCAATATTATAGCTGTGAATTTGAAATTCTGCATCTTCTCTATCTTCTTTTAAATATAATCTCTTCAATTGTTGAGTAGAACTGAGTAGAAGATATTAAATATTTATATATCTAAGAGAAATATATTCATTATCTTCAATTTCATAATAGTAAATCAGAATTTATTAAAGAATATACTTAAATAAGATTCAAAGTTATTTAAAGTAATAAAAATAATTAAAATTAACAAGTGAAAATTATAATCTTATTTAAAAAATATAATAAGAGTAGATAGTAAGTCTTACTAAAATAGTATAAGACTACTATATAATTTTAAAATTATATAATAAGATTAGTTAAATTGTTAATAAAACTATTAAATATTATTATTCTGATCTTAGATATAATTACATAGTTAGTCTACTTACTAGTATACTCTATAATATTAATATATAATGCGAAGAAAATGAAAGAAAGTAGACAGAGAAATTAAGAAGTTCTAAATATAAATTAATCTTTATTTAATTAACTATGTAATTTCAAGATTCTATTTATTAGTATTATTCTTCAATTAAATTTCTTCTTATATAAGATAAATTAATACATTATTAAAATATTCTTTATATATTATTATTCTATTACTTTTATACATCTTTATTTATACTCTTTCTACACAGTAGAGTGAATATTATATAATATTATAATAAACTTCTCTCTAGACTGACTGCTGAAATCATGAATTTTATATTTAATTTCATTTAATCTGATTTCATATATTTCTTAGCATGAATTCTGCTGAAACTAGTCATTAAAAAAACATGTAAAGTAACTATATATCAGATTTTAAAATGAAATCATAACTAGAAAAAAATGAGAAAGTAGTTCTATTTATTAAATATAAATTAACAATCTGTATATTATTAAGTAATATAAATTTCAGAACTATTTCATAGTGTAACTATGTTTTTAAAACAGAGTCTTTTTATTTAATTATATTTTAAAGAGTATAAGTAACTAATCTTATTATATAATTTTAAAATTAAATAATATTTTTATACTGTCTTAGTGAGACTTACTGTCTACTTTTATTATATTTTTTCAATGAAATTATAATTTTCACTTCTCAATTTAAATTATTTTAATTACTTTAAATAACTTTAAATCTTATTTAAGTGTTATCAAAAAGTGTTATTTTTTAAAAAATTAAAAATAGTCTAAAAAAAACCTTAAAGTATTTAAAACTAGTAACTTTATACTAAGAATCAGATTAAATGAGATTTAATAAGATTACTTTCTTATTTTTTCTAAGTTATGATCTCATTTTGAGATCTAATATATAGTCACTTTGTATATTTTTTTAATGATTAGTCTTAGTGGGATTCACATTAAGAAATATATAAGACCAGACTAAAATGAGATCAAATGTGAAATTCATGGTCTCAGCGGCCAGTCCAGTGGTAGAGAGAGTAGAGGTGATAGAAGCTATTGCTAGGACAATGCCACTGAGCAGGCGCATATCCATGAATTTTTGATGAGATGCATGTGATGTCATGTTACAGCGTTTTTTGCACGGAAAAGTTGGTTTTTCTTTAATATATAGAGAGATATAGAGAGATGATTTACAGCTCAGTGACTGTGTTGCTGATTGGAATGATGGAACAATCATAATCCGGTCATGTAATAACCCTACGTTCTTCCGGTAACTATGGTGTGCACTTTGACACAGTTATTTGCAATCTCTGAGAAGTTCGTCTTGTTGTCCTCTCAAGATTTTTCTGTTTGCGCTCTGACTGGCTCTTCGTGCTCTGAGCCATTGTTAATATGGGTCAAGTCTCCGCATCCCCACCCGCGACGGTTCCCTTTTTCCATCTCGACGATTGCCATGCTCGCCGGGTGATCCAGGTGGTTCGCTGCATCCTCGCGACCGAGGTCGCGGAGCAGTCTTTTGGCATGCTGATAGATGGCCGATTGACCATGAAAGCCTTGAGGGCATGCAGACGCATCCGCCTGGATGAAGACTATGACGAGATAGCGAAGTATACAGGTCCTAGCCAGGACACCATATCCATGTTTCGCTCTCTGCGAGAACAGTTTGATCTGTCACACGTATTAATAAAGGCATCTGTATGTTATGTCTTCCCATAAACCGACACAGTCGCCCTGATTCCATGCTCCATTTAATGAAATACATGCTTAACCGTCTCCTAGTCCGCCGAGAGGTTCCAGCGCTCTACCGTGCAACCATCATCTGCGGATTTTCAGCGTGGTCTGCTCGACCTGGTTGTTTCGATGGTCCATGACCTTGCCATCAACATTTTTGGAGAACTTCACCGGTTCAAGTACCAGAACACCCCTCATCAAGGCCTCGAACGCGCTCTGCTTCCGGACTTCCGACATCCAAAATACCTCCAGTCTTATTTGTATCCACACGGGCCGACTGAGCTTGTCGGCTACTGGATGGAAACAAGGTTGTTTGGGGGAGTGGTTGTTTTTGAACATGGGAATCCCCCAGGTGAGGTCAGCATAAATCCCCAACCCTTGCCAGTATTTCTGTGTATTCTGTATACGTGTTCAAAAGTACCTTATTTTAACCGAACGCAGCCTGGAGTTCCCTGGATCCATTTCCCTTATGAGGGAATCATGCGGATGTCCGACAAGCAACTTGATGCTTTCACCCAACTCGCTTTTACAACATCCCCCGTGTCCGACCCTGCAGCAGTGAGCGATCTTCTACCATTTAAAGCCGAACCGGATGTACAATATGTTGATTCATTTGATGCCTACGAATTTGGCTTGTTTAGAAACTACTTTGAGCACAATCCACCCCCAAACATCAGTCGATTTAGTTGCACTTCCATGGGGAGGAATGTCACATACCCAGACTGGGTGCGTGAGTATCTCAAGAAGTCATGATTTCTGATGATGGTGGTTCAAGTCTTCTTCATAATTGAAGTCCCCTCCATTTCTATTACATCCCCTTTTTTATTTGTATCGCTGTCACTGGCCAACTGCACACTCGCTCTTTTTTCCCAGAGGCCATTTGTGTTTGACGGCGCTCGTATCATATTCAGGCCTCGAGCCTTCTGGTGTGATGTAGTCTTGGTTTTCAATTTGCTGCCTTAGCTATGATTCCTAATTTCCAATCCATGCCTCAGTCACTAGTAGACTGGCCGCTGGGACCATGAATTTCACATTTGGTCTCATTTGATCTGATCTCATACATTTCTTGACATGAATTCTGCTGAGACTAATCATTGAAAAAACATACAAAGTAACTATATATTAAATCTTAAAATAAGATCATGACTTAGAAAAAATAAGAAAGTAATCTTATTTAATTTCATTTAGTTTTATTCTTAATATAAAGTTACTATTTTTAAATATTTTAAGATATTTTTTAGTATATTTTTAATTTTTTAAAAACTAATACTTTTTAATAATACTTAAATAAGATTTAAAGTTATTTAAAGTAATAAAAATAATTTAAATTAAGAAGTGAAAATTATAATCTTATTTAAAAAATATAATAAGAGTAGATAGTAAGTCTTACTAAAATAGTATAAGACTACTATATAATTTTAAAATTATATAATAAGATTAGTTAAATTGTTAATAAAACTATTAAATATTATTATTCTAATCTTAGATATAATTATATAATTAGTCTACTTACTAGTATACTCTATAATATTAATATATAATATGAAGAAAATGAAAGAAAGTATATAGAGAAATTAAGAAGTTCTAAATATAAATTAATCTTTATTTAATTAACTATGTAATTTCAAGATTCTATTTATTAGTATTATTCTTCAATTAAATTTCTTCTTATATAAGATAAATTAATATATTATTAAGATATTCTTTATATATTATTATTCTATTACTTTTATATATCTTTATTTATACTCTTTCTACACAGTAGAGTGAATATTATATAATATTATAATAAACTTCTCTCTAGACTGATCACTGAAATCATGAATTTTATATTTAATTTCATTTAATCTGATTTCATATATTTCTTAGCATGAATTCTGCTGAAACTAGTCATTAAAAAAACATGTAAAGTAACTATATATCAGATTTTAAAATGAAATCATGACTAGAAAAAAATGAGAAAGTAGTTCTATTTAGTCTCATTTACTTTCATTTTTGACCCCGGTGGCCGAATGGTTAATGCGGCCACCCGGTAGCGCCTTGGTGTGGGAAATCAAGGCATGTGAGTTCGAAACCCGCAGGGAATACATTAAATCCAGAACTCAAGCACCTCAGGTTTCTAATAAATACAGAGATGTACAAATCACTTCAATAAATTGCTCTATGTTTCTGAGCTGAGAAGTTATTATCACATGTATCTAATTGTCACTTCTTTGTATTTTCTATGTTCTTGTTATCTTGATGTGATCTCAACACCTGTATTTCCTTCTGTATAATCAACACTTGACCTGTATTTAACATCACGCAAGAACTCATTATAAGCTCCACTTGCATATGAGTATAATGAAAGAATAATAATAATAATAATAAAACTTTCATTCTTAATATAAAGTTACTATTTTTAGACATTTTAAGACTTTTTTTAGACTATTTTTAATTTTTTAAAAAGTAATACTTTTTCATAACACTTAATGAAGATTTAAAGTCATTTAAAGTAATAAAAATAATTTAAATTGAGAAGTGAAAATCATGATATTATTTGAAAAATGTAATAAGAGTAGATAATAAGACTTACTAAAATAGTCTGAAATAGACTGACTATATAACTGTGTCTGAAATCAGAACTAGATTTTTTAATAGTCTTATTATCAATTTAACTGATCTCATTACATGATTTTAACATTAGATAGTAGTTTCATACTGTCTCAGTGAGACTTACTGTCTACTCTTATTATATTTTTCAAATAAGATCATGATTTTCACTTCTCAATTTAAATTATTTTTATTACTTTAAATGACTTTAAATCTCATTTAAGTGTTATCAAAAAGTGTTACTTTTTAAAAAATTAGAAATACTCTAAAAAAAACCTTAAAATGTCTAAAAATAGTAACTTTATATTAAGAATGAGACTAAATGAAATCAAATGAGATCACTTTCTTATTTTTTCTAAGTCATGATTTCATTTTGAGATCTGATATATAGTTACTTTGCATGTTTTTTTAATGACTAGTATCAGTGAGATTCATGCTAAGAAATATATGAGATCAGATTAAATGAAATTAAATATGAAATTTATAGTTTCAGTAGTCAGTCTAGTCTCAGCGGTCAGTCTAGTCTGAAACTACTATTTAATGTTAAAATCATGTAATGAAATCAGTTAAATTGATAATAAAACTATTAAAAAATATAATTCTGATCTCAGACATAGTTATATAATCAGTCTACTTCTCTCAGTTATAATATCTTCTAACAGAGAAACTCACTGAGAAAGTTTATAATAGATGTGCAGAAATGTAAATTAATACTATTTAATAAATATTAAGTTTATCAAGCTATTCAGAATTACTTCTGAGCTTAGAGCAACTTCAATTAAGTGAAAGATAGACTATTTTAAAATATATTCAGAGAAATAAAAGTTATTACACAGTTTCTGTAGATACATCTATAGAAGAAAGATCTTAGAGAGAAGTTATTTATTTTTTCAGATCTTTGAATTAATATAGAATTATGAACATTAGATAGTCAGTAATAAACTGATAATTAATACTAGTTTTAGTAACTTAAACTATTTATAACAGTTCTCTATTCTATCTCGCCAGCGTGGCTCAGTTGATAAGACTGGTAATCAAGATCGCACACATTAGAGATGCGTGGGTTCGAATCTCACTGCTGGCACCTGTCACTTCTTACTCATGAAAGCTCTCATGTAATAGAGGCTGAGTCTAATTAGTAAGACTTAATACAGAGTAGAACTCTCTACTGTAAGTTAAGTCACTAGTTAAGTGAGATTCTGTGAACACTCATCAGAGCTGATATAAGATGTCAATATCTCACTATTCTACTATGTATCTGTCAAGGTTCTAATAATATAGAGTCAAGTCTAATATAGTGATTATACACTACTTAAGTAAGTCTCTAACTAGAGCTGTCATTGAAGTCTAGCTTCTCTCTAAATACAGAGAATAATTTTGAAAATCATCTGACTAGCAGATCTAGATATGTATCTAGACTCTAGACAGAGCACTCTGATAGACTAGAGTCTGCAAGCTCTCTGTCAAGCTCTAATACTGATAGAGAGAACTGCAGTTATCAAGTCTATGATTAGTCTCTAACACAGAGCAAGATTATAACAGCTGATTGATAGACCTATAAGTATCTAATGAGACTGAGATCAGCAACCGGAAGCTTGATGTGTGTGTCATCAAGTGAGCAGTGACAGTCACTAACTAATGTCTCTAGAAATTAGTGACTGGCCTGAGAGGATGAACACAGTGATCAGTTAATTATAGAGAGTTAAATGTAATTAGCTTAAGATGCATTCTGCGGGTGACTAGCGCCTGTAGTCAAATTGCATTTATTCTTATCTTCAGATTGCATTTGAATAAAAAGTTGACTTTGTACTTCTTCAAGAATCAAATTTTGATACTGAGTAAAAGTACATCATTTCTCATCCAAGCTATTACTGCTTTCTTCCTGAAAAATCTGAGATAAAATCAAGAGTAGCAATCTATGAGAGAAAAAGATCAAGATATTAATTTAATCTGAGATTTGATATCATATCTGACTCTGACATTCTAGTGAGTGACATAATAGATAAAGATAATGAGTTTGATACTATTCAACTTATAAATATCTATAATGAAAAATCATTGAAAGAAAACAACAATATCTGAATAATTGATAGAGGATTTTTGAATATAACTCTTCTAAAAAACTCTATAATTGCAGAAGACTTCAATGCACATCATCTCTGATGAAACTCAGAGTGCACAAGAGCAGTAAGAGCAGATAAACTGGTTGAATGAACTTTTGAGCATTCAATAGATTTAGTTAACAAGTCTGATCAACAAACATTCTTTAGAAAAGACATGAAACAGAAATCTATTATAGATCTAACTTTCATGTCATAAAATCTAATTGAAAAAAGACTTATAAACTGGTTTATTGATTCAAATGAAACCTCAGAATCAGGTCATGAGATCATTCAATTTGATATTGAACTGAGTGAAAAACAAAGAAGTGAAAATCCTCTTCTCTCTAATCAGTATAACTTTGAAAAAGCTGATTGAAAAGCAGTTGAAGAAAGAGTAAAACAGCTGAAATCTGAAAGACAGAGTGAGCTCTATTGAAATCAAAGTCAAGATATATCAAATGAAATGCTTGAGAATAGAGTGAAGCTGATTACATCTATTCTTCTAACAAGTAT